>NC_134410.1:68157419-68757419 GCF_038048845.1 Mixophyes fleayi
CATCTCTGTATTATTCGACCAACTAAGAGGCGCTACTGTCTTCACAGAAATCGATCTCCATCAAGCATACAATCTCATCCGCATCAGAGAAGGAGATGAATGGAAGACGACATTCAATACGCACTCTGGCCACTATAAATATCTGGTTATGCCATTTGGTCTCAGCAATGCACCTGCAGTATTTCAGGATTTGGTTCTTCGTGAATTCTTTGACCACTTTGTGGTTGTTTATTTAGATGATATTCTCATATACTCTCAGTCGCTATCTATACATCGGGGTCACATCAAGCAGGTTCTACAGAAACTTCGGGAACACCATCTCTATGCCAAGCTGGAAAAGTGTGAGTTTGAGGTTCAGAAGGTATCATTCCTGGGATACATAATCTCTTCTGCTGCTTTCTCCATGGCTCCAACCAAGGTCCAAGCTATTCTTGACTGGGTACAACCCAACAACCTCAAGGCAGTAATTCGCCAATTATTATAGGAGGTTCATCCATGGCTTTTCTGATGTTGCGGCTCCTATTGTGTCCCTGACCCACAAAGGAATGGATCCAACTAACTGACTGCCTCAGGCAGTAACCGTATTTGAGACCTTAAAAAGGGCCTGTATGTCTGCTCAAGTCCTTAGACATCCAAATACCTTTTGTACTAGAGGTCAATGGCTCTGACGTCGGTGCTGGTGCTATCCTGTCCCAGAAGGACCATCATACTCTCTGCTTACATCCATGTGCCTACTTTACTTGTAAGTTTTCTTCTGCAGAAGCTAACTATAATGTAAGCAATCGAGAGCTGTTGGCAATTAAATGGGCCTTTGAGGAGTGGTGTCACTGGCTGGAAGATGCAATACATGTAATCTCCGTTATAATGGATCATAAGAATCTACAGTACATCCAGTCCGCCAAATGCTTGAATCCCAGACAGGCCCGCTGGTCACTCTTCTTCACCCGCTTCAAGTTCTTGATCACCTACAGACCAGGTTCTAAAAATGTCTGGGCAGATGCTCTATCTAGGAGCTTTTTATCACAACATGTTCCAGTTATGGATCCTATACCTATCATTCCCTCATCTATTATCCATGCTGGGTTAACTCAAGACTTGAGCACCATGCTTTGTAGGTTTCAAAGGTTAGCTCCTGACAACACTCCGGAATGTCGTCTATTTGTTCCAGTCCACTTAAGGAAGTCGGTTATTTCAGAGGCACACAACAGTAAGGGCTAGATTTACTAAGCTGCGGGTTTGAAAAAGTGGGGATGTTGCCTATAGCAACCAATCAGATTCTAGCTGTCATTTTGTAGAAGGTACTAAATAAATGAAAGCTAGAATCTGATTGGTTGCTATAGGCAACATCCCCACTTTTTCAAACCCACAGCTTAGCAAATCTAGCCCTAAGACTGCTGGACATCCTGGAATCCACAAAACTTCAGAAATCCTCTCTCATACTATATGGTGGCCGTCATTATCCGCTGACGTTAAAAGTTTTGTCCTATCCTGTGAAGGCTGTGCCAGGAATAAGGTCCTCAGGAACTGTCCTTCGGGGCAGTTGGTTCCATTACCTATCCCTTCAAAACCCTGGACACATTTGTCTATGGACTTTATTGTCGATCTCCCACCCTCTGCAGGACATGACAAAATATGGGTGGTTGTAGACCGCTATAGCAAGATGTCACACTTCATTCCGCTAACCAGGCTTCCTAGTGCTTGAGATTTGGCTATCCTGTTCATTTAACATATATTGAATATACATATATTCCGTCTCCATGGACTTCCTACCGATATTGGTTCCGATCGTGATTCTCAGTTTGTGGCACAGTTTTGGAAATCCTTCTGTATCCTTCTTGGAATCAAGATCAGTCTGTCATCTGCATACCACCCTCAGTCTAATGGCCAAACGGAAAGAGTTAACCAGTCCCTGGAGCAGTTCCTGCGATGTTATACCACAGAATTCCACGATAATTGATCCTCCTTGTTACCCTGGGCAGAAATCGCCTATAATAATTCATGTCATTCATCCACTCAAATTTCTCCATTCTATTGTAACTTTGGTTTCCATCCCAGATCCAATTCCTTGTATTCTCTCAAATCCACTGGTATTCCGCAAATTAGTTCCACAGCTACTCATCTCAAGGCTATCTGGAAGAAAGTGCAGTCCTCTTTAAGACGAGCCTCATTTTTTGCTAAAAATGTTTTGGATCACCACCGTACAACCTGTTCCTTCAAAGTGGGGCAAAAAGTTTGGCTTTCAACATGCAACATCAGGCTCAGACAGCCCTGCAGGAAACTGGGGCCTAAGTTCATTGGTCCAGTTACCATTGTTAAGCAGATCAATTCCGTAGCTTTCAGGTTGAAAATCCCTGGCTCATTGAGGATCCGAACACATTTCATTGTTCTCTACTTAAGCCTAGGTTATGCCCACACCAATCTCAGCCTTCAAGTACTCGTGTACCGGATTGGAACGAATCTCAGAAGTATGTCATCCAGAAAATTCTTGACTCCAAGAGAGTGCAGGGTCAAGTTCACTTCCTAGTTCAATGGAAGAATCACGGCTCCTGGGTTCCGCGACGACGACTCCATGCTAAGAATCATTTAAAGGAATTCTTCAAAAAATTCCCTAAGAAACCTGGGTGTTGGGGTTCTTTGACCTCTCCTCAAGGGGGGATACTGTTAGGAGCCACGGCGGTGCCCGGCTACCGTCTGACTATCCGCTGCTTTCCATCCAGCCTCCTCGCCTGCCACTGTGGGCCTGCATTACCAACCCACACTACACCTGGAGCTAAGTCCTGGGGGCATCTGAGTACCGGTGAGCACATCAAGCTCTAAGGGAAAGCTGGCTGCTATAGGTGAAGTTCGGCATTTGGCAAGTTTGCATTCCAAATGCCGAACTTCCTGTCAGTGGAATGCACATGCCTTCCACTGCGGAAGTTAAGAGCTGAGGGACCGGAGAACAGGTAAGTTCACTCGTGTATAAGCCGAGGGGTGCTTTTTCAGCATAAAAAATGTTCTAAAAAAGTCGGCTTATACACGAGTATATACGGTATATATTGTAGAACTTCTGACACCTTGTGACACTGACACTCCACAGACATCACACACAGCTTGTTGCTGCTTCATTGTTTGCATCACAATAACAGCATACATTCTTGTCAGGATGACACCAGTAAGCAATATAAAGTTGCCCACACCTATGATGACCATAATGCTAACTATCACAGTACAGCTCTCTATCCACTGGCCAACTTGTTCAGCATGAATCACAAACATAGTAGCACAGTACAGGTTTAAATACCATAAACCCCTCCCTTTAATCTAATTACCACTTTGGACCATCTGCTTGAGCATTACTATGGAAATATTTAACCCTGTTTGCAACCTTAATAAACAAACATATACATTCTCTATTTACAAAATAACATCCCCTATTTTTTATATAGAAAAGTAGCTAGAACAGCATTAATTGTGTATTTGGTAAGTGCAGAGAATCCATATTTTTTGTTTATATAACATGGGCAACCCCTTCTTGCACCCCAGTTTTTACATGGAGGGCCTGATTCATCAAGGCACGCATACTGAGCGCAAGCTGTGTTTAGTATTAAATGCACATATTTAGGGTTTGCGCATTTCAGAATTCATCAAGGTATGGATCTCAAGATATGTGTGCTGTTGAAATCGGGTGTAGGTCTGTGAGAGGGTGTCACCTGCATCTGGAGCCCGTGAAGAGGGCGAAGAAAGGAAGAGGATTGGAGCCCATGAAGAGGGTGCAGAAAAGAAGAAGCCAAGAGAACTCACAAGATCCAGCGAAAGTAAGGTCCCGGCGCTGGCGTATCAGCCATGATTCGCGTCAACCAATCAGTGGGCAGAAAGGTAAGCCAATCAGGGCTCACCTCTGGCTGTTTAAATTTGTGGTGAGCCAATCAGTGTGCGCCGCATAATTAAACCATGGTGGGAGGTGTTGGGGAACATCCAGATTCGGCTGTCAGGAGTCAAGATGACTGGAAAGAAGAAAAGAAAACAGCAACAGCTGTGACAGGGAGCCCTTGTCAGTGCTAAGAGCGCCCCTGCCAGAAATGTAGAAGAAGACACAAGAACAGGCTCCTCTGGCTGGAGGTTCTGTTAGAAGCCCCGGAAAAAAGGCTGGTATCCACTCTAGGTCAGGCTCAAGGTCTGTAGGGCAACTTCTATCAGGCTCAAGCAGTGACAGCCGAAATTATCCTGGGGTCCTGGTAAGTTGGGCCTTGTGAGGGGATATTCCTCATAAGGAGACCGCTTTCGGTCAGTTTTCGCGTGGTATAAGGTAGTGGCCATTTGTGTGGTGGTCACTGTAAAATAGTACTCAGTACCTTATAGCATAGTACTAAACCGTATTGTGGGTATTTACCTGGTGTAATTTATTTCCAGGATCCAGAAGTCAGGACCCCATGAAAGGTAGGCTTTTGGCACCTGTGTCCTTTGTCTGCATTTTCTTTGCATTGATGTCAGTGTGAGGGGTTTCAAGCTAGGATAGTGCACCACAAACTAGTTGTAGTAGCGAATTGTGCAACATCTGTTCACATAGTTTGTTGTTAGAATCGAGGCACTGCTTTGTTGTAGTAATGCTAGAGTGAGAGGGTAGATAGCTCTATGGGTGGGCTGTGTTTTTTCTCATTTGTTTCCTAAGCACCGGTTTGGAGAGCTGCAGACGACCATCAAGAGGAGGTGGCGACCATTCCCTGGTGATTACTATTTTCTGGTTTTGTCCCTCTCTTGGTGGAGCCCTCACTCGTACAAGGGTGAATAGGGTATTAGGGCAGGATTCTTCCCTGTCCCGAATTTCCGTAGTTTTATGCCCAGGCCCAGAACAAAATGAAGTGTCAGCAATCGGGATAGAGTATAGTACGCCCAGCTGACACCCCCCTCCCCTTCCATCCAGTATCCCTACCTTTTAGTAAGTGACTTAGCAGTTGTCAGTATTTGTGCGGTCAGTTTTTTGGAAAATTTGTCAAGATCCTGGGGAGGGTAACATAGTAGGAAAACCCAAGGGTCCTTCACAACAGGAGCTTCAAATAGAGTATTGAGGAAACCATGAACCCCATCCCAGAAGAAGGCGATAATCATGCAAGTCCACCAAATATGGAGCATAGAGCCGCTGTGGCCACTACCCTGCCAACAGTCGGGCACAAAGGAGGGGAACATATTTTCAAGTCCGGTGCGAGTATAATACCAGCGATAATGAATTTTGTTGGAGGTTTCTTTAAGTTTGAGCTTTTAGCTAACAGCTTTTAGTCTGTCGGAAATTTCAGGCCAGCACGGGTACAAAGTCGATGTCTCGCAGCGTAAAATCCAGGAGGGAATACAGGGTTGGGCCAAATGTAGGTCAGGGGGATAATGCTGTTTGAAGGAGTGGGACTCCCAAAGCTTAGTGTCATATGTAATGGTGGAAAGCAGTTTGGAGGAAGGAAGGCGTGTATAAGGGGCTGGCCCCATAAAAGAGTGAGATTGGGCAAGCTAATATGGGAATTATTCTATGTCTAGCAATATGTTCAGGTGGTTCGATCAGGATTTTAGCGTATATTTTCAAGTCCAGGTTGAGGAGGGAAATGGGCCTGTAGCTCATGAAGTGAAATGGATCCTTTCCTTCTTTTGGGATCACTACAATTCTGGCTTCAAGCATTTTAGGTGGGAAGGGAACTACTTGAAGAATGCCATTGTAAAGGGAGTGCAGGTGGATGGCAAGCAAGCCCGAGAATTCCTTATAGTACATTTTCATAAAGCCGTTGGGGCCAAGGGACTTGCTGTATTTTTGTCCTTTGATAGTTTGTTGAATTTCTTCAGTTTTTCTAGTTGTGTACAACAAAATATAATAATGTAACAAAGGGCTGAGCTTGGTAGGAGGAAATGGTAAGAAGTAATGATATGGTAGAGAACCTTATTAAATGTAACAGAGTGCTCCCATATGACAGCCCCCGGTCAATATGAGGCAGGTGAAGGAGGAGTACCAAGAGCCCATGTGGGTGCCAGGGTGGCTGCTTGGGTGGCAAAAGCGGTCAGAAAGTGTGACCTGAGAGCACCCAGAGGAAAGGTGAGGTAGTAGGACACAGCATAATATAATTTAGAGCACCCGAAGCCTGGGGAGTGACCCCTCTACTGAGGAAAAACAGTCGACAGGAGCCGAGACCTGAGAGACAGCATCAGATAGTATCAACATAACAACAAAACAAAGATATGCTTACCAAATACATCAAAGTTAAGTAAAATAAAACAGTGTATGGTGTAGCACACCTGGGCAGTAAAAAAGCACTACAAAAGTGCGGGAGCAGCCATTTGGACACCACTAGGGCAGCCCAAGCAGCAGCCAATGTGGGGAGGTGTGAGACCGAGAACACCCAATAGATAGGATGACAATGCAGGTAGTTACTCAAAGTGGATCACCCCCTCCTGCTGCAAACTCTTCTCTCTCTCGGCCTCTCTGGTTCTGTCCACGCCTGGTTCACCTCATACCTTGCTAACCGCTCCTTCTCTGTATCCATGTCTGGTTCTTCCTCCTCCCCCTACCCTCTCGCTGTAGGAGTCCCACAGGGCTCCGTTCTCGGCCCTCTACTCTTTTCGCTCTATACTTCCTCCCTTGGTGCTCTCATTTCCTCCTTTGGCCTTCAGTATCACCTTTATGCTGATGACATTCAACTTTACATCTCTTCACCTGATCTTTCCTCCACCCTCCTCGCTCAGGTATCTGACTGCCTCTCCGCCATCTCCTCCTGGATGTCGGAGCGCTTCCTCAAAATCAACATTTCCAAAACTGAACTCATTGTCTTTCCTCCTCCCAGCCTCCCATCCCACCATGACCTCTCCATTGTCGTTAACAACACTACCATCTCCTCTGTCACCCAACTCCGCTGCTTGGGTGTCACCCTTGACTCCTCTCTCTCTTTTGCCCCCCACATTCATTCTCTTGCCAAAGCCTGTCGCTTCCAACTACGCAACATTGCCCGAATCCGTCCCTTTCTCTCTCAGGAGGCCACCAAAACCATCATACACGCACTCATCATCTCCCGCCTGGATTACTGCAACCTCCTCCTCACCGGCCTCCCCCACTCCCGTCACTCCCCCCTCCGCTCTATACTCAATGCGGCCGCAAGACTCATCTACCTCTCACGCCGCTCCTCCTCTGCCTCCCCTCTCTGCCTTGCCCTACACTGGCTCCCCTTCCCCTACAGAATTCTTTTCAAACTCCTCACCACCACTTACAAGGCTCTCTCCCACTCTACTGCCCCTTATATCTCTAACCTCCTCTCCATTCACACTCCCACCCGCTCCCTGCGCTCGGCCAATGACCGCCGCCTCTCCTCCACTCTGATCACCTCTTCCCATTCCAGAATCCAGGACTTTTCCCGTGCAGCCCCCCTTCACTGGAATGACCTCCCTCGCTCCATCCGCCTCTCTCCTACTCTGTGCTTCTTCAAACGTGCACTCAAAACTCACCTCTTTCTCAAAGCCTACCAACCATCCACTTAACCCCCATCTCCTCCACTCATTCTCCCCTCTCTCCCATTTCCTCAACTGGCTCCTCTTGTGCCTGGTCTGTTTAACCCTCCCTTAGGATGTAAGCTTGCTTGAGCAGGGCCCTCTTCCCTCCTGTCTCCTTACCCGTTCTTCTGCTCCGTGTCTATTGCATCTACCTGCCTGGAGTTTCTGAAGTATTGGTACTTTTGTTTATTGTTCTGTACTGTTATACCCTGTATAGTCTACTGTTTGTACTATGTGCGGCGCTGCGGAAACCTTGTGGCGCCTAACAAATAAATGATAATAATAATAAAAGTGACGAGAGAGGTCTCACAGGAGGAGAGGGCCCAGAATGGTGCATGGACTTTCTCTAGAAATTCGCACTAAGGCTTGTCAACAGAGAAAGAAAAAGAAGAATTATGGAGTGAAGGAAAGAGAAGACCTGGCATAGCAAATCACATCCCGGAATATACAGCAGGTGTTGATGGAGATGCCGGGACCGTGGTCCATTCAGTGCTGGGGCTTGACATACGGATTTTTAGATTGGGGAGGGGATTGGTCAGACAGAGGAAACATTCAAGAAATTATCCAAAGTCAAAGTAACGAAAATAAAAAGAATGAATAATAAAAGAGGAAATAGGGGCGAGATTGTCAAAACAAATAGGCGGAAGTTGAAAAGACTTAAAAAGAAGAAATTGATTAATATTTGTTTGGTGGATAATCAGGATATTAAGATTTTTAATTTGAGTAACCATGTTCTCACAGAAGATGACAGAAATATCCTGTCAAAAGGTCTAAAGTTCATTCCTAATCACTCCATGAATCATTTTCAAGTTTATATAGATTTACAAAAGTTTTTGAAATTTTTTCATGAGAAAATGAATAAGCCTGAATCCAGTGAAAATGTAGATGAGGATCCCCCTTATGGTGGTAGGTTTAAAAAGAAATCTGTTTTTAACCCGGTACATAACAGGGGATGTTATATTGAATGTTTTGGAAAAATGGTACAGAAAGATTTAGAATTCATCTCTAAAACCAAAAGGATTAAAGATTAAACTAGAAGAGAGAGGAATGCGCTTATCACTCTAAAAAACGATTTCTCCCTCGTGATTAAACCTGCGAATAAGGGGGAGGACAATGTAATACAGGTGTAGGGTATTGCCGCTTTAAAACCGGCATTTTTGGTCTCTCCACAGTAAAACACGTCATTTGATAGTGTACATGTTTAGGCCAATCGGATAACATACTGGACGGCGATTTGAAAATCCGAAGAAAATGCATGTCTGACATTTAGTAAGTAGTCATTTCAGTAGTGTAGGAATTATAGAAATTGTGATTCCCCTGTCGTTTTAAATGTTGTCGGAGTTCACAGTGACGGATTAACGTACCCCACCCGTAATAAGAACTATGTATATCATGATTATATATATATAGATTTTGGTAGTTATTGGAAGATATGTAATGTATTTTATGAAGGATTTTATACACAAAGAACTTTCATTGATGTTTAATTGAGCTAATTAGCCATAGTATTTAATGCTGAAGATTTGAGACCTCCCAGTCATTCACCTTGAGAATTACTCCAAGAGAGCTGAAACGCGTTGGTGTGGAGAGTGGAGAGATTGATTTTATCTTCAGACTGAACATTTTGAACTCTTATATAGTTTTCTGCTCTATCCTGGATGTGAGCGGTGACTTATACAGGAAGAGGTAATACCGTTTAATATCTGGTACGAGTTCAGTGTTGACAGTTGTATGGTGTCAGTTTTAAATCCAATTGATTGTTTTTTATTATGTAAGTGTATTAAGAAAGTAGTAAGCGATTGTGCTTTACGGAATTACGCTATGTGGATATATTTTTCTTTCCACGTGATATCCGGATGTTTTGCCTGATTGGTCCTTGAGAGGAGACTCGTTACAACTTACGACACTGACCTCCGACGAGTGCAGACGCGTGGTTGTGCTCTCCTGCTCCCCGTGGGATCCCAGCTTGGATGGCTATCTGGGTCCCTAATTCCTGCCGGGTGATGCTGCCTTCCACTGCCTTTGTCTGCCCCATCCATCCATATGCCCACCACGTGGCTCACCACTGAGTTTGCTCCTGGCCGCTGCCGTCACCTCCTTCTACTACAGGCCGCGGCTTGGGCCTACTATCCCCCTGGATTCTTACCTTCCTACCTCCGGTCCAGCTGTCTACCCCCGACCACCCATTCTGCCGGTCTCTCACCTCCAGTCTCCTGCCGTCCTCGGTGCTGCCTGCTGTGTCCCGCCTGAAGCTGTTCCTCCTCTGGCTCCCCGGCTCGGACCCCGGCTCCGGCCAAGCTGCCCCGCTGCCAGCCCGCTCTGTTTCTCCGGCGAGTCCACCTGCCATCTCCGGGACTGCCGGCTGGGACCGCTGACCGCTGCCTGCTCATCCGGATCCGCCTGCCGACTGGGCTGCCTGCCACGTCCTCATTTTCCCCACCGTCTGGACTGCCGGCCGCTCCTCTGGACCCCAGCCGCCTAGCCCGCCGCCATCTCATCTTCCCGCCACCTGGTCTTCCTCCTGTACTCCGCTACTGTTCCCGTGGCCCGCCTGCTACGCCTCCTACTGCCTGTTCCCGGTCCCTCCCGACGGCTACAGCGTCCTGTCTCTGGACTCTCCCCCTCCCTGGTCTCTGGACACTCCGACCAGGTCTCTCCATCCAGAACTCTCCATCCAGGACTCTCCCGCTTCTCACCTGGTACCGGCTCTCTGCAGCCCTCCGTTAACCTTATTACTAATTACCTCCATTTAATTTTATCACATTGTAGTGCACTGTATACTACTTATCCTATTGTTCTGTATTTTATTTTATTATTATTTGCACTGTAATTTTATTTTTCTCATTTATTATTACTTTAATTTACTCTATATTAATTTTTATCTTATTTTATGCGCTTTTACTTCACCTCATCTCATTTTCACTATTTATTTATTTCATTTTTCTGCACTTCATTCTAATTTTACTGCACAGTATTTTACTGCATTCATATTTTATATTCTGCTCTGTCAGTCCTTATCTTACTGCTCTGGTCCATCTCAGTCCCCCATTGCTGCCCTCATCTCGGTGCTTACTACTCTGTTCCTCCTGGTTCACGCTCTCTGCAGCCATCTATCATTTCTACTACCTTGTGCTTTTCAGTCTAATTTTACCTTAGTCCATTCTAACCTTATTTTACCTTCCAATTTTATTTTATCTGATTGTATTGTATTTTCCTCATCCCATTTGCATTTTAATTTAATTTACTTTATCTCCATTTTATTTATCTTTACGGCACCTTACATTGCTTTTGCCTCTGCCTATTGGCTCTGCCTTTTGTTCTTGTTCCATTCCTTTGTCCTTCTCAGTCCTATCTTTAGTCAACCCCCCCCTCTCTCTCCCAACTATGCCTCACCGCTCTTGTTCCATACCCATACTCTCCCCCCGCCCTACCTCTCCCGCCCTCCCCCGCGCACCGCCCATCTTGCTAACCTCATCCCCATCTCCCCCCTCTCCTCTCCCCCCTTCTCATGTGCCCTCTGGAACGCTAGATCAGTCCGCACCAAACTGACTGCTATCCACGACCTCTTTTTATCCAACTCCCTTAACCTTCTTGCCATTACTGAAACCTGGCTCTCCAACTCTGACACCGCCTCCCTTGCCGCCCTCTCCTATGGTGGCCTCTGCTTCACCCACTCCGCCAGACCTGGTGCCCGCCCAGGCGGGGGGGTGGGCTTCCTCCTATCCTCCACCTGCATTTTTTGTGTCATTCCCCCTGAACCCTCCCTCTCCTTCTCCTCCTTTGAAGCCCACTCCATCCGCATCTTCTACCCCATCCATCTCCGGGTCACTGTCATCTACCGCCCACCTGGCCCCACCTCCCTCTTCCTTGACAACTTTACTGCCTGGCTTCCTCACCACCTCTCCTCCGACCTCCCCTCCATCATCCTCGGCGACTTCAACTTCCCCATGGACAATCCCACCGACCCAGCTTCCTGCAAACTGCTCACCCTCTCTTCCTCCCTTGGTCTTACCCAATGGACCTCCTCCTCTACCCACTGCCTTTGTCACTCCCTTGATCTTGTCTTCACCTACCTATGTAGTCTCTCTGACTTCTCCATCTCTCCCTTTCCTCTATCCGATCACCATCTCCTCTCCTTCTCTCTCTCCTCTTCTCCTGCTCCCCTGCCCAAACCTACTCTGTCCATACGCAACCTCGACGCTCTCTTGACCCGGCCTCTCTGTCCTCCTCTCTCGATACCCTCCTCTCTCCCCTTTCCTCCCTGGCCTGCCCCAACCAGGCGGTCTCCCTCTACAATCTCACCCTCACCTTTGCTCTGGATGGAGTCGCCCCTGCCCACTTCGTCCACCCCCGCTGCTCCAAACCCCAACCCTGGCACTCCAAATTTATCCGCTACCTCCAAAAATGCTCTCGTACTGCTGAACGCCACTGGAGAAAATCCCGCTCCCTGGCTGACTTCCTCCACTTTAAATTCATCCTTTCATCCTACAGCTCTGCCCTCTCACTCGCTAAACAATCTTTCTTTAAATCCCTTATCTCGTCCCAATCCTCCAACCCTTGTCCCCTGGATCCCATCCCCTCCCACCTTCTTCGATCCCTTTCCCCCACCACCTGCTCCCACCTCGCCCATCTCTTCAATCTCTCCCTCTCTACCGGCATCTTCCCCTCCTCCTTCAAACATGCTCTCGTGTCCCCCATTCTTAAGAAACCTAATCTTGACCCCACTTGTCCCTCCAACTATCGCCCCATATCTCTCCTTCCCTTTGCCTCCAAAATTCTTGAAAGGCTTGTTTGCAGCCGTCTCTCCTCCTACCTTTCGGAACATTCCCTCCTCGATCCTCTCCAGTCTGGTTTTCGCCCCCTTCACTGTACTGAAACTGCCCTGGCCAAAGTCACCAATGATCTCCTCTCTGCTAAAGCCAGGGGTAACTTCTCCCTTCTCATCCTCCTTGATCTCTCTGCTGCCTTCGACACCGTCGACCACCCCCCACACCCTCCAATCCTTTGGCCTCTTCGGCTCAGTCTTGTCCTGGTTCACTTCTTACCTTGCTGGCCGTTCCTTCTCCGTCACTACCTCTGGGTCTCTCTCCCCCCCGTCCACCCTTCCAGTCAGGGTCCCTCAGGGCTCTGTTCTGGGACCCTTACTCTTCTCTTTATACACATCTACCCTGGGTGAACTTATCAGCTCCTACGGCCACAACTACCACCTCTACGCCGACGACACCCAGCTGTACCTCTCCTCTCCTGATCTCTCTCCCTCCCTCCCCTCTAGGGTGTCCGCCTGCCTCTCTGCCATCTCCTACTGGATGTCCTCCCGATTCCTCAAACTCAACCTCGCCAAAACTGAACTCATAGTCTTTCCTCCCGCTCACACCTTGCCCCCTTCTGACCTCTCTATCACTGTCGACAACACCTCTATCTCCCCTGTCCCCCAACTTCGCTGCCTCGGTGTCATCCTCGACTCCTCTCTCTCCTTTGGCCCCCACTATCTCTTTCTCGCTAAATCCTGTCGCTTCCAGCTGCGTAACATCGCTCGCATCCGGCCCTTCCTCTCCCAAGATGCCACCAAATGTCTTATTCACTCTCTGATCATCTCCCGTTTGGACTACTGCAACCTCCTCCTCACTGGCCTCCCCCAATCTCGTCTTGCTCCCCTTCGATCTGTTCTTAACGCAGCTTCTAGGCTTATCTTCCTTTCTCGCCGCTCCTCGTCTGTCTCGCCCCTCTACCAATCCCTTCACTGGCTCCCCTTCCCCTACAGAATCCTCTTCAAGCTCCTCACTCTTACATACAAGGCCCTCGCCAACTCCACTGCACCCTACATCTCCACCCTCCTCTTTATTCATGCTCCATCCCGCCATCTCCGATCTGCCAATGACCGTCACCTCTCTTCCCCCCTGATCACCTCCTCCCACGCGCGTATCCAAGACTTTGCCCGCGCTGCCCCCCTCCACTGGAACAAGCTCCCTCCCTCCATCAGAACTTCCCCTAATCTGTCGAGTTTCAAACGGGCTTTAAAAACCCACCTTTTTCTTAAAGCCTTCCAGTCTCCCACTTAATTACCTACCTTTCTTATGCCTCTTCCCCATCATTCCCCTTCCCTTATCCGTATCCTCCGTTCCTCCTTCTCTCCCCTGTGTCTCTTTGTCTGCCTACCCCACCCCTTAGATTGTACGCTCTTTTGAGCAGGGTCACCCTCTCCTCCTGTCTTCACCACTTTTAACTCTGCTCTCCAGCTACCTTTCCCTCCTCCTCTTGGACTCTCTCCCCCCCCCCTGTGCCCTCTCACTTCCTCCTCTCTCCCCTGGGGGTCTCCCTGTCATCCGTGCCTTTCTTCTTGGGCTCCGTCGTATGCGGACCTCCCCCTCTCCCCTCCCCCACCTGTAGCTGTGCTTTGATCTCTTAGAGTTATTGAGCTTATTGTTTACTGTACTGTGCTGTCTCTCCTCGTATTGTAATTTCGTTTGTCCCTGTAGGGCGCTACGGACACTTAGTAGCGCCCTATAAATAAAAATTAATAATAATATAATAATAATATATAAGAACTCATAGAAGCGGGGCCAGTGTTCTTCATGGAAGGGCCATTTCATTATCAAGTCTGAAGTACGGGGATAGCGATGTGAGAGATCTCTGCAGGAGAAGTCACTAGTGAAGAGAAGTGGATGTCTCGGGAGCAGTGGTGTCTCTAAAGGAGGAATTCACACTGATCTATTGCCCTCTAGTAATTGAACTATATGAGGTCAGGACTGGAAGAGTCCTGAAGCTGATAGCAACCTTCCACATGTTTATGAATTCATTTATTAACCCTATAGTGGACTGATTGGCACTTGTCAGTTCCTTTTCTGTTCTATGTTTTTTTACCTTTTGGGGTCATTTGGTGTATCCTTTGTGAGGTAGCTACAAGCAGCTATATTTTTGAGCGCCTGTTTGACGGAGTGTTATTTGTTTTACTGACAGTCTGGATGATCTCTGAGGAAGGAGGATACCTCGAGAAGATCATGAAGTCCAGTGGTAATGCTAAGTTTGGGGAGCAGGGCTTGGGTTTCGGAGAGAGTCCTTGACATGAGTATTGAACACTGATGCCAAATCAGGATGCGGAACGGGAAGCCCCAGCGGTTTTTGATTACCGCTGTCGGAGGAGTGTTGTATTAGGTTTTAGGTCACTCCGCTTGCCCAGGATGAGTGGGAAAAGGTCTTTAAAGATTTGTACTCTGGCATTGTCAAAGATGATCATTTGGAGGTGTCGGACCTCCTTCATGATGGCTTCTTTAGCCATGAAGTAGTGCATTCTAAGGATGACGTCCCTGGGTTGGGACGGTGTCACAATTCTGTACTAATATCTGGAATAATGACAGCTATGGAGCCCGGAGTATGACATAATCCAATGCAGGAAAGGTACAGACCAGGTATAGCTGAGTATGAACAACTGACATCTGGATGTGGCTAGAAACAGGTAAGTAGCAGAAAATACAACAAAAGGTACAAGTGAACTAGCTGAGAAAGATAAATAGCCAGGAATAAAGATGGTAACTTGCAGTTAAGGCCAAGGGAACAAGAACAGAAACAACAATGACCAGCAAGGTGCACTGTGGGAAGCAGGCATAAATAGGCACAGGTGCAGAGATTAACCAGGTCCAGAAGACTAACTCCTGCTAGTGAGGGAAAAGGCAATAGAACAATAGCAGTACCTCTGGTAAGCCAGAGGTACTGCAGACCTAATACAGTAAACAGAGTCCAACATAATCCAGCAGACAGGAGCTGGAAAGGCAAAGCAGCATCCAGGGGTGATGCTGCAGTGCAGGCGGAGATAGATCCTGACAGACAGGTCTTGGAAGTGGGTTCTGAGTGCCTGGTGGGTTCGATCCAGAAGAAGGTGGTTCTCAGGGGTCAAGGGGGAGAGCTGGGTGAAAACTTTCTTGAGGTAGAGTCCCAAGTTGGTAGGCTCAACATGTTGTCTGCCGTTCCCGATTGTTTTAGTCTTCTTGGCCTTCTTGTAGCTAGACTATATCTTGGCACATTTGGTGGAGGTCTGTTTCAAGTTACTGTTGGTGAATCACCACCTCTTCCACCTGATGTTCTAGGTAGTCAGTTCTATCCCCAGTTTCAGCGATGTCAGCTTTTAGGGAATGAAGAGCCTATACTGAGGCTTTGACATCTTTCACCTCTTTGATGAGAGACAAAAAGTGACGACAGATAATAGGCGAACAATCATGATCAGCAGCAGCAGCTCTTTATATAGCGCTACTAATTCCGCAGCGCTGTACAGAGAACTCACTCACATCAGTCCCTCTCCCATATCATCCTCATTAGGATGCAAATCAGAGTGTTCAGTGGGTTTACCTGGCATTTTTTCTTTGTAGAGGTATGGGAGGAGGTCCCCTCCCAAGGATTTTTTCCCTAAAGGCATAATGGTAGAGTATCAGGATAAAAGACAGGGAGGTAGTGCAGATAGGTGAGTCCGGTTTTTGCGCAGTGTATATCTCAGGGTCCAGAGGGTAAAAAAAACTTGTTTAGAACCCAGTCATCTGTGGCCTGTGGGAGAAGAATGTGAAAGTCCCGGAAATGTGTACCACGTGGCGATGAGGGCCACCTCGAGCAGGTGGAGAAATGTCTCAGGCAATGCAGCGTATGAGCAGGTGAGAGACTGGGACCTTTAGTTGCAGTGATAATAAGTGGCAGACAGCAGTAGGTGTTGGAAAACCTGCTGGATATTCCACGGTCAACTGTCAACTGACAACAGCAACTCAGCTACAAAGTGGATGACCATCTAAAATCCCAGACCGTGTTTAATGACTGCTAAGGCGCATGGTGCGTAAATGTCGCTCTGCTGCTTCCATAGCTGAAGAGTTCTTGACTTCCACTGGCATTAATGTAAGCACAAAAACTGCGGCTGGAGCTTAATGGAGTGGGTTTCCATGGGCGAACAGCTGCATGCAAGCCTCACATCACCAAGACCAATGCCAAGCGTCAGATGGAGTGGTGTAAAGCACACCGACACTGGACTGTGAAACAGTGGAAACGTGTTCTGTGGAGTGACGAATCACGCTTCTCTATTTGGCAGTCAGATAGGCGAGTCTGAGTTTGGCCGATGCCGTGAGAATTTTACCTGCCTGACTGCATTATGTCAACTGGGAATTTTGGTGGAGGAGGGATAATGGTATGGGGCTGTTTTTCAGGGTTTTGGCTAGGCCACTTACCTCCAGTGAAGGGCAAACTAAATGCTTCAGCATACAAAGTAATTTTGGACAATGCTATGCTTCCCACTTTGTGCAACAGCTTGGGGAATGCTCTTTTCTATTCCAAAGTGACTGTGCACAAAGCAAGGACTACAAAGAGATGGTTTGATGAGTTTGGTGTAAAAAAAACTTGACTGGCCCACACAGAGCCCTGACGTCAACCCCATCAAACACCTTTGGGATGAACTGGAATGGAGATTGCGAGCCAGGCTATCTCGTCCAACATCATGCCTAACCCCATAAATGCTCTACAGAATGAATGGGCACATATTCCCACAGAAACACTCCAACATCTGGTAGAAAGCCTTCCAAAAAGAGTGTAACCTGTTATTGCTGCTAAAGGGGGACCAACTCTATATTAAGGTATATGTATTTGAATACAGTATCATTACAGTCCCTATTAGTGTAATGGTAAAACTTATGAATACTTTTGTCCATAAAATGCACTTCTATCCCATCAGTACACATTTACTTAAAAAAAATACAACACAAAGTTTTTTTTGTAGCTAAATAACCTTTTAAATAAGCAATACTTTTGAGCATAAAAAAAAATATATAAAACTATGTTATTTTAACAAATCAAAATATTTTTGATTTTTTTAAAAAACATTATTAATTGTATCAATATATGGCTGGTTGGTACTTAACCACCTGTAAAAAAAAAAAAAAAGTAAATTTAAAATCACACTATTATGACAGTTTGTAAACACATCTGTGGGTGTAATTTGTTCTCATATTTTTCTAGCTCAACAGAGATCAAAGGTGCCACATTAAGGGAAATTCTCTGCAAGGTTCATCTTATTCTGAACACAGTACTAGCCAGAGAGCTGCATTTTGGAGGCACATGCAGATGTATTGGGGGGGAAGGTGGCTTGACAACAAACACTTATTAGGCCCATGAAGACAGACTCCAGTAGAAAAGCAATTTTTCCCAATGCAAAAACACATTTAGTAAAGAAAGGCACTTGTGAGGCTTACATTTTTATACTGCAAAATAAAATAATATTATACTAGTTTGCAAGTGAATGAGACATTTCAACATTCTCGTCACTTACTGGCTCTCAGGCCATGTGTGGGTGTAGTCACGTCAGTCAAGGATCTCTTCTATGCCATATCTAAAATGGTTGATCATCTCACCTGTCCTTAATGGAGTATCTGTCTTTCAATCATAATAGTGGGCATAACCAGGTAATTAGGGGCATTACAACACCTAGACCAAGTCGTTCAAACACAACCAATAGCAGGAGAGAACACCTCTGTAGACACTATATAAAGCTGGAGATGCACTTATTGTGCCTTGTCATTTTGTGATCCAGGCTCTATACTACTGATATTGACATTGATATTGGTATGTGACTTGGAAAACATGCCAACTAAATAGACGGCTCACCGAAGCCAATCCTCCTCCTCCACCAAGTGTAGGCAATCTAAATTTGCTCAATGTGAGGTAGAAGTACTTGTGGAGCTGGTGGTGATAGAGGTGGCATAATACAAACTGGCAGCTTTCCACCCCAGCTAAATATTGCATTTGAGATGGTATCACGGTGCAGGTCAGTGGATCCAATTAAGAGGTCTGTTACTGAGAAAACGGCATTTTGTCACACACCGGCCCCCTGTATGGGTACAGGGTTTGTTACCTCTATCTCATAAGCGGTAATCACGGCATCCTGAACTCAGCGTTTTGCTTATCAGTCTCCATCTGGTTGTTCGTTCTGCGCATTTGTCAGCCACCACTCTCTTTTATGACCTCCTACCTGTTCCCATTGGCCCTGACATTTTGGAGCGCTTTTTAAACCTCCCAGTTCCTGCTGTCTGATGCCTGTTCTTCGAGTTACTCATTCATCAGGATTGGGCTTCCTTTGTGTAACTTACCTGTGGCTGCTGTGCATTGCTGTTCCAAAGTCAGCTGTAGTTTCTCTTCGGTGCCTCCGCTGGAACTTCTACAATACCTGTCCTCTGCAGCCGTGTTCTGTGTTTTCAGCACTTCACTATTGGAACTCCAGCCTCATTAGGAATTCTCCACACCTGCTGCTCTGAGTCACATCTAATGGATCAGCTAAGTGCTTCAACATTATTGTTTCTACTGAACTATCGCTGTACCAGTAACCCACCTGCTGTGGCTCTGAGTTACCCTCTAACGGATCAGCTAAGTTCCTACTGGTAATTTACTTGTATCTCCCGGAGCAGTCCCTGCTATCATAGCGTTCCTGCTACATTTGCTCCACCTACTGTTCTGCCATCACCCCTTCTGGGAACCGCGACCTGCAGTAATAGGTGCTGCAAAGTCCATACTCTCTCCTAGGGGTCAATGGTGAATACCACCTACCGTTAGACTCCGTGCCCCAGTTTTGAGCATCAGTTATTGGCAGATACACAGGACTCTCTAAACTTCACCAGATTTCGTGACACATTTGAACATTATTATTGTATTGTGCTCTGCAAACATAGTATACTTCTTTTAAAAAAAAATGCAAGGAAAGGTATGGTAAGATCAAAACCAAAACCTTTCATAAATGTAGAAACTGAAAAAGCGCCAACTTTTCCCCTCCTGCCCCTGTGCCATATTTTTCCACTCCTGCTCCTGTGCCACCTTATGCCCCTCCTTCCCCAATACCAAATTTTGCTTCTCGTGTCCTTGTGCCACCTTTCAATTCTGTCCCTATGCAACCAGTTTACCCTCAGTATCATCACCCACCAGTTTATCCTCAGTACCATCACCCATCAGTTTAGCCTATTATTACCCTCCTGCCCCATTGCCACCTGTTTATACTACTGCTCCACTGACATATTTTGCCCCTCCTGCCTGACTGCCATTTTCTGCCCCTCCTTCCCCGCTGTTATCTGTTGCTCCTCCTGCCCCTGAAGAATTAGCTGCTCCTCCACCACCTGTGCAATCTACTGCATGGATAACCCAGAGCAAGATGAGATCTTGCAGCACAGCCAATGTTGGGCCAGGGGGCAAGCAAGGGCGCAAGTCTAAATGTTTGTTTTTTTTTGCTTTTCTCTTGCTTTTCACTCACTGAATATACAATTTATAAAAACAAAAACTGTTTCCTTGGTTATTTGTACATTTACATTTACATTTCCCAAAATAAGACTCAAACCCCCACAATCTATTTTGCATGCAGCAGCTAGATTGATTTTCCTTGCAAATTGTTCTTTCACTGCTGAGCCAATCTGTCAGTCTCTACATTGGTTGCATGTTTTTCAATGAATCCAGTATAGAATTATTCTATGAATATACAAGGCCATCAACAAAGTTACACTGACATAATATACATCTCACTTGTTTCAAAATATCTCCCAACTCCGCACCTCTGTTCTACACAAGATCTGTGTCTCTCTTTCACTATAATCACATCCTCCCATTCCCAGTTACAGGACTTTTTTCGGTCTGCACCCACTTTGTGGAATTCCCTCCCTCGCACAATAAGACTTTCCTCTAGTCTTCAGACCTTCAAGTGTTCTCTGAAAACCCACCTCTCCAGACAAGCTTATAATATTCCTCAACCACCATGTTAATCTCCCTAGGTTACCCTATTTCCATCCTCTATACAGCTAACACAAGAACTAAGAGCTAAGACAACAACCCTCAGACTAACATTGCTATGTGACTGATCATACAGCCCACTCAATACTTTTTACCTTTGCATTCTAGCTGGACCAATATGCAGGACAATGTAGTACTTACCCTTCTGTATCAAACTCCCATTGTCCCATAGATTGTAAGCTTGCTAGCAGGGCCCTCTTATTTCTCTGTATATATTACTCAGTATTGTTTTATTACTCTTTGTTCCCAATTGTAAAGCGCTACGAAATTTGCTGGCACTATATAAATAAATGATGATGATACTGTAAGCATTACATTTTGAACCAAGCCCAAAAGGTACTTACATGTAAAGTATGATGAAATCACATATTCTTTGTAGCCAGAATAGTCTGGGAAATCTGGAGGACTAGGATCAATGTTATCCTCCTCCTGGCCAGTAACCTCAGCCTCTTCCACTCATGGAATCCCATTCTGATATTATGGAATATCACACACAGAGCAATTATGTTGTACACAATATCTGGCACATAGCTAAGGCCAGTCAAAGCAGAGTAATCTGGCCTTTAAAGGCCAAAAGTATGCTCTATAATTGTTAAATGGATGGAGGATGTATGCACGGAATTGTATGCAACGTCTTGCTCTGTATGTGGATTCAAAATGGGAGTGAGGAGCCAAAGGCAGAAAGGGTAAGTGGTGTCTCCTATAATGAGAAAAAAAGAAAAATAACAAAACATATATGAGTAATGTGAACCAAATCACTCAAACAATTAGGGAGATATTTTTACATGATATTGGTGCTATTATATGCTACAATGTTCGATAATTGATTATATGAGTACACCCTAATGCAAAGGTGCTAGACCTACCATTTATTAATACAATGTATACCAATGTATTTAGGACAGCAAAGGCCTAATTGTAAATAATGATGTAAGTAATAATAGTACCTAATAGCCATGTGTCTCCATGTTGTCTTCCACCTCCTTGCCTCAGTTGCAATCTGTGCCACATGCCAGATTTCCTGAAGGCAAAGGAGTCATTGCTGCTCCCTGGCCCTATAGCAACCAGGCATCGAATCTGGAGAGATGCATTATATATAGCCTGGACAATGATTATGTGGAAATGCTTTCTATTAGAAGAAATAGAGGCATTCTCACCCAACAAGCCCGGAGCAATATGTGTAACAACTACTGCCCTAAAACATGCAGAAAGCCAGCTATGGTGGAAAACTTTATGGGCACAAGAGACTCCTCATCGAGTGGCAGATGGATAAGGTGATGGATGCGTGACAGGAAAGCCCTTAGCACAACCTTCAGGACATGCCTGAAGGTGGCTTTGGACAAGCTTTGCACGATGACCACTGTGGTATGGAAAGATCCAGATGCATAGAAGCAATACCTCCAAGAGTTTGTTCAATGGTGGTAATGCCGTCCGAATGTTGCCCATTTGTTCAAGGTCACTATGCACAATGCGCAGGTTGTACATGATCACATGAGGTGGAAGCTAATAGCTATGGACCACCTCGTCATCAGACATCCCAAGAGGCTGACACGTGGCCTGAAAATATGCTTCCTGGGCTGGCGATGGTGTACCAGTTGTTGGTTTTGGAGGGAAAGACAACTGTAGTCCTTCCATATCCGTACTTGACCAATGATTGGCTATATGTGAGAAAGATGTAGGGATAAAAAAATATATATATTCCCTAATACATTGTAGATTTAGACATAATTAACCTACCCTTTAAAAACAGAGAACCGCGTTACAAATATATGCTACCATGTAGGAAGTAGATGACATAAGCAACATGTTCACAACCTTTGAAAACACAACCGCATTGCAAATATATGCAACTTTGTGGGAACTAGCAACACAAACATAACATTTTAAAGCAGACAACAGCATTGCTAATGTGTGAAATAACATTGCAAAACCTACACTACATTGCAAATGTATATAAATTATATGTAAGTGTAAGCAAGACAATTTTAATCATTCATGCATGCTTAAAGTGTGCAATGCTTTTCAAATAAAGAATACACCTACCTCTTTGTCTCTTTCTTTGAAAACTTTTCGAAATAAAATGGCACTATTGTAATCTCCCTCTGTTAGTCTTATATAGTGTTGCATAATGAGATGTGTTTTTAGGTCAGGTGGGCAGCACGGTGGCTAAGTGGTTAGCACTTCTGCCTTACAGCACTGGGGTCATGAGTTCAATTCCCGACCATTGCCTTGTTTGTGAGCAGTTTGAGTTTGTGAGGAGTTTGTATGTTCTCCCCGTGTTTGCGTGGGTTTCCTCCGGGTGCTCCGGTTTCCTCCCACACTCCAAAAACATACTGGTAGGTTAATTGACTGCTAACAAATTGACCCTAGTCTGTGTGTTTGTGTATGCATTAGGGAATTTAGACTGTAAGCCCCAATGGGGCAGGGACTGATGTGAGTGAGTTCTCTGTACAGCCCTGTGGAATTAGTGGCGCTATATAAATAAATGATGATGAGGTGTGCAGATGAATTATCAATAATCATATTAGATCACAAGTTTGTGAATACTGTGTTTGGTCATCAGAAAAGTTACACTCGACCTGGAGCCGGTGGATATCTTACATCTAAAAAGGAGCATACTTCTACATGCGCACAAGCTTGAATCTCTACTATCTGTTTGGGAACACCTTTACTGTACTTCGCTTAGTTCCATATTCCAACTTCCTTTCCCCGTTCCGTCCATGAAATCATAGTCTTTCGGAAGTGTCCTTTATATTCAAATATGAATTGCTATTATAGTTTGTTTATGAGCATGCGCAAGCAATTTTACTCAAAATACAGCAGGTATTGATATTTTAATGGATCAGTCCCATAGTGTTACCATTAAGAGGTGTATTCAGGCACAGATAGAGGGAGTAATTAATGACCTAATGCTGACTTGGATGTATGCAAGTTTGTGTATCAGAAAATCCACAAATTTGTACTGCACAAGCCAACAACTAAAGCTGCACACAAATGCTCATATACAGCTTTAATTGCATCTGGCACATACACTTGCTTGTGACTAGAGAGGCAGGATGAGCGAAGGAAGGGGTGATCTAATGTAGGCCGGGTACAGTAAGGGCATGTGCGCATAATTACTCACAGATGTAGACCCGCATGGAGATGCATATACACCTATCAGTATCCTTATCAATTAAGGATGTCTCAGGGCGTGTGCAAATACATGATGATGATGACAGTTGTTAGAATTAGCTGTCCACTTTTGATTCGATAATTGCTGTCACAATTCCTGTTAAAGATGGAGGATTCCTTTTCGTCAGCCATAGTTAGCACTAGTAGAACAGAGCAGTGGAGTCTAATGGGCTTTTACCAGGGACCCACATGTCACAAGCCTCTGCACTGCCCTCTGGTGTGGTGAGCTGGCAATAGGTTGACATGAGGTACAGAGTGTAGTTGGAGGAAAAGTCAAAGAAGCTGGGGGTCAGGTACATGAGCGGAAAACAAAGTGCCAGATCAGAACTGAAACGGTCACAAGTCAAGCTGGGGTCAGAACCAGGATCACAAAGACTAAACAGAAGCAGGAGAACCACTTTCCATAGGAACAAAACACTAGAGGAGGAGACCTGGTATTCTCTACCTGAATTGTGCTCAGAGTCAAGTTTAAATAGGAAAACAGTTGTAAAAAACCCACATATACACATGTGAACAATCTAGGCCTCCATCCTTTAATCGGCCCCGACATTAAATCAATAGCACCTGCATTTAATAATTAGGTATCCTTCTCAATATTTAATTTATAGCATCCACCTATAATGGAATAAAATACAACCTGTGTGTCTAGCGCTACGTTCGGTACTGCAGCCTATAGTATGTACTGAGAGTTCCACTTGATACTCTCACATCAAACAGACAATAAAATAGTTTTGTACATACAGAAAAAGCGCTCTCCTAGTTGCACTGTAATTCACGTCACTGGTGTGTGTGAACATGAGCGTCAGCATCTGTGGTGGATACTGAAACATAAAAAGCTTATCATAGTGCAATACAGTCTGACATATGGAGCTTTGACGTGAATTACAGTGCAACTAGGAGAGCGCTTTTTCTGTATGTACAAAACTCTTTTATTATCCACCTATAATGGACTTGTTCAAACATGAAATTAATAGCATGCACATTTCATAAATTGGCTGTCTCCTACCCCAACTCGGCATTCAATTTAAAGTTCTGAAACCACTCCAGTATTAAAGTAATAGTTCCATCAGCCCAACTTAAATTAATAGCACCATGACCCCATCATTAAATAGCTACCACTACCATCACAATCATCCCACCATTAAATTATTAGCCCCTACCCCAATAAATCAATAGTCCCCACCCTCACCACATCATTAAATTAATAGTCCACACACCCCCACCCAACATTAGACATATCATACTTAGAACCCTCCCACACTTTCCATCTTCCATCCATACTCCTGAGCTGCTTACTGTAGGAGACAGACTCTTCTGTTTGCAGTCTGGAGAGAGAAGCACCTTGTGCTGCACTGTGCAGGTGCTTCTCAAGTTCTACTTCATTATACAATGGCCAGCCCAGTGAACATGGAATGGCGAGCAGAGTGCCTCTGGAGTACGACGCCCCTCCCCCCTCCACCCCGCTTAACGCTTTCTGACAGCTTTGGTATGATGTCAACCTAGCGCATATGTGAACTTTGCAGACCTGGATGCATCTTGACATACGACTGGCTCTGCATGCATACATATTTGGTTTTTTTTTTTGGCCACACCAATACATGATGTATCTGTTACTTCCTTGGCTATTGGAAGCAGTAGATGATAAAGATGCATCAATGTATGGAAATATTTTGCATGTTTACAACAAAGGGCCACATCTCTACAAATATAGGCATATATTTCTGCAAACATACTTTGTCAAGCCAGACCTGGTGAAATTTTCCTGATGACAAAAACCTGATTTATGAGTGATGATCTTTAGAATAGTATGCATCTTTAAGACCATAAATTTAAAATTCCACTTTAATTTTCTGGATTACCACAGATTTACTATGTTTTTTGATTCACTTATCCTTTGCAGTTTCACAATTCCTTATTTGTAAATTGTTGAATAACAGCAAAGTCTCTTTGCAACAAATGGCACAATGTCATAAGCACACCTGCTGTCTGTCATTCCCTTATATGACTCTGTTCAGTTCAACGTAAATGGTAAATATTTTTTTCAATAAATGTAAACAGAAAAAAAGACTAACTTTTATTCTTTTTGACAAGCCCCTTGTATAGTAATCGACATGAGAATTTGTCAAGAATTGGATAAATTGCTGTGAACCTATGCTGTGCACCTCTCCATCGTAATCCTGCCTTCAGGTTTATTAATCACATACTGACAAAATCAGAGCACTTATTATATGCATAATCTACAGACATCTAATCTGAAAGATCCATTTCACAGTTTCAGAATTAGCATTCATGAAACTATGAAAAGCATTTATCAGATTCATGTGTGAACATAAGTCAAAATCTAAAGGATGACAGTACTATGCAGAGGAGATTTTGGTGTCAGATTTTATAAAATGATAGACAGTTTTAATAAACCTCAATGATAACCATATTTAATTTGCTAACTAAGATTACGCAAATTACACTTGTAATCGAGGCTTAGGTAATGTGGAGGGTTAGGGTGAAGTTGGAAGCAGTGGGTGGTAATGCAAATGGAAAATTAAAAAAAAATTAAAATGTGCTACTTATTAATTACTGGTAGGTCCTTAATCCAATGAGTATTGGATGTAGCATATAATTCGGTACTCTTGTAACGAGGACCCAAGTATGAGATAATATAAGTGTACAAGTAAACAATCTTCATAGCGCTCACACAAAGAATTCAGTTTAAGACATGTCGGGGCAAAAAAGGTAGATACACAGACATGAGATATAGGGTAGAGAGGACCCTGCTGTGAAAGCATACATTCTTCAGGGCATCATTATGATGCATGGGGCTAGCATTCTCTATGAGATTTAAATTAGTGATCAGGTAACCAGGTCACCCAATAAAAGAAACATAGAGAACCGAAACATAGGTTTTGATGTCGGAAAGAAACACACTGGTCCGCATAGTCTGCCGTGTCTATGTGTTTGTTTCCTGCTTTTTGGAAGGATGGGTTTTGGATGGTTTGCTTTACTGTTACATTGTTTTTTTCCTTAACAGTCTTAAACTATTGCAATATGTTTGTCCATACATTTTTGAATTATTTTATTGTGTCCACACCACAAATACTGGGAGATCATTCTATGGATCTATCACCATTTTTGTAAAAAAAAGTTATTCCTTATGATACCTTTCAGTCTTTCTTCAATGTCAATGTGTTTCTGTGTTCTAGAAATACACTTATTTAAAAACACTGCCGTCCAGAACTTTGTTAATACTTTTTATATATTTAATGTTTCTATGATATCACCTCTGTCCTTTCTCTTCTCAAAGATGTATATGTATAACCCTTGGTACATGTTGTTATGCAGCCCATGTGTCAGTTTGGTAGCCCTCCTCTGATTTTTTTTCTATTTTATTAATGTCTGTTTGGAAATAGCGCTACCAGAATTGTACACAGTACTAAAGGTGAGGTATTAACAATGGCCCGTGATGTGGCAATAGGTCTTTCTGCTACTGACTGTTAGCTGCGGCGGCCGCGGGCACCGCCGCGACTCCTACCTGCCTCTGGTGAGCGTCCCGGCCGTCGCTTCGACCGGGATGTCACTTCGGGTCCCGACCTCCCGGTTGCCTAGGCAACAACTGGGATGCCTGTCGCAGTGCCCGGCCAGCTGTCAGATAGCCGGGCGCGTGCGCACAGGGTGTGGAAAAGCTCAACCAATAGTGGCTGATTTAGGGGGGATCTTGTGACCTTTTCTGACTGTATGCCAGTAATTCATTATGCAGCCACTGGGCTGATTACTACTGCTGTGCACCTTTAGTTTCATTGGCCAATGGTAACCTATCAATTAAGCTACTCCTGTGGAGGCTTCTTGGGCTCTGTTCTGATTGGCCCTTTGTACTATTTAAGACAGTAAGGACTGAGCCTCACTGCCGGTTATAGCGTTCTGTTACAGTTCTGCTGCCTGCTCCTGTTCCTATCTGTGGTGTTTAACCTGTGATTGATTACCCGTTGTCACAATCTGCCTGCAGCATACTGCTTTGCCTGGCAGCTCCTAACCTGGACTATCAGACTTTGCTATTTGTGTTAATTTTATGTGTTAGCAGCAGTACCTCTGATCACCAGAGGTGCTGCTATTGTGCCTGTTCCTAGTTCCTTAGGAGTTAACACTGCCTCACTCATTATCCCATGCACCAGGGTGTGTTCCATTTATACCTGTCTCTCCCAGCATTCAGGGCTGGTTATTGTTGTTACACCCTGTGGATTCTTCCTCCTGCTTTGCTCCTGTTATTATGCTGCATTAGGATCTCAACATTCATTCTGCTGACCTGTTGTCCCATCCTGTTGTTCCTTTCCTCTGCTGTGCTTATGGTTTCATGCTGCCTGGATCTCTCCATATTACCACTTACCTTCATCAGCCTTCTACCCGGTATTTATTCCTGCATGTTCCTGTATATTCAGTATTCTGCAATAAACTTTGTGTGTTTTCACTTTATTCCTGGCTCCTGAGCTGCACTTTTTATTTGAACCGTGACACCGGTGTATGACCTTTGCCTGTTCCTGGATTCTGAACCTGTGCTTCTGACCCTGATCTACTGCCTGTACCCGGATTCCGAACCTCTGCTAGTGACCCTGATCTTTCGCCTGTCCCTGGATCCTGAACCTGTGCCTGTGACCTTGACCTTTCTAACTGTTTCTGACATACCCTCTGGTGCCCTGTCCAGTCCGCTGGTCTCTGGCCTGCCGCTACTCCGTGTGAAACCTCCTATACCTGTGCGCTACCGTGTAAGCATAAACTCATACTACTCTGAGCATAAGACCTGTGGGCATCTGAGTACCTGTGATCATAACCAGTCTCTACGGGAAAGGCGGCTGCTAAAGGTGAAGACCTCTTCTACCTGTTCAATGAGTTTATGCCGCACTGGTGGCCATAACACTGACATCTCCTCCTATACAACAAAGTATTACACAGCTTGCTAAGCATCTGTAATAATAATAATTTTAGCTCTGTTGTTGTTTACTTTACATTATCATCATTTCTGTATTCTGCATTTGGATTTTTTCCCTCACATGCATTATTTTATATTTTGATGTATTACATGTAAGTTTTCACACGTTAAGCCATTCCTCAACTTTCTCTGAATCATTATGCAATTGATTTACCCCTTCTGGTGCATTAAACCTGTTACAAATCTTTGTATCATTTGCTAAAAGGCATACCTTCCACCTGGGGCATAACTAAATATTTGTGGTCCCCATAACTGAACCATCGCTCAATTTTGAAAAACTCCCATAAACACATGTGGGTTTGACAGGGAAGTTTGGTTCTGTAGAAGTTAAATAATTGGATGAAGTCATTCTAAATTAACAAATATAATTTATAATAGTTTTCTGTGCGATTGAGATTAGTACAATACGTCATAACAGGGTTAATAACGCAATCGCACAGGTAAACAAAACACACTTATATTCACACTTACATTTTGTAAATAGTACACATTTATTAAAGTTCCAATCCATATTCATGTATTAATAAATGTATTAGAGATTATTTGTACATAGATAATACTACAGTAAAGGTAACTATGGTTCAGGTTTTCATAAATGTGTGGAGTTTGTTCTCATATCAATCTATATTTTACCTATATAAATCCGGTGTTACTTGTGTAGCATTCACACCTTGCGAACACTAGTTATAAATAATATCACTATTTCATACACCAAATAACCAATGCACAGGGTCATAAAAAACAGTTTATACAAGTCTAGTGGTGGGAGCCTGAGGAAAGGACACCTGGCAGTTTGAAGAACAATGACCAGAGCAATTCACCAATGCCACATCGAGTACCTGAGAATGCAAGAACCTTTGACCTATGAATAAAGACCTTACAACTGTAACTGTATATCAATGTGATGACACTACTTTTACAACTGTACGGTGTAGAAATTGTTGAACTCTGGCTTTGGTCCCCAGAGCGTTCTTGTCATGGTCAGTAGAGTTCTTGACCCAGCGTTCTGCCAGTTGTTATCACTACTCTCGAGGCGCAGAGTCTAACGTAGCGACTGGTCTTCTCCAGGGAGAGGGTTTGGGTTTTTGCGGCGTCACTACACAGGTCGGGGCCCTCAAGAGAGTGCAGCAGAGCAACGGAGTACAGCTAAATATAGAGATAGAGAATAATGATGCGAGGATACACAGGAGAGCAATTGTAAATATATATATATGTATATATGATAGTTGTAGCAGGAACTGTCTGGCCAGGAGGAGAGATGAGACAGATGCTGTGGGATAAACAAACAGAGGTAATGTTATCCCCTATGAGGCTAACGGTATCAGTCCAACAAGAGAGATATAGCACGGGCTGAAGTGGGCAGCAAGAGGTAGTTTTACTACTTACAGAATGAGAGATGGCCAGAGAATAATTAGGGAAACAATAACAGAATAAAAGTCAATGAGTGATAAGTTTGCCACGGATGAGGCTGCAAGTATCCAGCCAACAGGTGAGAAGTAGCGGTCACTACAGCATACAGCGGAAGCAGGTTTACCACGGAGGTGGCTGAGAAGTATCCGGCCAACAGGTGAGAAGTAGCGGTCACTACAGCATACAGCGGGAGGCAGGTTTACCACGGAGGTGGCTGAGAAGTATCTGTCCAAGAGGTGAGAAGCAGCGGTCACTACAGCATACAGTGGGAGGCAGGGTTACCACGGAGGTGGCTGAGAAGTATCCGGCCAACAGATGAGAAGCAGCGGTCACTACAGCATACAGTGGGAGGCAAGTTTACCACAGATGTGGCTGAGAAGTATCCGGCCAACAGATGAGAAGCAGCGGTCACTACAGCATACAGCAGGAGGCAGGTTTACCATGGAGGTGGCTGAGAAGTATCCAGCCAACAGGTGAGAAGCAGCAGTCACTACAGCATACAGCGGGAGGCAGGTTTACCACGGAGGTGGCTGAGAAGTATCCAGCCAACAGGTGAGAAGCAGCGGTCACTGCAGCATACAGCGGAAGGCGGGTTTACCACGGAGGTGGCTGAGAAGTATCCGGCCAACAGGTGAGAAGTAGCGGTCACTACAACATACAGCGGGAGGCAGGTTTATCACGGAGGTGGCTGAGAAGTATCCGGCCAACAGGTGAGAAGCAGCGGTCACTACAACATACAGTGAGAGGCAACTTTACCACGGAGGTGGCTGAAAAGTATCCAGCCAACAGGTGAGAAGCAGCATCACTACAGCATACAGCGGGAGGCAGGTTTACCATGGAGGTGGCTGAGAAGTATCCAGCCAACAGGTGAAAAGCAGGTAGAACAATCGAAAGACCAGTGCAATGATGCAGGAACGCTGAGAGTAACTACAGCCACAGGAACAGAGTACACAGCTGACACGAGGAGGTGAGAATCAAGTTCAGACAATTAAGGAGGGGTCAGAGGTGCTTTAAATAGGAAAAAGGCTAATGGATAGCCAATACCAATAAGGGGAAAGTTATAAAGGATCCTCTAGGTTTGTACATGCACAGAAACACAGTCAAGATGGTGGACGGCCGCGGCGCAGCACAGGTGCCGGCAGAGGGGTAATCGGCCTAACTTTAAGTCTAGAAGTCAGGTGAGTGACAGTTCTGATCAGTGGAGGACTGGCAAATTTTAGCCCAGGAGGCAAGACTGGACCCAGCAGCCTATTTTAATGGGACAAAAATGCAGGTGGCCCAGTGACACAGCCCAAGGTAGTTTACTATGGGACCGGCCGAGGGGACAGATGACCCCAGCCCAGCCTGCCCCTGGTTCTGTTTGAAGCTTGAGTTGGTGCCAATTGCCGCTTGTGTAATGTATTTGGTTACACTTTCCTATTCCTATTTATTATATTATAGCATTCTTAAGCATTATCATGTTTTGCTGTAATTCTGCTATATTTTGCTATTAAATCTCCTTGTGCGTTGGGACCACATTAATCGCATCAGACAATATTTATTTGAAGCGACAATACGAACATAACAGATGGGTTTCGAAAAGGTGCCACACTACTCAAGGATTCGCAAAACCCAAGAATTTCTGTTTACCAACAAAGTGTGGGAGACGAGTCATATACAGGTAAGGATGCGAATAGTTCTATGCCTGTATATCATCCAATGTTGCTAAAACGAATATCCTCTTTGTGTAATCTAAGGAGTGCTGGTGAGGAGTTAGGGACAAGAAAGAAAAATTTTTCTTTTTCATGTCATTTTGTGATTAATACGTGGTTTGTTTGCATATTGTACTCATATATTTCCTTGAATGTTTGCCACATGTTTAAACGGTTGTATTGATAGATATTGCTGTTGTATTATATACTGAAATGAATTGTTAAAACCTCTGGGAAAATATTTTTCTGTACAGAAAATAAAGGTGTATGTGAATTTTGAATTGTGTGATTGTGAAAGTACAGGTTAAAGACAAAGGTTCTGTTGAGGAAACAGGGTATAAAAAAATGACCTTTGAGAGGTTTTGTTGAGGAAACAGGGTAAAAAAATTGACCTCTGAGACATTCTGTTGAGAAAAATGGTATAAATGACTTGTGGTATACAAGGTATATAGTGATACGAAAACAAGGGTTGTTCGTGACAATCAAAATAGTAATCGTAGAGCATACAGATAACTAGAATCTGTAAGCTGGGCGATTGGTCTGCAGGGTTACATACGCAACTGTGATTGTGAAGTGTTGAGGATTACACTTCCATTCGGGCATTAAATGTTGATATTCCCGTTCTCCCAGTTGAATGTGACTGTGTTCAGGACCCCCGCTGTGTACACTTAAGCACTGTTAAGTGGTGGACGTGGCTGGTCAAAGAATACATCCACAGCCAATTAATCTCTAGCGGGAGTTTTGTGCTGCGAGGTGTTGAGAAGTCTGCATCCAAATGGGCGCCAAACAAACGCATGAGATGGCAGGGTCATTGAAATTGTGAGCAAGAAATACGGTGAGTATGCAACTGTGTATGGTGATAAATGGCTATTGAGTGTGTGAATCCTTTTCCCAAAGTTGGTCGTTTTAATCCAGGGGTATTGAGTACAGTTAGAGATAAAAATGTTTATGTAAATCAGTAAAACTGAGAATTAAATACACTGAGGACCTGAGTCATTAAGGCGAGCAAAGCATAAAAGCATAAAAAAGGACTAACTTTGCACCTGGGCAAAACCATGTTGCATTGGAGGGGGTGGTAAATTTATTATGTGGGGACAGATTTATATTTGGGGTAGGGAATGTCCTAGATCAATTTTAAATTTCAGTGTAAAAATAAAGCTATCCAGTGTTTGTGTGCTAGATGAAAAAACAGTCAGTATTTAACTTACGTGCACAATAATAAACTAATTTGCACCCCTTGCATTGTAACATGGTTTGTGCCGGAGAACATACACTCCTTTTTTTTGGCTTACTTTCCTTAATGAGTCAGGCCCTGACTGTTTAAAACTGTGGCAACAGGAAGGGAGTGGCACGAGAAAGCATGCGCAGCAGAAGGTAGCGTTGCGAAGCAAAGGGAAGCAGGCACAAGTGTGTCCCTTCCGCCATGAGGACAGGGGGAGAGGGGAAATATAACCAATACATTTTTTTTTTTTGAAAAATAACAAATGTAATTTATATTCTATATTGAGTATTTTAAAAATGTAACTTTTCAGCGAAAGATAAGTAACCTATATATATTGTTTGTGTGTTTGTGTTTTGTTTCAAAGCCCTGCAATTGATATACAGTAAGTGCCACGTAGGCAAGACAAGGGACATTCAATCTAGTGAGGCTTGTTTTAGAAATCAACAGTCTGGAGACATGCTAGTATTCTATTCAATGGCAAGCCCAACATGTAAAATCATAATAAACTAAAGTGACATTCCCCACCTTACGTGGATAATAACTAAAGTACAGCTAGTGAAAAAAGTTAGCCATGTATTAATATTAGTGAAATAATTTTATTGTAATCCCTGTATTGGCTTAGTTTCAGAAATCAAAAAGAGAAATAAGGTCCCACATATTTGTACTACTAGTAGATAAGAGAAGTCCATTGTGTAGAAACAATGGTTCTAGCTAATTTACCCTGGGTGCACTGATGCTATAGAATGAGAACAATGTAACAGAGTAAATTGACAAGTAAGTGACAAAAGATTAACGATAACATTTGCTAGAGATAGATTAACATAAGACACATTTGCTGCCATTGAATGGATACTGTCTGAGGTTTTTGTTGAATGATAATAAGGATCGAAAGTAAAGAAATGAAAATGTGTTGTTTGTTTTTTGTGATACTAATTAAACTTTTTTCTTCCTTAGACAAAGGACGGCCAAATAAATATATATTTATTAACTTTATATATATATATATATATTTATATTTAAATATTATATTTAATATATATTTATAACTATGAGGTTTGCAGGAAAAATTCACAATTTTCCCATCAAGACAAAGTTAACATTGGGTCATTCTAACATTCTTTGTTACATTTGCTGTGGCTCATAATAACTTACTTGGCCGAGATTTATTATTTAAAATTAAGTGTGTAATATACTATGCTTCTGATGGTGTTTTTTAGGCATTCCAGGAAGACATGCATGGGAGGTACAGAGTATGTTTCACAAGGGTCAATTCTGCACTTCACTGCTATAGCTACATCAAAGGTTGTAGAAATATTGTTATCAGAAATACTGGGTTCTTTATGAAATAAGGGTGGACAGGACACTGAATTGGATGGGTAATGTAGCTCCCTGTTAGGTTTAAAAAGGATAGGGGAGGGGTCATAGATTAGTTAAGATTTAAGGGGATTAATGAAATAGTTGAGAGCCAATTCCCCCTAGTGCCCAATCCAGATGTCCTCTTGATGTAAAATTCCTTTTCTGCTCTTCTGCAAATCATTTCATTATTATTATTTTTTGCTGTCTTATTCTCCATTCTTACACTTCTGACATCTCATTATTTTCTTATAAAGAGGTACAAAATATGTAGACACTGTCCCAAAGGTTTATAGGCAATCTCAATATCTGAACACAAGCCTGGCGTGACTGTTCTCAATCTTTTCAACAAATAAGGGATGCAGTATGAAAAACATTATTGCTGTGTCCTGACTTGTTTATATCATCAGTGTTTTAAACTAAATACTTGTTCCTTCATTTCTCAATAACAGGACACAAGGTTGCAAATGGATAGATTACAGCCATGACAGACAAAGGTGAAATACTTGAGATACTGTCTAAGACATTTTGACAACGGACAGAATTAAGGGTATACACTACACTGACATGGCTGCAAGGGCAGCTGCGGATTTGTACTTCCATACTTACTGAAGCTTCTGGGGTCCTCCATGTAGTATTTGGACATGATTTAAGTTTTATACATTGCACGTTGTATCTGCCCACCTAAGTCCTGTCTAAATTACATATGTTTCCTGAGCAAGGTGCACAAGTGTGCCTCCAGATGCATAGAGGGTGGAAGGAAAGGTGACTCTGGCTGAGGGTGAATTTGGCTGGTATACAGATACACATGATTGTATGGAATATTCGAATCAGACCTTTACCGAAAAGGCCTGACATAAGTGACACCCCTTAAAATTTTTTGTATGTTTTATGTTTTATATTTGTCATAGACAGACAGACATGTACTGGATATTGTTATAAATGACAAAGGTGCTATAAAAACTGACCCCTTGGCCACCTCACTTAGCCAAGTAGCTGAACTTGTGAGATTGAGAATGGCATGTGAGTTGGTAGAGTGTAAATCAGTTATTTTACACTGATTTTAAGTACGTTTCTAGGATAGTGGGTTACATTGAGGCGACAGAGGAACTTTTATGATAGTAGCAGGACACGAACAGCGCACTCACATAGCATAAAGGACTTGTGACAGCAACACAGTTACCAAATGAAGTAGCAGTTTTTAATGTAAAGCCTACACACATGACTAGTATCCAATATCACTTGACAATAGCAGGGAGGACGAAGCTGCCAAGTGGGCAGCAGATTTATCTATGACAATTGACAAAATAATGGTTCTTGAAATGATACACACACAGGAATTAATTAAAATGCAAGATTTGTGTTCCTTACAGGAAATGCAGTTTGAAAGGCAAAGGGATGTGGTCAGGAGTTTTCTGGAGTCTAGAGAGATGGACGAGGTAGAGCTGTGGCTCCCAGAGCATATGTTCCAGGCCTAGCTGAGGCAGCAAATGGTCTGACTGATCTGGGTAAAGAAGGTATGTGCAAGCTGGTAAGAGCATACTGGTGTGCACCAAACTTTTCTTCTCAAGCTAGTAGTAGGGCAATGTACTGTCTTGCTTGATTGAGAAAAATGTTGGAAAGACAATACCAATAGAGCCATCTCAAACCAGTTATACAGATGGACTTTTTCCAGATAAAACAAATCAACTTCATCCAAGTGCCACCTTGCAGGAATCTCAAGTATGTATTGGTGTGTACTATATTGTATAACTGTGAAAAGACATTTCCAGCTGCCACTAATATTGTTGTTTCATACCCAGGAACATGTATGCAGATATTGTATGCCTAGAGTTATAAAAAGTGATAGGGGTACTCATTTTACTGGTAATATCTTTCAGATCATGTGTAAAACTTATGGGCATTTGATAGTGATTTATATACTCTCTATAGGACACAAGCCAGTGAGAAAATAGAGAGGGTAAATGGTACTATCTAGAACGAATTGAATAGAGTGAAAGTTGAAACTAGATTGGAGTGTCTGGAAGCTTTTGCCCCTAGTCCTCCATCGCATCAGAACCACTCCTAAACCACTTCTTAACCTGTCACCTTTTGAAATACTTTTGACAAGCTACCTCACCCCGAGATGAGTTAAAATGTAATGATGAAAAGACTGTTCAAAATCTTATAAAGGGAAGCAAACAGTGAGATAGCAACAAAGGACGTTTGAAACACTGTCTCCTGATATGATATACACTAACTGTCATGATGTTGGACTGGGAGAATATCTTATGGACTGTAATTTCCTACGCTCAAGTTGTTTGACAGACAGGTGAGAAGACCCGTACCAAGCACCACATCTGATGACCAGCACCACATCTCTGGAAGTAGCAGAAAGAGACACCTGGACCCATTCCACCCACTGCAGAAAAGTCAACAACCCAGAGAAGGTTCAAAATATAGCAGAGGATGACAATCGTGAATCTGTGCCAGGAGGCCTAAGATAGCAGTTAATAACACCTAAGCCAAGGACTTTGCAAAGAACGTTATCCCATCATGGAGCAGCGTTTTTTGTGTTTATTCCTTTACAGTGTTTCTCTCATCCTTATTCTTTGTCCAGGACATTCAATGGTGATCAGGTGATGGAAACTGGTTCCCGTAGTGATACTGAGGATGTGGGGATGAAGGAGAAATTCAATTTGGGGATAAAGTAAATGTCTGCTAACCATGGAGCTCAGAGACAGTGTGAGGGGCTATTGTCTGAAGAATATTGTGTCTGTAAGTACTGTGACCCCATAGTTGAAGAGAGGTGCATCCAGCGATGCCAGTCCAGTAATAATTTGGATTTGGGTGGGCATCCATGAGAATGATTATCTTTCTTTAGTGGGTAAGGTTTTAGACTAAACTGAATGCTGGGTGTGCTCTCACGTGCCTCAGAGACCAAATTATGGTGGACTAGTTCTCTTTCCACTAAATATTTCTGAGGTACTCAAATTATGGGGTGGGAGGCCAATAGAGGGAAGGTATAATACAACTAGGTCTCCTAGTTTGAAGTTTCCCAATACTCTGTAGACCGATCACTGTTTCATATACAAAGAAACTTGAGTATTGGGAGGCTGAACAGAATGAACAGACAATAGCTCACCCCACAAATGTTAATAAAAAATCCATTGATATTATTAGAGCGCATTTAACTTAAAAGACTGTAGGATATCATAAAGGACATTATGTTAAAAAAGACATAAGATGGTGTTATTTGTGAAAAGTTATTGTTTAAATGCTATACAAGCTAAGACATGCCTTGGACAGATGGACATGCTAGGAACTTTTCTAGAATATTATGTATTGATGTAATATATTTTATTGTACCTTGTATTCTTCCAGATAATGTAATACATATGTGGGTGAAGGGCATACAAAAGGTTAGCTCCGGGCTCCAAAGGTATATGTTCCGTAGAAAAAAAATGGTTTCTATAATTGTGACTCTCTTTTATGGTAACCTGACTGATATCCATAGACAGTGTGTGTGAAGATTCTTACCTTCTCCACGCTCCTGTGTCCCATTCTGTTAGCCGCGGCGGGGCTGGTCATATGAGTCCTCGGCGGGAATGATCACATGATCCCGCGGTGGGGAGTTTAAAATCCCTTTCTGTGTAAAAGAGAGGCTCTGACGCTAAACCGGTGTCAGAGCAACAGGTTACTTACCCACTGACTCCAGTGAGTTCTCTTTGTCCTTGTGATTCTACAGTCTGCTGATTCTTTCCCGTGTACCAGACCCGGCTTGCCTGCTGTTAACTCTACTCGGATCTTCCTTCTGCTGTTCAGTCATCTGACCTGTGTACCAAACCCGGCTACCCTTCTGACTATTCTCTGACTTTGTAGAAATGGATAAGCTTTCTTGAAGGGGTGAGTTTTCCCATCCCTTTGCAAGTAAATCACAGATTCACCCCCTAAACTGATTTGTAGTCATTTTACCTTTCTTGTAATCTATGTTCCCCTGTTCCTTATTTGCAAATAGGCGAGGTCCAGAAGTCTGTCCAAAAGGTCAGGGCAACAGGCAAAACAGCATGGTCCAAGGTACAGGCAAACGATTCGGGGTCTCAGGCAAGCAGGCAAGGTCCAAGGTACAGGCAGGGGTCATACACAGAAATACAATCCAGCAGGTATATACCAAACAGAACAGGAGCAGGTTAGCAGCAGCCAGGAACAACGGATGAATTGCACAGAGCACAGCTAGAGGCAGGTACTTAAAGCAGTGCAACAGGTGCAGTTCTAATTAGCATCAGGCAAGGAGATCAACTCCTTCAGGCATATTGCAGAGTTCATGAGCAGGACAGCAGCACCTCTGATGGATTATAGGTACTGCTGCCAGATACAAAACAAAGGCAGTCATAACAGTATTAATTTATTCTACGATGATATTTTAACTTGTTGGTATCTTTTGTAATTTCCCTCTCTTTTGAAGTTGATACACAACTTCCTAAATTAAGCAGCAAAGCTGATCCTTTTCTAAGTATACTTATTGGCTATTTAAATCATTTTTTTTAGTTATTATTTATATATAACATAGACTTTGAAGTTAGTGCTGGGTTTTCTTTGCCAATTGTGGGTTTAGAAATATAGAAATATTGTAAGTACATAACAACAACAGTAAGCCCCACATATGCTTTCCTTAGATAGATTAGATAGTTACATAAACACCAGGGGCGCACAGAGGATTTTTCAGGGGGGTTTCCTCCACCCCCCAAAAAAACCCCAAAACACTAGAGAGCTGCCCGTGCATGCGTGGCAGCTCCGTTTCGGCTGCACTGTACTATACAGCAGCCGTTGCGCTGTCAAAGAAGCATCCGCGGCGGTGCTGTATACAATACAGCACCGCCGCGGACGCTTCTTTGACAGCGCCGTGGCTGCTATATAGTACAGTACCTATATGTAGGGCACTTTTTTAGCGGAGGGGGGGGGTTCCTGGAGACCCAGAAACCACCCCACGTGCGCCTTTGGACACTGATTAATGACCCTTTCTAATTGTTTTGCCCTATTTTGCACATGCCTCCAATAAATTGTCAGACTAAAAACAAAAGTACATGAGACACCGCATTCCAAAAGATTTCTAAAAATAGCAATATCTTGCACGCGAGAGATTCCTCCCACGTTGTTAGATAAAAGTGTAAATTGTTACCAAACGATTCAGCAGTACTGAAGAGCACTGGACAGATTCCGTCCTTCTGTCTTCCCACCCGGGACCCGGTACCCTGCAGTTTATGTTAGAGGGGGTATCCCAAGGAAGCTATCCACTACTTATTTGTTAAATAGGTGGCAGGTAAAAATTAGGGATTTGTCCAAAAATTAACATTTACTTTAACATGAGGATGAGTAAGCATAGCGTCTATAACAATTATTTACTTTTGAAACCATCTTTATTTAAAAAAAAATCTATGTTGAAATGAAAGGGCAAAACGGTCTTCTGCTGTTTGTTTATTTCTTCCTAAAAAATATTGCTGGAAAAACTGAAGGTTTTCTCATTTCTATTCCTCTAGATATGTGTCTATTTTCCTTTTTAAAAAAATTAAAAGTAAGGACATGCCTACGTTTGCATAAATAATATACAGATGAATCCACTGATGGATTTCCAGGGTAATTTAGATCAAGAAGAGCACAGAAAATGTGATGAAATTTATATATTTTCTACTTATTTTCTGTCAAAATTGACAATCTGTCAGCTTGGAGAATATACTCTTTAGGATGGTGTTAAATAGCAGTGCATGGAAGCTATGCTTCTCTAGCTAGAAAAGCTGGATTATTTGCTATTATACACACTAGGCTAAAGGGAAAACACCAGTTAGTACTGCTATGTAACACAGAAGCCTGTGACAATATAGCTCATGAAAGGTTCAGAAGAATCCTTCTCTGAAGCAATGATTACAAGTCAGCTGATATAAGTTTCAACTAATTAATACAGTCATCAGATTGGGGTCAGTGTTATGTACTTATCAATAAATAGAACAGACTTGTACACTAGGCAAAATATTGGGTTCTACTCTGTATACTAGCAGTCAGATTGGAGTCTGCATTGTACACCAGCATCCCTATGCACAGAATAACTGCAGCCATTTTTTGACAAAGCCTATGGTTCATTTCTTAGAAACTGCACTGTATAGACAGGTTTTTGACTGTTTGGACAATTATGCTAGTAATATTTAAATTCTTTCCTGTAAGCACATCTGGCTGTCAAGCACTTTGTGTGCACCTCGAGTCTTGTATGGCCTGAGATTGAAAATTCTGGTTTACATGTCCTCTGAGGAACATTCCAGTCTATTTGCACTGTGTAAAATATTCTGCAGCCTCCTACAGATACCAGGCATGTCTAAACTTTACCCAGTAAACTCTCGTTCATCTAAATAGCAGTTTTGCAAAGCACCATTTTGTTTATGCAATTATGCATTATTCCAGAGAGATAAAATGGGTAAACCTATATTGCGTCTTAACCGTCCACTGTTCGAAACATTTTGTGTGTGCTGGCACAGCCTCCATCTTTAGAGTCAAAGACTGGAGAAAATCACAAAATTTGGTGCATATGCCTCGCAATTGGGCAAATGCTGCTTTTGTACAGCTCTACTTTTCATTGGCTTTCATTTGCTTGTTGTAAACGTTCCCAGGCTTGATAGCATCTTTTTATAGACCTTGTCAGTTCCATAACAGTGTCCTAAACTTAAATTACTGTTTACAGTGTTTTTTCCTAATTATTATTATCATTTATAATTCCTGTTAATTGCTTGTTGGTAAATACCAGACATGAAGAGTGGCCATGATGATTGCTATTCAGTTGTTTTCAATAACAGAGCACTGCAATGACTTTTGGCCTTGATTGGTCAATTAGTCAAGCTGTTCTAATGAATATGTTCTAATCTCAGTTAAGACAATTGCTGTTTACAGAATGCATGGCATATTTCCTAATTGCACATTTTTGAAATGTAAATTGTATACTTCCCTCAGTATGTGGTGCTGTAGGGTGCGAGCCCTACAGCATCAGATGAAACACAAGTTAATCAGAGTATCAACTGGATATGGAGTGTCAGATATACTTTGCCAAAATGAGGACAACTATTCCCCACCCAAAGGCCTGCATCTCACTTTACTCTCTCTTTTTTTTTTTTTTACTGGATACTTGGATTGTGCGTTCTGTCATCTTGCTTGCAGAAAAGTGAAAGCACTAAAAAATACACTTGGGTGTGGCAACTATAACTGCAAAAATATCTCTCCAAAACCTGACTACAGGGCCCCATTCTTGTATAAGAAGAAGAGAAATAGAGTCCGCCAGTTGAATAAAAGTCAAGAACGACAAGTTAAACATGTCGCTATTCTAAAAAAATAGCATGAAGAGACCCCACTGAGAGGGCTTAGACTAGAACCTAAACATAAAGCTGCAGATAAACTGTAACACTAGATCAAGAATGAGCGCTGATATAAACCAGAATAGCTGCCTAAGTCAACATAAAAGGAGCCACCTGCTCCCCAAACAAATACACAATACAAATAGATGACTTACAGCGCTGAAAGGTTCACACAGATAAAGATGTCAGCGTCAATCAGAACACTGTAACACAAAAATTGGAATAGACATAGAGCAGTAGAGTCCCAACAATAAATAAAGGGTACAGATATCTTCCAGTTCCCTCTTCAAGTGTGTTCCAATTAATCAATTATAGGGTAACCACGTGAGGGATCCCCCCTGGATTTATGCTTACAGACTCGTTTCTTTAAACTCAGCACATCAACCATTTTATTGATGAAAATCACGATGTCTGCCTCCACTGCACTCTCCAACGATAATCATGTGCAAGAAATAGAAAATCATAGCATAATACCGTTTGTTGATAACAATATTCTCATTAAAATTCCACAAATTGGTCTGCTTCTAGGAGCGTACCTTGAGTAAAAGGATTACAGTGCACATAACAGGGTAATATACCCAAAAGTCCAATCAGATCTTACTGACTATCGTCCTCCTCAGGTAGTCCCAGCGTAAGTCTCCCTGTTAGTCCGACGCGTTTCGAATCATGTGATTAGTACTAACCAGATGTGATTCGCCCAAGCGCGTCATGTGACCGCACTTCAATACTTTAATAGGATGTTCCGGATGTCTTCTTGTTATCTTGAAAAAGAATCTTAATGATTCGAAACGCGTCAGACTAACAGGGAAACTTACACTGGGACTACCTGAGGAGGATGAGAGTCAGTAAGATCTGATTGGACTTTTGGGTATATTACCCTGTTATGTGCACTGTAATCCTTTTACTCAAGGTACGCTCCTAGAAGCAGACCAATTTGTGGAATTTTAATGAGAATATTGTTATCAATAAACGGTATTATGCTATGATTTTCTATTTCTTGCACATGTTTATCGTTGGAGAGTGCAGTGGAGGCAGACATCGTGATTTTCATCAATAATCTGGTTGATGTGCTGAGTTTAAAGAAACGAGTCTGTAAGCATAAATCCAGGGGGGATCCCTCACGTGGTTACCCTATAATTGATTAATTGGAACACACTTGAAGAGGGAACTGGAAGATATCTGTACCCTTTATTTATTGTTGGGACTCTACTGCTCTATGTCTATTCCAATTTTTGTGTTACAGTGTTCTGATTGACGCTGACATCTTTATCTGTGTGAACCTTTCAGCGCTGTAAGTCATCTATTTGTATCGCGTATAAAGCTGCAGATGCCCTCTTCCATTAAAATGCACCTCCTGTAGTATCTACTTCATTGGGGTTGATGAAGCCAAAGGGATGGGTGTATAACAAAGACACAGTGGTTATCGCTAATAACATACACTAAACTCTATCAGTTTTTTTACCTTTGCTAATTGAGACCAATGTGCATGTGCAAACAAAAGAAAAATGTTGTCCGGTGCTCAGAGACACCAACAATGTATAAAACTCCTTATCCCTGCATATACATAAAGGAGAATGTCATGCACAATATAGCTAGGCTGGGATTAAGCTCACCTGCCAGCGTCAAGTCATCTCTTGTAGGTGAGTCCCTAAGCTAGTGATCCAAATTTATATTCAGGGTGTCCCATTTAAAACCTTCTCCTGAACCTCCATCTTATAAAGAAGGAGGGAGTGGTCAACTCCCAAAAACAAACTATAAAATAGTGAAAGAGAAAGAGGCACGCTTTCTTAAATTAGTGAAATGTGTACAAATGAATAAAATAATTTAGGATGGCAGCCAAGGACAATTGAGACCAAAGTGCAAGTGCAAACAAAAGAAAATATCCAGCGCTCAGAAACAAACCATATATAAAAATCACTATGTATCAGCATATACTGTACACAAATATCTCCTTACATATATAACAGTTTTAATGATGAGAGAAACAATTCTAAAAATTATACATTTATTTGTTTTCAATTTTTTTAAATCATAAAATGCTGTGAACACTTTAAATCATGTAAATAGTATTAGACATCAATCAATTTCAAAGTTAGTATGTGATTGATACAATGTATTTTTCCTAGCTTTCTTGGAGTTCCTCAAATGATATTGTTATTAATTATAATCCTATTACTTAAAAAAGCACTTGACCAATTATTTTACATTGCCTTTTGAACAAGGGAATCTCTCCATATTTGAAAATCACCAAATCAGCATAAGAAGGTCCATAACTAAATAGTTCCTCTTTCAAGTGACTATTGAGTCTTTTCAGAGACTGTTTGAATAAATGAACACAATCTTCTCTGTGCCCTTTTGGAAAAAAAATCTACATATATATTTTATCTGCTATACAAACCGGTCAAGTGCTTTCTTAGTAAAAGGATTATAGTGATTAACAATATAATTTGAGGAACTCCAAAAAGCTAGGACTAATACATTCTATCAATTGCATACTAACTTTAATTTGATTGATGTCTAATACTTATTACATGATTTAAAGTGCTCACACTATTTTATGATATAAGAAAAATGAATACAAATAAATTTATAATTTTTTAGAATTGTTTCTCTCATCATTTAAACTGTTATATATGTAAGGAGTTATTGCGCGTCCTTGTATTTATTCTACAAAATGAGTGATCAGGTAAATTGCAGTTTGCTGCAGCTTTGCTAATCCTGTTCTATTTGTATCAACTTGAATCTGGAAGTCTCTTATTGACCAGTTGCTGGCAATGTCAAACGTCTGCACCTCCACAAACCCATGCACATGGGCAAAAATCTAGGCGCATGTACACAAATCGTGGCATGCAAAGCTGGTTTTGCGCTTTCCAGCAGACGTTTTGCACTTTGTAAATGACCTCCATTATCATTAGAAAATATATGAACAGATTCCATTGAGGATCTTGTTACTATTATTCCCCATCTGCATTCTAAGATATATTAAGAAAGAGTGCTAGGGGTCTACACACAGCATGACCCAGGATACATTTTTAACATTCATTTGTAATTGTGTTTTGCAGGTGTCCAACATTGGCATCTGCTGCAGTGTGTTAGGTCACTTCATTTAAACCACAAGTCCGTGAAATCTGGTTTAATCTAAATGGAATAGTCAGATGTGTTAACATCTTGTCATCTGAGTAATCAGAATAGGCCTGTGCCAGAGAATTTACTATAAACAGTTCACATTACCAGTTAGGTCAATGTAAGGATGGGAGAAATCTGCACACATTGCAGGAATGAAATTACTTATCTTATTTTCATAATCTTTATGTCGGCTTTCAAGAGATATCTGGTTAAAGGAGTACAAATTAATGAAATACTCCCTTAAAGTGCATTGGCTTATTTATGTTATTTCTTTATTTTATTATAATGAGATATTTAAAGTTCAGGGATAAGAACTATTAGTATGTAATTATTAAAAGAAATACATGAGTTTGAATGTTTATGTCACATTATTACCCTTCGGTTACGAGCCGCGGCGGTGCCCAGCCGACGTGACTCACTCACCCGCGTCCCGGCCGTCGCTATGGCGACCGGGACGTCACTTCCGGCCATAACCCGGCCGTTTCCGGGGCAACTAGGAGACGCTTCAGTGCTGCGTCCCGGCAATAAGAGGAGGCCGGGCGCAGCGTTCATTCTACAGCCTGTGGGCTAATTAATATGGGCTGATTATGGGAGGCAATTACAGGCATTAGCCTGCAACTGTGCAGGCCAGGGGCAAGCCCTGATTGGCCCTGCTGGTTACTGCTTTATTAACCTGCAGGAGTGTGTTCAACCTGTGATTGGTCCAGCTGAGTATTTAAGGCAATGAGGTCTGCTGCCTCATTGCCGGTTATAGTTCTGTATCCAGTCTGCTAGCCTGCTCCTTGCTTGTTCCTGTCTATTGGACCCTGTTACTGCTTACCCGTGTATGACCCTTGGCTTGAATTTGGACCGTGCTTGTGAATCTCGTGACCCTGACCTCTGGCTTGAATACTTACCTCCCTGTCTGCTTGTGACCTCTGACCTCAGCTTGTTCCTTGATACCGTTGTCTGCTGCCGGCCTCTGACCTCTGCTTGGACTCCACTCCACTGGCCTGGGTTCTCCCTAGCCGATGCACACTTCACGACCCTCTGCCAGTCTGCAGCCCAGTCTGTCCCCACCATCAGGGGCTCCAGTGAATACCTGACTGGTAGAGTAGACTCCGGGTTGTGTTGTGCCGGCTAGCGGGGTTCCTAACATTATAACCGGCCCACATACTGAGACAAGCTGTGATGGATGTAAGCGGATCCACACCGTCTCCGGCGCAAGCCTTGGCAAATCATGTTGAATCCTTGTACCAGATGGTCCAGGGATTGGCTGAGCGATTGTCCGTTCAGGAAGAACATGCAAAAACCTCGCAGTCCAATCCAGAATTCACCTGTGAACCCAAAATGAATTTACTGGACTGGTTCTCTGGAAATAGGTCATAGTTCCGGAATTTCAGGGAGAGCTGCAAGCTCTATTTTCGTTTGAGACCCCGCGCTTCCGATTCAGAGCAGCAAAGGGTCGGGATTATAATTTCCCTTCTACAGGGTGACCCCCAGTCCTGGGCTTTTTCCTTACCGCAGACCAGTCCCGCCATGCAGTCATTAGACACTTTCTTCAAGGCATTAGGTCTACTATATGATGACCCGGACCGCATGGCTTCCGCTGAAGCTCATCTACGGGCCTTGAAACAAGGACGGCGGTCGGCGGAGGAATACTGCGCTGAATTTCGTAGATGATCACCTGATAGTGGATGGAATGACCCCGCTTAACATAGTCAGTTCCGTCTAGGCCTGACGGAACAAATTAAGGACTCTTTGGTGCAATACCCGACTCCTACCTCATTGGAGGATCTGATGCACCTCGCCATTAAAATTGACAGAAGAATTAAGGAACGCAAGTCTGAGAAGGAGGCATCTTCTCTTCCATCTGCCTTGATTCCTGCTATTACAGATGACGAGGAGCCTATGCAACTTGGAGCATATCGTCTCTCCTCTGAGGAAAAAGACAGGAGGCGATCACAAGGTCTATGTCTCTATTGCGGCACTAAGGGCCACTTATCCTGTTCCTGCCCTAATAAGCTGGGAAAAGAGCATGCCTAGGGAATGAGGGGAAACTTCACCTAGGTCTGCAAATCAATTCCCCGAAAAATGCTGTATTAATCCCTGCCCAGCTCACCTTCAGTGCTCGCGCTATGGACCTGTCGGCCTTCATCGATAGCGGAGCTGCAGGTAATTTCCTTGACATCGGGTTTGCCCGCTCTGCCGGAATTCCGATGGTCGAACTCAAATCCGCTATTAATGTCTGTGGGTTAGACGGAACTCCGTTGCCTGGGGGCAAAATTTCCTGGGAGACCCCAACACTACAATTGAAGGTTAGTGCTCTTCATTCAGAGTCAATAAATTTCTTCCTGATCGATTGTTCGTCGGTTCCTTTGATCTTGGGCCACCCATGGCTTTCCTGTCATAACCCTGTCACCCTGTCATAGACTGGGTAAAAGGAGAGATTGTCCAGTGGAGTACTTATTGTACACAGCCTTGCTTGTCACTGCCTCTGCGTATGATTCAGCCTATTCCGGAGCGGCTTCCCTCACAGTATCATGAGTTCTGGGACGTGTTCTCCAAGAAGGCTGCTGATACCTTACTGCCACATCGTGACTTTGACTGTGCCATCGAACTTATTCCTGGTTCCAAGTTACCTAAGGGGCGTTTGTATTCCCTTTCTGCTCCAGAAACAAAATCCATGCAGGAATATATCGATGAAAACCTGGAGAAAGGCTTTATCAGGCCATCTAAATCTCCCGTAGGAGCAGGATGCTTCTTTGTATTAAAAAAGGACGAAGGGTTAAGACCCTGTATAGACTACCGGGGATTGAATCTTATCACAATTAAAAACACCTATCGCCTTCCGCTCATCTCAGTATTGTTTGATCAGTTAAGAGGGGCTACTGTCTTCACTAAAATCGACCTTCGTGGAGCATATAATCTCATCCGTATCAAAGAAGGAGATGAGTGGAAGACGGCTTTCAATACGCACTCTGGCCACTACGAGTATCTGGTCATGCCATTTGGCCTCAGCAATGCGCCTGCAGTGTTCCAGGACTTGATCAACGAGGTTCTCCGAGACTTCCTGGGTTGTTTTGTGGTCGTCTATTTAGATGATATCCTCATCTATTCCAAATCTTTGCTCGCACATCAGACTCACGTCAAACAAGTCTTACGAAAATTGCGAGAAAACCACCTCTACGCCAAGCTGGAAAAGTGTGAGTTTGAGGTGCAGAAGGTATCCTTATTAGGTTACGTAATCTCTTCTGAGGGATTTTCTATGGATCCAACAAAGGTCCAGGCTATTGTGGATTGGGTACAACCCAACAATCTAAAGGCGGTACAGAGGTTTCTGGGCTTCTCCAATTATTATCGAAGGTTCATTTACAACTTCGCTGACATTGTGGCTCCCATTGTCGCTTTGACCCGTAAAGGAATGGACCCAACTAATTGGTCGTCCCAAGCAGTAGCCTCATTCGAAAGCCTGAAAAAGGCCTTTATCTCCGCTGAGGTCCTTAAACATCCAGATCCAGCTAAGACATTTGTTCTTGAGGTTGACGCCTCGGACGTCGGGGCCGGCGCCATCCTATCACAGAAGGATCCTCATACTAATCGTCTACACCCATGTGCCTATTTCTCCCGTCAGTTCTCTTCAGCGGAAGCCAATTACGACGTCGGTAATAGAGAACTATTGGCAATCAAGTGGGCCTTCGAGGAGTGGCGGCATTGGTTGGAGGGTGCTTCACATCAGATCTCTGCCATTACCGACCACAAGAACTTGCAATATATACAGTCAGCCAAGCGTTTAAACCCTAGACAGGCCCGCTGGGCATTATTCTTAACCCGGTTTAATTTCCTGATCACCTACAGACCAGGTTCCAAGAATGTCCGGGCAGATGCTCTGTCCAGGAGTTTCCTGCAACACCATGTTCCAGTTACTAACCCGGAGCCTATTATTCCTCCTTCCGTAATCCATGCCGGGTTAACCCAAGATCTGAGTGTCACACTTCAGAGATTCCAGGGATTAGCCCCAGATGCTACTCCGGAGCAACGACTCTTTGTTCCAGTCCACTTAAGAAAGATGGTTCTTGCGGAAGCACATTGCAGTAGTTCTGCTGGGCACCCTGGAATTTACAAGACGCTAGAAATCCTTTCCCGCACGGTCTGGTGGCCATCCATGTCTGCCGACGTCAAGAGTCATGTCCTCTCATGTGAGATTTGTGCTAGAAACAAAGTTCCTAGGATCCGTCCGGTAGGCCAATTAGTTCCTTTGGCCCCTCCTGCGAAACCATGGACTCACTTGTCTATGGATTTTATACTGGATTTACCACCTTCTGCAGGACACAACACGATTTGGGTCGTGGTAGACCAGTTCAGCAAAATGTCACATTTCATTCCGTTAACCAAACTGCCTTCTGCTCGGGATTTGGCTCTCTTATTCATTCAACATATTTTCAGGCTCCATGGACTCCCTACTGACATCGTCTCTGATCGGGGTTCTCAGTTTATAGCGCAATTCTGGAGATCCTTCTGTACCCTTCTCGGAATCAAGGTCAGTTTATCATCCGCATACCACCCTCAGTCAAATGGGCAAACTGAAAGGGTTAACCAGTCCCTAGAAAAGTTTCTACGATGCTACACATCGGAGTTCCATGATAATTGGTCTTCCTTGTTACCCTGGGTGGAATTTGCCTGTAATAATTCCTGTCACTCATCTACTAAAATCTCTCCGTTCTTCTGCAATTATGGTTTTCACCCCAGATCTAACTCCCTGTATTTACTCCAGTCCGTTGGTATCCAGGAGATCCGCTCCACTGCAAGAGATCTCAGAGTTATCTGGAAGAAAGTACACTCATCATTGAGACAAGCCTCACTTGTGGCAAAAAACTTTTCGGACCGACATCGTACCACCTGCTCCCTTAAGGTTGGCCAGAAAGTGTGGCTGTCTACAAAAAATATCAGGCTCAGACAGCCTTGCAAGAAGTTGGGTCCTAAGTTCATCGGGCCGTTTCCTATCATCAAACAGGTGAACCCCGTCGCATTTAGGTTAAAAATTCTGGGCTCGTTGAGGATTCCCAACACATTTCATTGTTCTCTGTTGAAGCCGGTACTATATCCTGGTCAAGCCCAATCTTCAAGTGTGCCTGGGAGAGGTTCCAGTGGGCCACAAAAATTTGTGATTCAAAAGGTCCTTGATTCTAAAAAAGTTCAAGGACAGGTGCATTTCCTTGTACAATGGAGGAATCGCGGATTGGAAGAGCGATCTTGGGTTCCGCGGAGACAACTCCATGCCCCAAAGAAACTGAAGGAGTTCTTCAAAAAATTCCCTAGAAAACCTGGATGTCGGGGTCCCTCGACCCCTCCTCAAGGTGGGGGCTACTGTTACGAGCCGCGGCGGTGCCCAGCCGCCGCGACTCACTCACCCGCGTCCCGGCCGTCGCTATGGCGACCGGGACGTCACTTCCGGCCATAACCCGGCCGTTGCCGGGGCAACTAGGAGACGCTTCAGCGCTGCGTCCTGGCAATAAGAGGAGGCCGGGCGCAGCGTTCATTCTACAGCCTGTGGGGTAATTAATATGGGATGATTATGGGAGGCAATTACAGGCATTAGCCTGCAACTGTGCAGGCCAGGGGCAATCCCTGATTGGCCCTGCTGGTTACTGCTTTATTAACCTGCAGGTGTCAGGTGCCGTCCGCACGGCCGCCTGACTGCCTGACCGGGCGTCGGGTTGCTATGCAACCAGACGCATCACTTCTGGATTCCCCTTGCTGTATGACGCGCCCCGTTGCTAGGCAACGGGACGCTATGTAGGATTCCCGGCGGCAGGTATGACAGCGCTGCAGCGCTGATGCTGATTGGATCACCACACTATTTAAACCTCTTCCTGCCCTCTAATCAGTGCCAGAGTATCAGGTCTTCCTGTCTCCAGCGTTGTGTGTACCAGTTACTGTATTTGTTCCTGACATTCCTCGTGCTGCTTGTGACCCTTTTGACCCGGACCGTTTGACCACCCCTATCTGGATTCTGCCTTTGTACTGCACTCCCTGAAAGTTACCGACCCGGCTTGCCTCACCATTCTTCTGGATTTCCCTTGTACCTCCTCTACCTGAATGTTGCTGAACCGGCCTGTCTGACACCCCCTTGTATCTCGCTGTGGACTCTAGGAAGGACCGCGACCTGCGTGTCCCTGCAGCGCAGTCCATACTTCCTTGCGGGGGTTCCTGGTGAATACCAGGGGCACGTTAGACTCCGCGCCTTCCTCTGAGTTGCGCCAACAACAGCAGGTACCCACTACCAGTCATACACCCACTATCAGTCGTGACAGTATACTCTGGCCATGACAACGGAGGGGTCTGGTGAACCGTCTGCTCGTGACCTACTCCTGCATTTGGCTCAACGAGTGGAGCAACAAGAAGCAGCCCAAGCGCATCTTCTACAATGTGTCCAAGGGATTGCTTCCCGCTTCGATACATTTCAGAATGCTGCACCTGCTACACCAGCCATAACCTCTGCGGCATCCACAGCATCCAGTGTGGTTACGGTCTCTACAGCGGCCTCCGGTGTACGCATCCCGACACCCGAAAAGTTTGACGGTGATCCCAAGAAGTGCAGGGGCTTTCTGAACCAATGTGCCATTCAATTTGAGTGCAACCCAGGGGCCTTTTCTTCAGAACGCACCAAAGTAGCCTTTCTCATCTCCCTCCTCAGTGGTCAAGCCCTTGCCTGGGCCTCACCTTTATGGGAACAAGGGGGTCCACTTCTTAATAACTCCAACTCTTTCATTGAAGCTTTCAGGAAAGTCTTCGATGATCCCGGAAGAGTTGCTTCTGCAGCTACCAGCTTGTTAAACCTCCGCCAAGGTGACCTGTCCGTGGGGCAATACGCAGTTCAATTTCGAACCCTGGCTTCCGAGTTAAAATGGAATAACGAAGCACTGGTGGCAACCTTTTGGCAAGGTCTGGTGGACCGGATTAAGGATGAGCTAATTTCCAGAGAACTCCCGGCTGAGTTAGATTCTCTCATCTCCATGTGCATCAAGGTGGATTTGCGCTACCAAGAGCGCACGCAAGAACGCTCTCCTGGCAAACGGTTCATACCACGGCTAGCACCCCAGTTCCAAAATCCCATCCTGCCAGTGGACGAGCCAATGCAAGTAGGACGCTCTAAATTATCCCTTGAAGAGAGGGAGAGACGCTTCAAACAACGCCTGTGTCTGTATTGTGGAGATCCGGGACACCTGCTAAGAGTTTGTCCCAAGAAACCGGGAAACTCTTCCTCCTAAACGGTGGCGGGGAGGCCGTTTTAGGAGAATCCACAGTTGCTCCCTATTCTAAAGAAAATTCCCCAGAATTTCAGATGGCTGTCATCTTGAGCACCCCCAAGGGTACCTTTTCCACCACGGCCTTTGTGGACTCCGGCTCCTCCGGGAACTTCATTTCGGCAGATCTAGCTTCGCAGCTCCAAATACCTCTAAACCCATTGCCCCAACCGTTATCTCTGACGGCAGTCGACGGAAGTCGTGTCACTCACGGCTCCATCTCCTCCGTGACGTCTCCTGTTCGGTTGATGGTAGGAGTACTTCATAGCGAAATGATCCAACTTTTGGTGTTGCCGAGGTCCATTAATCCCCTCATCTTGGGGCTATCGTGGCTGAGAAAACATTCTCCTCAGATGGATTGGGACCACGCTCAAGTTAGGTCGTGGGGTTCAGGATGTCGCTTTGAATGTCTGTCTAGAGTCTTGCCTCCAAAATGTCAAGTAATGGCTCATTCCGAGCTAACCCACCTTCCTGAAGCCTATATAGAATTCCAAGACGTATTCAGTAAAGTGGAAGCCTGGGATTGTGCTATTGTTTTATCTCCTGACCAACCCATCCCCAAAGGGAGGACCTACCCTTTATATCGTCCAGAGACGACAGCCATGTCTCAATATATTTCAGAAAACCTGAAACGGGGATTTATCCGCAAATCCACTTCCCCAGCGGGTGCAGGTTTTTTTTTTGTTAAGAAGAAGGATGGGTCTCTTCGGCCTTGTATTGATTATCGTCCTCTCAACCGCATCACTGTCAAAAATCGATATCCACTACCCCTCATCTCCGACCTCTTTGACAAACTCAGTGGATCTCAAATCTTTTCCAAACTAGATCTCCGTGGGGCCTATAATTTGATTCGCATCAAAGAAGGAGACGAATGGAAAACGGCCTTTAACACCAGAGATGGACATTTCGAGTACCTGGTGATGCCCTTCGGCCTCTGCAACGCCCCAGCCATCTTCCAAACCTTTGTTAACGATATCTTCCATGACCTGTTGTACACTTCTGTGGTAGTGTATTTAGACGATATATTAATATTTTCTAAAGATCTGAAGACTCATCGGGAACAAGTAAAGGAGGTCTTACGTAGACTCCGGAAACATCACCTCTACTGCAAGCTGGAGAAATGTGTGTTTGAGATTAGCCAGGTACCTTTTCTTGGTTTCATTGTGTCGGGTCAAGGTCTTTGTATGGATCCCACCAAGGTGTCAGCTATTCTGGACTGGCCTCAGCCACAAGGCCTTAAAGCTATTCAAAGGTTCATCGGCTTTGCAAACTATTATCGCCAATTTATTCAGGGATTCTCCACCATTATAGCCCCCATTACAGCTTTAACCAGGAAGACTGCCAACCCCAGGGTTTGGTCCTCGGAAGCCATGTCTGCCTTCATAACGTTAAAGAAAGCATTTTCTTCAGCCCCAGTTCTGTCCCAGCCAGATCAAGAACGACCTTTCTTCTTAGAGGTAGATGCATCCTCTGTAGGCATCGGGGCGGTGCTTTTTCAAGAGTCTCCGGCTGGCTCACACAACCCGTGTGGGTTTTTCTCCAGACGATTTCTTCCAAGTGAATGTAATTATGGAATAGGGGACAAAGAGTTACTGGCCATCAAGGCGGCTCTGGAGGAATGGCGACATCTGTTGGAGGGGGCTATATTTCCTGTTACTGTGTTTACCGACCATCGGAACCTAGTGTTCATTCAAGAGGCTCGTTGCCTTAATCCTCGACAAGCCCGCTGGGCATCCTTCTTCGCTCGATTTAACATGAAGCTCACATTCTGCCCGGGAGCCAAGAACGGACGTGCCGATGCATTATCTCGCTCATTTGACGATTCCGATCGTTTAAGACCGTTGGTTCCTCAGCATATTATTGACCCTTCTAATATCGTAGCCCTTACTAGGACCAAAACGTCCTCTCCTCCTCCAGGCCGGTCATTCGTGGAACCCCATCTCCGGATCAAGACCCTGCAGTGGGCTCATTCATCCCGCATTGCCGGCCATGCTGGAATAAAGAAGACAACATCGCTGCTTTGCCGACGCTTCTGGTGGCCTAATGTACGTGCCGATGTTGGTAAATTTATTGCTTCCTGTACCACTTGTGCTCAACACAAAACTTGTAGAAGAGTTCCGGCAGGCCTTCTTCGTCCACTCCCTATCCCCGATGCTCCTTGGGAAAGTGTGGCCATGGATTTTATCACGGACCTACCCCTCAGTGCAGGGTTTACCACTATCTGGGTGGTTATTGATCGATTTTCGAAGATGGCACATTTTATTCCTCTAACTGGACTGCCCACGGCCAGTCGTCTGGCAGATATCTTCATCAAAGAGATATTCAGACTACATGGTTGCCCGAAGGAGATCATTTCGGACCGTGCAGTCCAATTCACATCCCATTTCTGGAGAACCTTTTGTAAGAGATTGAACATAGAATTGAAATTCTCTTCGGGATACCATCCGCAAACCAACGGACAGACGGAGCGAATCAATCAAGATCTCGAGACATTCCTCCGCTGTTTTACCTCCGACAACCAGAATAAATGGTCTCAATTCCTTCCTTGGGCGGAGTTCTCCCATAATCAACACATTCATGAGTCTACCGGATTCTCCCCTTTCTTTATTGTATATGGAAGTCATCCTGTGTTTCCGGATCCTTTTCCAGTGTCCTCTTCACCGGTTCCAGCCGTAGATACTCTTTATCGGGAGTTTTCTCTCATTTGGGCTAAGACTAAGATGGCTTTACTCAAGGCTACTCAGCATCACAAAATCTTTGCAGATCGTCATCGGAGGGCCACTCCTCTCTTAAAGGTGGGAGACCAAGTATGGCTATCCACCCGGGACCTAAGACTAAAGGTTCCTTCTATGAAGATGGCTCCTCGATTTATTGGCCCGTACACCATCATGCAAGTCATTAATCCTGTATGCTTTAAATTGAAACTTCCTCCTTCTCTGAGATGTCATAATACTTTTCATGTCTCATTACTTTGACCAGTGGTACTCAATAAATTCTATCGACCTCCCTGTCGTCCCCCACCAATACAAACCTCTTCTGGAACTGAATTCGAAGTCAATCGGATCTTGGCCTCTCGCATTCTTCGTGGCAAACAGCAATTTCTTGTCCATTGGAAAGGATTTGGCCCAGAGGAGAGATCATGGGTGGACAAGCAGGACCTTCACGCTCCTAGAATTCTCAAAAAGTTCCTTCAAACAGGAGGAAGAAGAGGAGGGTATACTGTCAGGCGCCGTCCGCACGGCCGCCTGACTGCCTGACCGCGCGTCTGGTTGCTATGCAACCAGACGCATCACTTCCGGATTCCCCTTGCTGTATGAAGCGCCCCGTTGCTAGGCAACGGGACGCTATGTAGGATTCCCGGTGGCAGGTATGACAGCGCTGCAGCGCTGATGCTGATTGGATCACCACACTATTTAAACCTCTTCCTGCCCTCTAATCAGTGCCAGAGTATCAGGTCTTCCTGTCTCCAGCGTTGTGTGTACCAGTTACTGTATTTGTTCCTGACATTCCTCGTGCTGCTTGTGACCCTTTTGACCCGGACCGTTTGACCACCCCTATCTGGATTCTGCCTTTGTACTGCACTCCCTGAAAGTTACCGACCCGGCTTGCCTCACCATTCTTCTGGATTTCCCTTGTACCTCCTCTACCTGAACGTTGCTGAACCGGCCTGTCTGACACCCCCTTGTATCTCGCTGTGGACTCTAGGAAGGACCGCGACCTGCGTGTCCCTGCAGCGGAGTCCATACTTCCTTGCGGGGGTTCCTGGTGAATACCAGGGGCACGTTAGACTCCGCGCCTTCCTCTGAGTTGCGCCAACAACAGCAGGTACCCACTACCAGTCATACACCCACTATCAGTCGTGACAGCAGGAGTGTGTTCAACCTGTGATTGGTCCAGCTGGGTATTTAAGGCAATGAGGTCTGCTGCCTCATTGCCGGTTATAGTTCTGTATCCAGTCTGCTAGCCTGCTCCCTGCTTGTTCCTGTCTATTGGACCCTGTTACTGCTTACCCGTGTATGACCCTTGACTTGAATTTGGACCGTGCTTGTGAATCTCGTGACCCTGGCCTCTGGCTTGAATACTTACCTCCCTGTCTGCTTGTGACCTCTGACCTCAGCTTGTTTCTTGATACCGTTGTCTGCTGCCGGCCTCTGACCTCTGCTTGGACTCCACTCCGCTGGCCTGGGTTCTCCCTAGCCGGTGTACCCTTCACGACCCTCTGCCAGTCTGCAGCCCAGTCTGTCCCCACCATCAGGGGCTCCAGTGAATACCTGACTGGTAGAGTAGACTCCGGGTTGTGTTGTGCCGGCTAGCGGGGTTCCTAACACCTTCCCTGTGTTTACGCTTTGTTTACACTTATAACAGTGCCTATTGAGATCATATTAGAGGTGGCTGTAAGCAGGCCTGGATTTATATTTTTGGCAGGCTAGGTCTGTGGCAGGACAGGAGTACCATGCAAGAGGGCTGTATTTTCCCACCCTGTCTGCCCATCCCAACCTGCAGAAGGGAAGGAGAACCAGCACATGGGTCACTAGCTGCATAGGCAAGGTCACCTACTTACAGTAGAAGGGCATCTCAAGATTTGCAGTCTGAGTTGCAGAGGTATTCACAAATGCAGCCACAAGTACTATCCTACTGAGGAATTACAGACACATGCTGGCCTGCGTCTCTGGTACAGCTTTGTTCCCTATATTGTAGCAATTGTCGAAGTCAGCAAATTGGATAAAGTAATTTCAATTAATATCGAGCAAACTTGGTTGTCTTTGTCTGAAATTATGCGTAGAGCACGCTATGGCGTGGAAGGGCGTTTCCAGATGCAACACGTGGCAAAACAGGTTTTACACTTTTACACACATTCACACAAACACACATTAATTGTAGTTGTAACACATAGTTATTTATGTCAAAATATAGCAGTATTTATGTTTAATATTATAAGTTATATACATGTTAGTGAAACCCAAGGTTCAGGTTGCAGGAACTGTGTCATGTTTAGTATCATTTTAATCCCCTATTCATCAGCAGTTGTCCGGTTCATTCGCCGAAGAGATCGCACATTGCATACTCTAGTTAGTGATGTAAGGGAATAAATGTTTAAAGTGATACCAACTGTAAAATGCAAATAGACTAGTTGAAACTGGATTCTTGGCGGGAAAGTCAGAGCACATCCCCTGGAGAGATGACCCCCACCTTTGGATATTTTGGTTTTAACTGGCCTATGACCTACAGTACACTGGACCTTCCTGTAGCCTTAACCAATAGAAGCAAGCCACATCATCTGCATTGCTTTACTGTATTTCTAACTGCATATAAGCAGGGGCTCTGGGCTTAGTGACCAGTCTCCTTTGACCACAGCCTTCAGACCTGAATGACTGTTCACTGGATCCAGAGCGCCTGCGATATGTAACGGCTGTACTTGTTTTATTTCGCATTACTATTCTGTAGAGATGAGCGCACTCGGATTTCCTGAATCCGAGCCCACCCGAACGTTGCCGATCCGAGTCGGATCCGGGACAGATCCGGGTATTGGCGCCAAATGAAAACTTGAAACCGAGGCTCGGAGTCATAAACCCGCTGTCGGATCTCGCGATACTCGGAACCTATAAATTCCCCGCTAGTCGCCGCCATCTTCACTTGGGCATTGATCAGGGTAGAGGGAGGGTGTGTTAGGTGGTCCTCTGTCCTGGTAGATCTCGTGCTGTGCTGTTTAGTTCTGTGCTGTGCTGTTTAGTTCTGTGCTCTGCTGTGCTGTGCTGTGTTCTGCAGTATCAGTCCAGTGGTGCTGTGTGCTGTACTCTGTCAATTTTGAGTTCAGTCCTGTGCTATGTCCTGTTCAGTCCAGTGGTCCTGTGTCCTGTGCTCTGTGCTTCTAAGGGCATAGTTATTTCCCCATTATTCCCAAGTGTTTAAAAAATTAAAAAAAAGTTATAAAAAAAAATACAAAAAAATAATTTTTAAAAAAATTAATTACAACAAAATTTGCAAAACGAATCCTGCAGTATAAGCCCATTGGTACTGCAATATTACCAAGTTCACACATTCAGCAGTATAAGTCCAGTGGTACTGCTATTACAAAGTTCACTGATTCAGCAGTAAAAGTCCAGTGGTACTGCTATTACAAAGTTCACTGATTCAGCAGTATTAGTCCAGTGGTACTGATATATTACAAAGTTCACTGATTTAGCAGTATAAGTCCAGTGGTACTGATATATTACAAAGTTCACTGATTCAGCAGTATAAGTCCAGTGGTACTGATATATTACAAAGTTCACTGATTCAGCAGTATAAGTCCAGTGGCACTGCTATTACAAAGTTCACTGATTCAGCAGTATAAGTCCAGTGGTACTGATATATTACAAAGTTCACTGATTCAGCAGTATAAGTCCAGTGGTACTCTCCTGTGCCGCATATAATTTTTAAAGGCTTTGCCGAGTATGTGTGGCTTAGGGGTACGCTCTCTTGTGCTACATATAATGGAAAACCAAAATTTGGAGTATAAAGTAGGGAAAGATCAAGACCCACTTCCTCCTAATGCTGAAGCTGCTGCCACTAGTCATGACATAGACGATGAAATGCCATCAACGTCGTCTGGCAAGCCCGATGCCCAATCTCCTAGTACAGGGCATGTAAAATCCAAAAAGCCCAAGTTCTCAAAAAATAGCAAAAAGAGAAACTTAAAATCATCTGAGGAGAAACGTAAAGTTGGCAATATGCCATTTACGACACGTAGTGGCAAAGAACGGCTTAGGCCCTGGCCCGTGTTCATGACTAGTGGTCCAGCTTCACCCAAGGATCTAAGTCCTCCTCCCCCCCCCCCCTACAAAAAATTTAAGAGAGTTATGCTGTCAGCAACAACAACAAAACAGCAAAGAACTCTGCCTTCTAAACAGATGACATCACAAATCCCCAAGGCGAGTCCAAGGGTGTTGTTGGTTGTGAACCCTGACCTTCCCATCACTGTATGGGAAGAGGTGACTCCATCCAGCATTTGCAGCACACCCTCTGCATATGCTGGAAGGATCACCCACAGTCCACTTACAGATTTGGCTAATGAAGGTGTGAATGTTGTACACCGGGAGGAGGATATTGATGTAGCTGGCTCTGAGGAAGATGTTGATGATTATGATGCAGACAGATACCAAATTGCCTTTATCAATTTCTATTTATATTCTAGATTATATAACGGCTGAATAGTTTTCTATTTCACTCCTAGTGGAGAGGGGATCTGATGCAGACAGATACCAAACTGCCTTTGTCCATTTCTTTGTATATTTGAATTTCTAGTTCTACAGTCTATGCAGGCTGCTTTTTTTATACTCAACTACAAGTGTAGGGCAGGGGGGGGGGGGGGTGGGGGCATAGATAGCCACCAAAGTAACGTGGTCCATTTAATTTCACTTTCTAGCTCCACAGTCTGTGCTGCCTGCTTTTTTTATCTTCAAAGTATTTACAAGCCTTGCAATCTAAATTAACTAGAGGTAGTGACGTGCTAGAACTCCAAAAGGCAGTTTGGAAGCCCCTGTACAAACTGGCTCTATTTTACCAGAGTTGTCCCCCCTCCAGTGTGTACTCAGAAAGAGTTTTTAGTGCAGCGGGGAACCTGGTCAGTGAGCGGCGAAGGAGGTTGCTGCCTCACAACGTTGAAAAAATGATGTTTATAAAAATGAATAATCAATTCCTTAATGAAGTACAGCACTGCCCTCCAGATAGTACAGAGGGACCTGTGGTTGTGGAGTCCAGCGGGGACGAATTGATAATGTGTGAGGAGGAGGAAGTACACACTGTAGGGGGAGAGGAATCAGAGGTTGAGGATGAGGACGACATCTTTCCTCAGTAGAGCCTGTTTAGTTTGTACAGGGAGAGATGAATTGTTTTTTTGGTGTGGGGGCCCAAACAAACCAATCATTTCAGCCACAGATTGTTTGGTAGGCCCTGTCACTGAAATGATTGGTTTGTTAAAGTGTGCATGTCCTATTTCAACAACATAAGGGTGGGTGGGAGGGCCCAAGGACAATTCCATCTTGCAACTATTTTTTTGGCATTATGAGACCTTTCAACAGTCGTTTGCCATGTTCAAAAAGTAAAAGAAAATGTCAACAAATTCAAAAAATTTAATCAAAAGTTAAATGCCCTGTCATTATTTAAAACAAGAGGGTTTGACGTGCTAGAATTAGTGTAGTGTTAATATGTTATAAACACTATACTTGGAACTTGGAGGAGGTATTGTGGCCCCGGTATCGAATTTAGTACCGGGGCCACCCCACTACGCAGTCCAGATACTTGTTTGGTGGAATTCTGACCAGTTGAGGGTATAAATATTTATTATATTGTGGCCCCGGTATCAAATTTAGTACCGGGGCCACCCCACTACGCAGTCCAGATTTTTTTTTGTGTGAATTCAGAGCCGTGGAGGTTTTTTTTTTAATTATATTGTGGTGACCCACTCCTTTACGCAGTACAGATACATTTATTGGTGCGAATCATACAAGTTCAGGGTTCTTAATTTATATTGTGGTGACCACTCCTCTACGCAGTCCAGGTACATTATTCGGTGCGATTCATACCAGTTGATGGTTTTCTTATTATATATATTGTGGTGACCACTCCTCTACGCAGTCCAGATACATTTATTGGTGCGAATCATACAAGTTCAGGGTTTTTAATTTATATTGTGGCGACCCACTCCTCTACGCAGTCCAGGTACATTATTCGGTGCGATTCATACCAGTTGATGGTTTTCTTATTATATTGTGGTGACCCACTCCTCTACGCAGTCCAGATACATTTATTGGTGCGAATCATACAAGTTCAGGGTTTTTAATTTATATTGTGGTGACCACTCCTCTACGCAGTCCAGGTACATTTTTTGGTGCGATTCAGACAAGTTGATGGTTTTCTTCTTATATTGTGGTGAACCACTCCACTACGCAGTCCAGATACATTTATTGGTGCGAACCATACAAGTTCAGGGTTTTTAAATTATATTGTGGTGACCCACTCCTCTACGCAGTCCAGGTACATTTTTTGGTGCGATTAAGACCAGTTGATGGTTTTCTTATTATCTTGTGGTGACCCACTCCTCTACGCAGTCCAGATACATTTATTGGTGCGAATCATACAAGTTCAGGGTTTTTAAATTATATTGTGGTGACCCACTCCTCTACGCAGTCCAGGTACATTTTTTGGTTCGATTAAGACCAGTTGATGGTTTTCTTATTATATTGTGGTGACCCACTCCTCTACGCAGTCCAGATACATTTATTGGTGCGAATCATACAAGTTCAGGGTTTTTAATTTATATTGTGGTGACCACTCCTCTACGCAGTCCAGGTACATTATTCGGTGCAATTCATACCAGTTGATGGTTTTCTTATTATATATATTGTGGTGACCACTCCTCTACGCAGTCCAGATACATTTATTGGTGCGAATCATACAAGTTCAGGGTTTTTAAATTATATTGTGGTGACCCACTCCTCTACGCAGTCCAGGTACATTTTTTGGTGCGATTAAGACCAGTTGATGGTTTTCTTATTATATTGTGGGGACCACTCCACTACGCAGTCCAGAAAGATACCTCGTTGCAACGTTTTGGACTAATAACTATATTGTGAGGTGTTCAGAATACACTGTAAATTAGTGGAAATTCTTTTTATTGAATGTTATTGAGGTTAATAATAGCGTAGGAGTGAAAATAAGCCCAAAAACTTGATTTTTGAACTTTTTATGCTTTTTTCAAAAAAAATCCGAATCCAAAACCTTAATTCCGAACCAAAACCTTTCGGCAGGTGTTTTGCGAAACAAATCCGAACCCAAAACATCACGAAAATCCGAATCCAAAACACAAAACACGAGACGCCAAAAGTCGCCGGTGCACATCTCTACTTTTCTGCTAGTTTTGGATAATAAGTTACTTTGTGCTTTGGAAACAGAAATCAAGATTCGACAATCGTTATTGGAAAGCGACAAAACGTGCATAACACACTCTTTAGTCGATCCTGGGTTGTTACAATGTGGTTTATTGTGGGAACTATTTGATTGTCCTAATAATCAAGGTATCTGTGGTGAAGTATTTGACTTTTGTTATATTTATAAATGGTAAAAACTCTAGGTGTGAACCTTTGTTGCACATAGGGTGGTAGTCAGATGGTAGTGAGAGTCATCTTTTATAAGTACAGAAACATTAGACCTTGCAAAGGGGGTATCCTGGTATTATACTAAGTAACTCCATATTTGTGGAGATGTATGACGGAACCTGCCACTTGGCCCTGTGGTAAAGTATGGAAGTTACCTTGTGTGTTGAAAGAAATGTCTCCTCTCACAGCTAACAAACTCTAGGATGTGGCTACATGGGAGACTTACAGACAGACAAAGCAGAGCAGATTTTCTGTCAGTCAGGCTAGAGCTGGGGAGGAGCTTAGACTTTAAAAGACATCTGTTTCTTATTGAGAGGGCAACCAATTCTGGGAAAGCTGGCTGATCCGGCAGAGAGGATGTTTATGCGCGGACTTATGCTAGGGGATCATCAAGTACAGCTGCACTATAAATCAATCAATAAATAAAAGGCACAGTAGAATGGTAGAATATGATAAGACCAACCCCAGAATTTTGGGGTGGATGAGGTTTACATTGTAGAAGATGGACACAGTGTCCAGCAGAGCCAGGCAAGGTGATGAGCAACAAGCACCCCACCAGGAATTTTCAGTAGCAGGCGCCCCGGGACGCAAGATAGCCATCCACCCATGGTCAGCATGACAGAGGGTCTGTACCAAGACTGGGGTACTGGAGCATTAGCCTCTTCAGTGAGCACAAGGCCAATATTGATAATGACTTGCAGACAATAAAGACCATGTGCCAGATACAGAATATTTCTAAAAGAGAATGACCTTGGTGCATAGGCCCTAGTCTCATGAAAAGCCCTGCTGGCATATAATATGCTGGCACCTGAAACTTATGAGGACAACAATGTACTGAAATGAGTCCTGCTGGCCCAATTCTGGGACCAATGGGCCAATCCCTGAGCCATGCAAACACCCTGTGGAGGACATTGACCTAGTGGCATGTTGGCTACTAACCTTAAACAAGTAATGCACCTCTTGGTCCTGAACCATTTCTGCAGAAGATTCTGGTTCACCTCTGAGTGTGGATGGTGGACTGCAAGCCTGCTACCCTAGAGCAGACAGACCAAATGGCCAACAAGGCAAACTGGGCCTGTCAACAACTGGTTCCCCAAAACAGTCTCCAAGAACAAGCAGCAGAGTTCCCAAACCATCCCGACCCCAGCCCCAAGAGTGCTGACTCATTCATCTCCCAGGCAGCCACACTATTCTGCCGGACCATCAATATTGCTTCTACTTTCATCCAACGGGGTACATACAGAGGTTCTGCCTGCAGAGGCATGACACAATCCCAGTGTCCTTGCCTTCACGCACCACTTCCACATTTTTCTGTGAGGAGAAGCCCGAAAAAAGTATCTAGTTCTACTACTCCAGTGCACCTGGAGAAGTGGAGTGAATGTGCTGTGAGAGAATTACAAGCCGCTTGGGGGCAACCAATTGTGGCCAACTTACAAAAGTACTTACAACTGGTAAGGGTGAACAACTGTTCCAGGTAGAGGGATTGGAATCACTTTCATAAGTCCCCATTTTATTCCATGATCCCAGAGGTTGAGAACTTGGAGGAAGATAATCCTGGCTGATGCACGGCAACATCAAGTCTGGTTGGACTGAAGCTATAACCAAGTCATAGTGGATGTGGTGGTCATGGATAGACTCCCCAAGGTGGTCCCACTTGTAAACAACTGCAGTTTAGCCTCATAATGGATGGGTTGAGGCCCAAAATAGTCCCAAGTGGGTATTGTATCAGCTGACAGACATGCAAGTTCCATACATACAGTGGACTCCCACTCACCACCATTTAGCACCCAATTTGTATCATGCCACTACTTGTTCTGGCCCAAAAATACCCATTTTCTGGTCATCTAGTCATGGGAGGTACTTCATTCACAACTTAGAGTTTATGCTAGAACACCATAGGGCCCAAGATCCATGCCTCTTTGCACCACATGCCTCACATTGAAAAGCCTTTTGATGGGTTATGATAGACATCCTCTTGGCCAAGTACAGCTGCACTGGTAAGGGGTCTATCCTCAAAATTGATGGCCAAAAAACAGGGTAACCTGAGGCCATGGCACTTTTGTCTAGTTAAGCAGAGCATGTAGCTCATGCCTTGTTTGATATGTTCAACCTTATAGGCTTTTTCCGATCCAGAGCCACAGTTGCAGACGGAACTGATACAGGTCCTTTTAAAATGCTTTGGTGTCCAGCCTCTGAGAACCACCCTTTACTACACTTAGATTAATGGGTATTGGAAAATGTGATTATACCGGTTTTAATGTAACTCTGCGCCGCACAGCTGGCCTACCCGGTACCTATCCAAGGTTCAAAATCACCCAGGCAAATATCTGAAATAAAATAAATAAGTTTATTTAACAAAATGGTAGCACCAAACAGCAATAAACATCTTTAAATAATAACCTGCAACAGATAACACTACAATCTGGCACAGACAACATTCAGGGTATAATTAAAACACCTCACCAGTATCCTAGCAACTCTCATGTGGGTGATGTGGGGTGCGGGTGGTTTCAGTTCTCTGAGAACCGAGCATCAGATCTGGCATATCCGGCACCATTTCACAGAGAGACACAGAAGGGGTAGCACGGTTCTTGGCAGTCACTAGTGCAATGGTGCAGTGTCATATCTAAAACAGAAATAGGAGGGGTGGCAGTTTTCTTAAAAGTCTCCAGTGACATTCTACTGAGTTATAGCTCACGCAGAAGAAACAGGTGAGGTCCCAGTGTTGTTGCCAGTCTACAGTTTACATGCCATTGCTCCATTGCCAATTGTCATTGCTGAAATAGAAATAATAGGGCTGTCAGTGTTCTTAAAAATCTGCAGTCACATTGCACTGTGTTATTATACCTCACACAGAAACAGGAGAGGCCCCAGTGTTGTTGCTAGTCTACAGTCTACATGGCATTGCTCCATTGCTAATTGTCATTGCTGAAATAGAAATAATAGGGCTGTCAGTGTTCAAAATCTGCAGTCACATTCTACTGTGCCATAGCTCACCTAGAAATAGGAGAGGTGTCAGTGTTTAGTGCTGAAACAGAAATTCAAATAATGGGGTTGTCAGTGTTTTTAAAAGTCTCCAGTCACATTCTACTGTGCCATAGCTCACCCAGAAATAAGAGAGGTGTCAGTGTTTAGTGCTGAAACAGAAATTCATATTATAGGGCTGGCAGTGTCTTTAAAAGTCTCCAGTCACATTCTATTGTGCCATAGCTCACCCAGAAATAGGAGAGATGGCAGTGTTTAGTGCTGAAACAGAAATAGTGACATTCTACCGTGCCATAGCTCATACAGAAACTGGGGAGTGGCAGTGTCATTGTCCCTCTCCAGTCTTCAGGAACATTGTACCTTTATAAAGAAAACACCTCTCTAATAGAGGTGAATGTTTACTGTTAAAAAAACCCATAAAATTTCCAACATGCCATTCTACTCAAAATATTAACAAGTAAACCAGTATCAGCTAGCTCCTTTCTCTCAGCTAGATCCCAGCACCTGCAATCTACATTGTCATTTGTCATCATCCTCACCCACATCAGTGTGTACATCATCATCACACAATACTAATTCATCCCCGATGGAATCCACCATTACAGAGGTCTCTGTACTTGGATGTAATTGCCGGTAATGGCCTTCTCCATGGAATTTGTAGTTCATTTTACGATAGAGATGTCATGATTTTTGGACAATTCTTTTACACCATACCAAATGTCAAAATGTTGTGCTGACTCATCTGCATCACCACTGGGTGTCTTGGGAAAGCTAAGTTTTTTCCTAGCAGCAGTTGCCAAAGAAACTGAGGGAGGAAGAATCGTTATGTCATGTACCACTGGAGCTGTCAGCTTGCTCACTAGGAGCTCATTGCATCTCTTGAGATTGGGTCAGCTGGAAAGAAAGAGAAGACATATACAGTGCTGCTATATTACAATTTCAGCACTCAGCAAATACAGCTTTTTTAGAAGGGGGGATATGAGACCCCAAACACTTTATAGTGCAAATTCTGAAAAATGTCTGCTCTATACTGCTCTATTCCCGCCATGGTATGATACTATGGAAAGGTGTATCCAGGGATACGACCGTTAATTTAAAATAAAGGATAGTAGTGGATATAGGGAAAAAATTGGATTGCAATATTGAGTCTGGGGGGATTTTCAAAATTGAAACAGATTGGCGGTTCCTTACTCTGGATTTATTTCAAATATAAGTGCAGGATCGCAGGAGATCCAAAATAGGTTGAACTTGATGGACTGGTGTCTTTTTTCAACCTCATCAACTATGTTACTATGTTACATAGCTCTTAAACCTAGGATCATGCACAGTTTCCAAAATGTAGTAATCCGAATAAAGTACTTGAGCTACAATTCCTACATAGTTAGAGCAATTACTTAGTTTCAAATCCTCCTTCAATTTCTCTACTTGCTTTTCCAAAAGTCTAATTAGAGGAATTACTTGACTCGAGCTAACAGTGTCTGAACTTACTTCACAGGTGATTACTTAGAGTAGTTTCAGCACCTTGCACAACATGGAAAGTATTCTCCACTGCACTGGACTAAAGTACATTCCCCCTCAAATTTGATTCTTCTTGCAGCAGATGCAATCTCCTACATGCTGTTGCAGAATGCCGAAAATGATCTGAATTATTTGTAGACACAGACAACATCTCGTGCATGTCAATGTCATTTTTTAAAAAGCTCGGTACCACCAAGTTGATTGTGTGAGCAAAACAGGGAATGTGATGGAATTCTCCCCGCTGTAATGCTCTGACAATATTGGTGGCGTTATCCCAAATAACAGATCCTCAGGAGAGTCCAAGCGGGATAAGTCATGTTGCAATGACATCCCTTAGTTTTTAAAACAGGTTGTCAGCGGTATGCCTCTTAGTATTTGCAACAGGATGATGGTGGGATATATGTGTAGCTGACGACGGCGCTAATGAGGATCATGATGAGGATGATGTGGTTTGTGTAAGTTCTGCACCAGTGGAAGCAGTTCTTGCTAGTTATAAGTCGGAAGGCCATTGTCATGCCTGTGCATAAGACCTAAAAATCCACCTCTTATGTGTGCAATTATTTTTACCCGATCCTGACAACAGTTGCCTAGCCATTTGTAAGGTTTGTAAAGCCAAAACGACAACACCTTTCTCATCAATATCCTCACTAGTGATCGGAGTTAGTCCTGGATCCAAGTTGCTAAGCTAAATGACTTCTCCCTTCTCCAGGATTACTCTGAAGAATTCTTGAGCGTTGGTCCCACTGCTGCAGCTGCTGGGGGTGGATCTTCAACCCAAAAGTAGACCAAGAAGATGACTACTAGTAGTTTACAACAAAGGACTGTTAAAAAATACTTTGCAAGACGAAGGAAGTATGAAAGATGTCACCCAGTTGCAAAGCGGATCACAGACGCCATGGCGAATATGCTAGTATTAGATCTGCGTTCAATATCCACAATTAATGCAGCTAATTTTAGACAGTTAATTGAGGTCCTGTGTCCCCGTTACCAAATTCCATCACAGCACCATTTTACAAGAAAAGCAATTCCTCAGCTCTACCAGAAGGTTCCATAAAATGTAATTATTGGGCTACAAAATGCCATTCCAACCACTGTACACTTAACCACAGATATGTGGACAAGCGGACCTGGGCAAACTAAAGATTATATGACTGGTGAGCAAGTTGACAGCTGAAGTGGTACCTGACACAACGGCGTCCTCTCCTTCAGTTTCTCAGGCTACTGCTGCTAGGAAAAAACTAAGCCTTTCTAAGAGACCCAAGCATGATGCAGACGATTCAGCAGAACATTTTAAATTTTGGTCTGGTGTAAAAGAATTGTTCAAAAATCGTGACAGCTCTGTAGTAAAATGAATTACAAATTCCACGAGGAAGGTCTTTACTGGCATTTAGATCAAAGTACAGAGACTTCTGTAATGGTGTATTCCAGCCGAGATTTATTAGTATTGAGTGATGATGATGTACACACACTGATGAGGGTGAGGTTGATGACAATGTAGATTGCAGGTGCTAGGATCTAGGTGAGAGAAGGAAGCTAGCTGATTGTGGAATGCTTATTAATATATGGATAAAATGACATGTTGGCAATTTTATGTTTTTCTACAGTAAAGTTTCACCTTTATTAAAGATGTGTTTTTTTCTTTAAAAAGGTATAAGCTTTCTTTTTACATTTTTGTTTTTGACATTTATGTTACAAAGACTTTTGTAATGTTGGTTTCCTTTGGGGTTGAATTAATATTGTGTTAGGATGATTGTCACAAACGCCCGGCCTGTCCTAGATACTGCAATCTGAACAGCTGGCCATGACTGGCGTCACCTTAGTCACTTAGCAATGAATACACCTTTTCTGCCACCACAAAGGATGTATTTTGGTGTCCTTACGTTCACCAGAACCAATTATTAATGTTTCACGCTTAAATCACATACACATGTAGGATGAGCCTCCCTGGGCTCTGTAAGTTCACAAAGAATCACGGAGATCACACTAGATTAAATTTATTTAATCTTAAAAATGTTTCTAAGGCTTATTTACAGAAATTAATAGCAAGACATACAATATGTTGCACAAATGAGTTTCAGAAAATAAAATAGCAAATTAAATCACTAGTTAACAGAGTCACTACTTACTAGTTAAGATCTGATGTGTGATGGAACACAGTTGAGAAAGATGGCAATTTTCAGTCTTGATAGACCCCCTCATGAAATGAACACTGTACTACTGATACAAGGGATTTTTAAACCATTTCTTCTTGTCTTCCCCCCACCCACCTTAGGAATTTTATTTTCACCTAAGTTAGATGGATGCCCAAAAAGACACAGGGCTTTCTAAGTAAATTATGGATGTCCTGAGAACTGGCATTTCACAAGACCTGAGTTCTCACCTCTGCTCGTTCGGCCTGGCTAAGTCTAACTCCTCTGCATACGCAAACGGCTCAGAGAATTTGTCTGTCTCTAGGCCTGGCTACTTTCAAAAGACCATTGACAATTGCCTAGGTCAGACTCCGGTCAGGTAAACAAATAGACTTTGAAAGGTAACATAAAATATTCACAGTGTTATACATAAATTCAACAGAAACTAACAATCATTCATTAGATAAACTACATTTCGTCACAATGATGTACACACTGATGAGGGTGAGGATGAGGCTGAAGATGATGACAACAGCATCTTGCCACTGTAGAGTTCATTGACAACACTGTTACCTTAGCTGCCTTAAGCCCATTGTTACAATGTTTTGTGGGGGACCCAAACAAACCAAGCACTTCAGCCACAAAAGTGGCACTTCTTGTCACTGAAGTGCTTGGTTAAAGTGTGCATGTCCTTTTTAAGATCCATTATAAGGGTGAGTGGGAGGGTTCCAAGGACAATTCCATGTTGTACCACTTTTCCTTTCAGCTACCGCTGTGTGCCAATGTTACCTACATGTGCTGTAAGTGCTGAAGTTTGTTTTCAATCATCCTTTCAATTGCTTCTCTCTCATTCATGTGACCACATACTTTGATTTTCACTGGGTTAACCATCTCCAACTGTGTTATAGGAGTGCTTGGGGTGACGGCGATCTCTTCGTCTTCATCTTCCAAATATTCGTGTGCAGGGGCCGGTGACATACCCATGTGTTTTCTCAGGTTTCTTAGCTGTTCTTCACATTGGACATATTTGCCGCCTGTGGAGAATTCTAGGTGTTCCCTGGCTATATATTGGCTGACAGCATTTTTTAAGGTAGGGATGGCTTAGCCTCCATGCTGGTTATAGCTTCAGTTCACCAATTTGCTGACCAGCTCCAGGTTGTTCCTGTGCACATTCTGCTCACCTTGACTAACTCCTGTTGTGACCCTTGCCTGATTATTTCACCTTTCTTGTTTGCTTGTTGCCCTGACCTCTGCCTGAATACTGGACCTTGCCTGTTTGCCTGTTGCCCTGACCTCTGCTTGAATACTAGACTTTGCTCATTCGCTTGTGGCCCTGACCTCTGTCTGATTACCGAACCTCACCTGTTTACCAGTTGTCTCGGACCTCGGCTTGTATCTTGGACCATTCAAGCCCTGTCTCCTGGTACTCCTCCTACAACTCTCACTACGGTCTGCAAACATAAGCTCCTACTACTTAGCGTTAAGTACTGGGAGCATCCGACTACCTGTGAGCAAAATCATCTCTACTGGAAAAGCAGCCGATATAGCCAAAGAAATCTACTGCCTGATCTAGGTGTTCATGTTTGGGACGCTAGCCATAACACTCTTTGTACTGCAATAAACTCCATAAGATATTTTACGAAAGCATAACCTTGTTATTCCTGTGATTTCCTAAAACGTAAGTATTAGATCTAGGCGCAGTAGATATATAGTGACTTGGTACAGTACTTAGAGTGCAGAGTGGGCAGGTTTTTTCTGATACTGCCTTGGTGGAGGCCACCCTGCATTGATTCCAGCCCACCAATTGGAGTCAGGAGTGAGCCATCTTGAAGACCGCTGGATGCTAATAGAGATTTGTTCCTCAGTACAGCATGCTTGCCTAACCTCTAACCAACATGACGGGCTAAACAATTTATCTGATTAAGGCTACAACTTTAATTGACACAGTCAGATGTCAGGCAATAAAAATGTCCAGTTTATTGATGTTCAGGAAATAGGCAAACAAGATGGCATAAAATAGAATTTTATAAAAAGTTATATTACCAGATATTAATTCACTCTATACTCAAGAGCTAACACTCTAGTCTGATCTGGTTGGTGAATATTGTCTTGTACAAAAATTGCATAAATTCTATAAATCTTTGTAACCATCAGGATGAAATATGGTTATGAATCTGCTATGCAGCTGTTTCTCTAACTCAATGACTCCATAGCATTAAACATGGCCAACTTTTCAACCTATTTTTCCCTTGTGGATGAAGTAGTAAATTTTCTGGGACAAAGTTCACTCTATAAGAAAAGCAGTCATCCATTTTATGTCATTTCTACTTCAGCTAGAACTGTGGTTAAAATAATATCTATGTATATGTATATTTTAAGGTGGTATTACTATGTGTATTTGTAGCAGGGTGTTGCCCTGTGACAATAACAGCACCATGCACTACTAGGTAAATGAATCATGCACAGAACTGACAGCCCTAGATAACATATTAACAGCACAGTATCTCATGTCTGAGCTAGGTGTGAGATGGCAGTTGGGACTTAGGAACAGCCAAGAGAGGACTGAAGGTGATACTGGGGAACACTGGAGAAATATTACATGGATAGGTATATGCTCACGGTGATTGGAGAAAGGCTGACAGATCACCGGCAACAACAAGGCACAATACTATTGAATCTGAGTGACCATATTTATTATCAGAGTAGGCTTAAATCTCTGGAATATGCGGTGGTCTTTAAAACAAGCAGCAGAAAAGTAAATAGGCTGAAAACCTTCTGCAAGTTGATGATATAAATGGAAAACTGTTGGACTGATTTTGACATTATAAGTAAAAGTGTGAATTGTATACTGGCCACTTTCCAGTTCTGATGATATAAACAGAGACTACTTGCTTACTTAATAGAGTGGCATACCCAATGCCTATATTGAAGTCCAATAGAGACTATTGTCACTAGAGATGGGCAGGCTCGGTTTCCTTGAAACCGAACCCACCAGAACTTTGGGGATCATTGTACCGAGCTGAGTCAGCTCGGTACTCTCACGCCTATTCGGTTTCCAAAACGAGGCAAAATTTCATTGTGACGTCGTCAGATCTCGGATTTCGAGAGTTTTAGAATGACTAAATACCCGCCTCCATGGCGGGAATAGAGCAGTATAGAGCAGGCATTTTTCAGAATTTGCACTACAAAGTGTTTGGGGCATCATATCCCCCCTTCTAAAAAAGCTGTATTTGCTGAGTGCTTAAATTGTAATGTAGCAGCACTGTATATTTCTGAATTTGCACTACAAAGAGTTTGGGGTGTCATATCCCCCCTTTTAGAAAAGCTGTATTTGCTGAGTGCTGAAATTGTAATATAGCAGCACTGTATATTTCTGAATTCGCACTACAAAGTGTTTGAGGTGTCATATCCCCCCCTTCTAAAAAAAGCTGTATTTTCTGCAAAGGATGGTGTAGGATTTTTTTCAAGAGTTAATTGAAATCCAAATGTCAGACAGTCCCTTTCCATACTGGGAGGAAAAACAAGCCATTTGAAAACCCATGTACAAACTTGCTTTGCAATACCTAAGCTGCTCATCCTCCAGTGTGTACTCAGAAAGAATATTCAACACAGCCGAGAACCTTGTCAGTGATCGACGTAGGAGGTTGCTTCCTAAAAATGTGGAAAAGATGATGTTCATCAAAATGAACTACATCTTCCACGAGAAAGGCCTTTACCGGCAAATACATACAAGTACTGGCACTTCTCTAATGGCGGAATCCAGCGGAGATGAATTAATGGTCTGTGATGATGATGTACACATTAGTGAGGGTGAGGATGATGCTGAAGATGATGACAACATCATATTGATAGTGTAGAATTCACTTCATAGCACACTGTTGGTCTAACATGCCTTTAGGCCATTGATAGCTTGTTTAGGGAGGGCCTAGTAGGGATTAAACTGTATTTTTCTGAATTTGCACTAATAAGTGTAGGGTGTAATATACACCCTTATAGAAGAGCTGCTTTGGTCATTTTTATTTATCTACAAGTCTTTGCAGGCTTCTTTTTTCCGTAATTTGCACTAATAAGTGTAGGGTGTAATATACACCCAAAGAGAAAAGGTGCTTTGGTCATTTTGATCATAACTGATGAACTGGCTTTTTACTGTGAATTTCAATAGCTCTTTTTAGTGGGTTGTCTGGCACCCTGGATTGGTGTGTGTTTTATAAAATCACGCATCCTGGGGGGGTCAGTGCTTGTTGCCATGTATTAGCTGTAGAATTAACTCACTTATCCAAGAAAAAGGTGGAGCGATTGATCGTTGCCATGTATTAGCTGTAGAATTACATCACTTATCCAAGAAACAGGTGGAGCGCTCATTGCAATGTTTCCTAGATGTGGTAGGAACTCCCGTGTGTTTGAGTCATTGCTTTGTCGCTTACCATCCAGCCAGATCGCTGCAGTATTTGGCTGAAAGTGTATGAAAAGCATATTGTGACCTGTGAGATGGTAAAAATTGAATGGAAATCACTGGAATTTAGTGTTAGTGAGGTTAATAATAATGTAAGTACAAAACAATAACGAAATTATGTGATTTTACCCCAATTTGTTTTATAAAAAATAGCTAAACAAAACCAAACCCAAAGCACGCAAGGGCGATTTTGGCAAAAGTAAAATCAAAACCTGAAGCTAATCCAGATCCAAAACCACAACCAAAACCATGCTCAGCGAGCATCTCTAATTGTCACTAATGTATTACTGTTTGACTTCCGGCTATGGAGGAGGACGGACGTGCCGCGCGTGCTCTCCCTGGGGTCTTACACCTGGCTCCTTAATCCCGCGACCGCCCGGCGTCTCTCCATTGTCATTCCCTCCTCCACCCGCCTCACTTACCTCCACTCACTCCTGCCTCCAGCCTGCTCCAGCCCGGTTGGCGATCCTCAGAACGGCTGCCTCCCGCGGTGCCTCCAAATCGAGCCCCCGGCTCCGGCCTGCTGCTCCTACCTGGCTCACCGTCCGGCTCCAGCCCAGCTGCTTCCACCGCTCCTCCCTGGATCTTGGGTTTTGCCGCCTTGCCTCTCGTCCTGACTCCCGGCCACCGCCACCACTTCCACCCACTCTAGGCCGCGGCTTGGGCCTACCTCTCAGCTGCTTCCTGTTTCCTGCTGTCTTCGACCAAGCTCCGATCAAGCTTCCTGCCGCCTGCCCCTGGCTCCTGATGCATCCCTGGTGCCCGCAGTCTCCTGCTTGACGCTTCCCCGCTGCTACCACCTCAGTCTCCTGTTACCGCCTGGCCTGCTCTCCTTGTCCGGACCCCGCGTGGCCTGCCTGTCGCTGACCGTCCTCCACGTGCTCCTCCCTGACTTGGATCTCTCCTTTCTGCTTGGTGCATCAATTCACCCACCGCTGCTCCTGTGGACTGATCTCCGATCCGTTTTGCCTGGACCCTCCTGCTCCTTCCCAAGACTTGCAGCGGAGGTGTTCCCCGAGACCCATGTATATAAATCTGAAATATATATGTATATTTATATGTTCTATTAGTGGTGTGTTAGAAATATGTAAAAGAGACAGTTCAGATAGGCCAATAATCGCTCTTTCCATACATGTAAGCATGTATAATACTTACAATGATGCAAATTTAGTTGCCAAAACATGTCTTGACAATGCAATTGAAAATACACATTCTGGAAAAATAACAGGACAGATTTTGGAGCTGGAAAAGAATACATGTATAGAAGAAGATATGATGGATGATGATTTATGCTATACGATGGAGTTAGAAAACCGTAAAGTATGGGTAATTATTTTTTTAATTGTATTGGATAAAGCAAATGCACCGGTGGCAGATTTACAAAATCCTTCATTAAGACAATAGTGGACAACTAGAGACAGTGGCATTAGTAGACATTTAAAAGATGATGAGAGGGCACAATGCTAAATGGTTCAAGTAAAGATGGCATTGTCCTTGGAGTGAGGAACATCTGTGCCATAATGCTGCCCTTTGCTACATAACATGTTGGCGCTATATAAACTAATGAGGATGATGATGCCTTTCTGAATCAAACCAAGGGACTTGTAAACATTTATGTGGGAAGGAGGGCAAAAAAATATTGCCCCGGGGTAAGCATAGTCCAAACCTGGGGTAACAGGGACTGCCCGAGACTTGCAGCAGAGGCAGTTCCCAAGAAGGGGTGTACTCACTCTGATGTCAAGGCATCCGATAAGATAATCTTTGTCTCTCTCTGTCTATGTGTGTGTGTGTGTGTGTGTGTATGTTACAGAATTTGGACTGTAAGCTCCAATTGGACAGGGACTGATATGAGTTCTCTGTACAGTGCTGCGGAATTAGTGGCAATATATAGATGATGATGCAATGGTTTGGATTTAGACTATTATCTATCATGAAGTATGTAAGCATGTCATGTTCTGACAAGTTTCTCAGCCCACTACATATGGCGGCTTCATCAGAGAAAAATAATCCTTGGCACTATTTATAGCGATCTTGACCAATATGAAGACCACAGAGAAAATGAAATGAAATGGGTTATTTTAAACAAAGGTCACGAAAGTAAAAATTAGATAGAGTAATCCAATAATTTCAGGTTCTGCAATGACTTTAGGCGCCTAAACAGTATGTCGCAGTTTGATGCCTATCCGATGCCACGTGTGGATGAACTAGTGGAAAATCTTGCTGGTAGCAATTATTTAACAACCCTTGATCTAACAAAGGGTTATTGGCAAGTTCCCCTGACTTCCACGGCCAAGCCAAAGACTGCATTTTCCACCCCTGATGGTCTCTATCAATATAAAGTCCTACCCTTTGGGTTGCATGGGGCACCTGCCACCTTCCAAAGGGCAATGAATAAATTGCTACAACCTCACACAGCTTATGCAGCTGCTTACTTGGACGATATAGTGATTTATACCCCAGACTGGGGATCACATTTAGCCAAAGTTGAGGCGGTCTTAGCTTCATTAAGGTCAGCAGGGTTAACAGCTAACACAGAGAAATGTGCCATAGCCATGAGAGAAGCCAAATATCTGGGGTACATTGTTGGTCGAGGGCATGTAAAACCCCAGCTAGACAAAGTGAAGGCAATCAAAAATTGGGCAAGACCAGGGAAAAAGTCACAGTTAAGAACCTTTTTAGGCTTAGTAGGTTACTACAGGCGGTTTGTAAGCCACTTCGCCACTAGAGCTGCTCCACTTACGGACATGTTAAAAAAAAGTTGTCCAGATAGATTAACTTGGTCTGATTCTGCAGAAACCGCCTGGTCTGATCTTCGGTTAGCTCTTTGTTCCTCCCCAGTTCTACAAGCACCGGATTTTACCCGGAGGTTCTTCCTCCAAACTGATGCTTCTGGTGTTGGCTTAGGTGCAGTCTTGTCACAGGAGAAGAATGGAGTAGAAAATCCTGTCCTGTACCTAAGTCGTAAGTTGCTTCCAAGGGAACAAAAATATGCCACTGTGGAGAAAGAATGTCTCGCCATAAAATGGGCTACAGAAGCTCTGCGCTATTATCTCCTAGGCAGAGAGTTCACCTTAATAACAGACCATGCACCATTGAGATGGATGCAGAGCAACCGGGAGGTAAATGCCAAGGTAACCCGCTGGTTCTTGGCACTACAACCTTTCAAGTTCTCAGTAGAACATAGACCTGGGATTCTGCACAAGAATGCAGATGCATTGTCACAAAAATATGCGCTCCTCGCAAAGTCCGCGTCCCCCGACTTGGAGACGCTAGGGGGAGGGATATGTAACAAAGGGAGGCATTTATCTGACAATATGCAAAGAAAACATACAAGCAGAGTAAGACATTGGCGCAGTTATGCACCTAGATTCAGGTTAAACCAAGTAAAGACTTATGTGTAGTTTAAAGTTGGTTAACTTACATGATTTAAAAGCTGCTTCCTCTCAGCAAACAGACAGGGTGTGTCTGTTAGTTGAAACAGAGCCAGTGATGGGCGTTTTCTCTTAAAGAGAAGGTGGGTGTGTCACCTGTCCATCAAGCTAAGGCTTACGGCACTTCACACCTCTGTATACCATCCACAAACAGATGGCTTGGTGGAACGCTTTAACCGTACATTAAAGCACATGCTCAGGAAAGCAGTGGCTCAAGAGAAAAAGATTGGGACACTCTTATTCCCTATTTGATGTTTGCCATCCGTGAGGTACCTCAAGCTTCAACAGGGTTTAGTCCCTTTGAGTTATTGTTTGGGAGACAGCCCAGGGGTATCTTGAATATGTTAAAAGAAGGGTGGGAGCAGCAAGGTCCCAGGGAGCCAAATCTGGTCCAATTTGTGTCCCAAATGTATGAGAGGCTAGGAAAGATAGGGCCTATTGTGCAGCAACATGTAAAAGAAGCTCAGGAATGACAGAGAAAAAGTTATGATAAAAGTGCTGTTGTTCGATCTTTCAAGCCTGGGAACAAGGTCCTAGTCCTGGTTCCCACCCAGGAAAGCAAACTTTTCGCCCATTGACAGGGTCCATATGAAGTTCTAGAGGCTGTCGGTCCTGTCAATTACAGAGTCCGCCAGTTAGGTAGGAGAAAGGAGGAGCAAATATATCATGTTAACCTCCTTAAACCTTGGTATGATGAGGAAACCTCTCCTCAAGTAGTGAGTACTGCCATTGAAAAGTCTGAAGTGCCCATAGAGCCAGCTTTGTCCATTCAGCAGAGACAACAGACTAAAGAAATGATTCGCCGGAACAGGGATGTCTTCTCTTCCATTCCTGGGCGCACTACCTTAATCGAACATGACATTGTCACTGCGCCAGGAGTCATTGTAAAGCAGAAGCCGTATCGTATTCCAGAAGTCAAATGGGTGGACGTGAGAAAGGGGGTCGAGAAGATGCTCCAGTTAGATGTGATTGAAGAGTCCACTAGTGAGTGGAATAGTCCCATTGTGCTTGTCCCGAAACCCAATGGGACAATTAGGTTCTGCAATGACTTTAGGCGCCTAAACAGTGTGTCGCAGTTTGATGCCTATCCGATGCCACGTGTGGATGAACTAGTGGAAAATTTTGCTGGTAGCAATTATTTAACAACCCTTGATCTAACAAAGGGTTATTGGCAAGTTCCCCTGACTTTCACGGCCAAGCCAAAGACTGCATTTTCCACCCCTGATGGTCTCTATCAATATAAAGTCCTATCCTTTGGGTTGCATGGGGCACCTGCCACCTTCCAAAGGGCCATGAATAAATTGCTACAACCTCAAACAGCTTATGCAGCCGCTTACTTGGACGATATAGTGATTTATACCCCAGACTGGGGATCACATTTAGCCAAAGTTGAGGCGGTCTTAGCTTCATTAAGGTCAGCAGGGTTAACAGCTAACACAGAGAAATGTGCCATAGCCATGAGAGAAGCCAAATATCTGGGGTACATTGTTGGTCGAGGGCATGTAAAACCCCAGCTAGACAAAGTGAAGGCAATCAAAAATTGGGCAAGACCAGGGAAAAAGTCACAGTTAAGAACCTTTTTAGGCTTAGTAGGTTACTACAGGCGGTTTGTAAGCCACTTCGCCACTAGAGCTGCTCCACTTACGGACATGTTAAAAAAAAAGTTGTCCAGATAGATTAACCTGGTCTGACTCTGCAGAAACCGCCTGGTCTGATCTTCGGTTAGCTCTTTGTTCCTCCCCAGTTCTACAAGCACCGGATTTTACCCGGAGGTTCTCTCTCCAAACTGATGCTTCTGGTGTTGGCTTAGGTGCAGTCTTGTCACAGGAGAAGAATGAAGTAGAAAATCCTGTCCAGTACCTAAGTCGTAAGTTGCTTCCAAGGGAACAAAAATATGCCACTGTGGAGAAAGAATGTCACGCCATAAAATGGGCTACAGAAGCTCTGCGCTATTATCTCCTAGGCAGAGAGTTCACCTTTATAACAGACCATGCACCATTGAGATGGATGCAGAGCAACCGGGAGGTAAATGCCAAGGTAACCCGCTGGTTCTTGGCACTACAACCTTTCAAGTTCTCAGTAGAACATAGACCTGGGATTCTGCACAAGAATGCAGATGCATTGTCACGAAAATATGCGCTCCTCGCGAAGTGCGCGTCCCCCTACTTGGAGATGCTAAGGGGAGCGATATGTAACAAAGGGAGGCATTTATCTGACAAGATGCAAAGAAAACATACAAGCAGTGTAAGACATTGGCGCAGTTATGCACCTAGATTCAGGTTAAACCAAGTAAAGACTTATGTGTAGTTTAAAGTTGGTTAACTTACATGATTTGAAAGCTGCTTCCTCTCAGCAAACAGACAGGGTGTGTCTGTTAGTTCAAACAGAGCCAGTGATGGGTGTTTTCTCTTAAAGAGAAGGTGGGTGTGTCCAGAGCCGGATTTAGACCTCATGGGGCCCTAGGCAAGATACTGGTTTGGGGCCCCTTCCCTGAAAAAAATCCATAGCACTATAGTTTTTAGCATAACATATAGCCCTATTCAGGGCCTGGCTGGAAGACTTTAGCCCAGGGGGGCAGGCACATAGCACTGTCCCATAAGTAGTGGCCCATTTTTAAAGGTTGGTCTCACCGCCAGCCCTGGGAGGGCCCTCTGGGGACCGCTGGGCCCTAGGCAAGTGCCTAGGTTTCCTAGTGGTAAATCCGGCCCTGGGTGTGTCACCTGTCCATCAAGCTAAGGCTGGGGGAGGAGTATCATGTATAAAAGCTTGTTTGTGTCATTTGCTCACTGAGACCAACGCTGGGAAGCTGGCTGGTCCTGAGAGAGAGCTGGTCTATGTATAGCTAGCATTTAGGGTCTCCATAATTGTTGTGAAAGTATACGGTGTCAAAACATTTTCCATCCTGACAATAAAGCTACATAAAAAGGAAGAAGTTGTTCGCGTGTGCTTCTGCAGTAGCGGGCTCTTTCCACAATATATAAATATATATATATATATATATATTAGGGATGTGCACCGGCCACTTTTGGTGTCTCGTGTTTTGTGTTTTGGGTTCGGATTTGCTTGATGTTTTGGGTTCGGATTTGTTTCGCAAAACACCTGTCGAAAGGTTTTGGTTCGGATTTAAGGTTTTGGATTCGGATTTATTTTCAAAAAAGCATAAAAAATTCCAAAATCAAGTTTTTGGGCTTATTTTCACTCCTACGCTATTATTAACCTCAATAACATTCATCAACAATCATTTCCACTAATTTCCAGTCTATTCTGAAAACCCTCACACCTCGCAATATTGTTTTTAGTCCAAAATGTTTCACTGAGGTAGCTTTCTGGACTGCATAGTGGAGTGGTCCCGGTACCCAATTTGGTACCGGGGCCACAATATATCACCCTCAACTGGTCTGAATTCCACCAAAAAAGTATCTGGACTGCGTAGTGGAGTGGTCCCCACAATATACTAACAAAAACCCAATTGTTCTGAATTCCACCAAACAAATATCTGGACTGCGTAGTGGAGTGGCCCCGGTACCAAATTTGATACCGGGGCCACAATATAATAAAAAAAACCTCAACTGGTCTGAATTCCACCAAAAAAGTATCTGGACTGCGTAGAGGAGTGGTCCCCACAATATAATAAAAAAACCCTCAATTGGTCTGAATTCCACCAAAAAAGTATCTGGACTGCGTAGTGAAGTGGTCCCCACAATATAATAAAAAAGCCCTCAACTGGTCTGAATTCCACAAAACAAGTATCTGGACTGCATAGTGGAGTGGTCCCCACAATATAATAAAAAAACCCTCAATTGGTCTGAATTCCACCAAAAAAGTATCTGGACTGCGTAGTGAAGTGGTCCCCACAATATAATAAAAAAGCCCTCAACTGGTCTGAATTCCACAAAACAAGTATCTGGACTGCATAGTGGAGTGGTCCCGGTACCCAATTTGATACCGGGGCCACAATATAATAAAAAAACCCTCAACTGGTCTGAATTCCACCAAAAAAGTATCTGGACTGCGTAGTGGAGTGGTCCACACAATATAATAAAAAACCCTCAACTGGTCTGAATTCCACCAAAAAAGTATCTGGACTGCGTAGAGGAGTGGTCCCCACAATATAATAAAAAAACCCTCAATTGGTCTGAATTCCACCAAAAAAGTATCTGGACTGCGTAGTGAAGTGGTCCCCACAATATAATAAAAAAGCCCTCAACTGGTCTGAATTCCACAAAACAAGTATCTGGACTGCATAGTGGAGTGGTCCCGGTACCCAATTTGATACCGGGGCCACAATATAATAAAAAAACCCTCAACTGGTCTGAATTCCACCAAAAAAGTATCTGGACTGCGTAGTGGAGTGGTGCCCACAATATAATAAAAAACCCTCAACTGGTCTGAATTCCACCAAAAAAGTATCTGGACTGCGTAGTGGAGTGGTCCCCACAATATAATAAAAAAACCCTCAACTGGTCTGAATTCCACCAAAAAAGTATCTGGACTGCGTAGTGGAGTGCTCCCCACAATATAATAAAAAAACCCTCAACTGGTCTGAATTCCACCAAACAAGTATCTGGACTGCGTAGTGGAGTGGCCCCGATACCCAATTTGATACCAGGGCCACAATATAATAAAAAAAAAACTCAACTGGTCTGAATTCCACCAAAAAAGTATCTGAACTGCGTAGTGGAGTGGTCCCCACAATATAATAAAAAAACCCTCAACTGATCTGAATTCCACCAAAAAAGTATCTGGACTGCGTAGTGGAGTGCTCCCCACAATATAATAAAAAAAAACCTCAACTGGTCTGAATTCCACAAAACAAGAATTTGGACTGCGTAGTGGAGTGGCCCCGGTACCCAATTTGATATCGGGGCCACAATATAATAATAAAACCCTCAACTGGTCAGAATTCCAGGGAACAGATGGCGGACACCGGATGGACGTCTAAAACCAACATAGGAGTTAAGGGCGCAGTTCCTCTTTTTTGTGACTGCACAAACAATTAGCGTAGTAATAGAAATGACAAGGTTTTTTTTGTTTTAAATATAGAAAGAAAGAAGGTAGTACTAGAAATGGCAGTTATTTATTTATTTTTAAATAGAGAAAGAAAGAAGGTAGTAATAGAAATGGCAGTTATTCGAATCCCCAGGAGAGTCTAAGTGGGGTGAGCCACAGAGAGATTATTTCCCTCAGTTTCTCTAACAGGTTGTCAGTGTTGTGCCTCTTCTTAAAACCTGTGATACATAACTACACACACTCGGCAAAGCTTTCACAAATTATCTGCGGCACAGGAGAGTACCACTGGACTGTACTTTAATAGCAGTACCTATTATTTTTGGGTACAGCAACAGTGAATGATCGTAGTTAGACTTTTAAATAGCAGTACAAGCTAGATTTTTTACAATTTTGTAATATTTTTTTCCAATTATTTTTTTTTATTTTTTTATTATTTTTTTTTATTTTTTTTTTTTAATTAATTTTTTATAATTTTTTTTATAAAAATAAATTAGTTTTTTTTGAACTTTTGGATAACTTGGAAATAACAATGCCCTTAGCAGAACAGACCACAGGACACAGGAAATACAGAAAGAAAGAAGGTAGCAATAGAAATGGCAGTTCCTCTTTTTTGGAACTGCACAAACAGTGATGAAAATGAAGGTGGAGCTGGTGGCATGTCACGGTCCTCTTCAGAGGACAATCTCCTGATCAGCAGGTCTTTGCACAGCTGTAGACTTGTGTCCGCCGGAAACAGAGACACAACATACGCTTTAAACCGAGGATGGAGAACGGTGGCCAGAATGTATTCCTCTGACTTTTAAGAGTGACCACCCTCGGATCCTGGCAAAGCGTACGAAGGGCTTCATCCACAAGAGCTACATGCTTGGTGGAATCGCAATGGTGTATCAGCTCCTCCCTCACTTTCTCCAGCTGCTTCTGCAAAAGCCTAATCAGGGGAATCACCTGACTCAAGCTGGCAGTGTCGGAACTGACTTCTCGTGTGGCAAGTTCAAATGGCTGCAGAACCTTGCACAACACGGAAATCATTCTCCAGTGCGCTTGACTCAGGCGCATCCCCACTCCTTTTCCTATGTCGTAGGTGGCTGTGTAGGCTTGAATGGCCTTTTGATGCTCCTCCGTCCTCTGCAGCATATAGAGGGTGGAGTTCTAGCACGTCACTAGCTCTTGTTAATTTAGATTGCAAGGCTTGTAAATAGTTTGAAGATAAAAAAAGCAGGCTGCACAGACTGTGGAGCTAGAAAGTGAAATGAAATGGACCACATTACTTTGGTGGCTATCTATGCCCCCCCCCCCCCGCCCTACACTTGTAGTTGAATATAAAAAAAAGCAGCCTGCATAGACTGTAGAACTAGAAATTCAAATATACAAAGAAATGGACAAAGGCAGTTTGGTATCGGCTTGCATCAGATCCCCTCTCCACTAGGAGTAAAATAGAAAACTATTCAGCCGTTATATAATCTAGAATATAAATAGAAATTGAGAAAGGCAATTTGGTATCTGTCTGCATCATAATCATCAACATCCTCCTCAGCACCAGCTACATCCATATCCTCCTCCCGGTGTACAACATTCACATCTTCATTAGCCAAATCTGTAACTGGACTGTGGGTGATCCTTCCAGCATATGCAGAGGGCGTGCTGCAAATGATGGAAGGAGCCACCTCTTCCCGTACAGTGATGGGAAGGTCAGGTTTCGCAACCACCAACACCCTTGGACTCGCCTTGGGGATTTGTGATAATTTCTCTTTAGAAGGCAGAGTTGTTTGCTGTGTTGTTGCTGACAGCATAACTCTCTTCAATTTTTTGTAGGGGGGGGGAGGAGGGCTTAGTTTCTTGGATGAAGCTGAACCACTAGTCATGAACACGGGCCAGGGCCTAATCCGTTCCTTGCCACTGCGTGTCGTAAATGACATATTGGCAACTTTACGTTTCTCCTCAGATGATTTTAAGTTTCTCTTTTTGCTACTTTTACTGAACTTGGGCTTTTTGCATTTTACATGCCCTGTACTAGGAGATTGGGCATCGGGCTTGCCAGACGACGTTGATGGCATTTCATCATCTATGTCATGACTAGTGGCAGCAGCTTCAGCATTAGGAGGAAGTGGGTCTTGATCTTTCCCTACTTTATCCTCCAAATTTTTGTTCTGCATTATATGTAGCACAAGAGAGTGTACCCCGAAGCCACACACACTCGGCAAAGCCTTTAAAAATTATATGCGGCACAGGAGAGTACCACTGGACTGGAGTTATACAGCAGTACCACTGGACTTATACTGCAGAATCAGTGAAATTTGTAATATGGCAGTAACAATAATGGACTAATACTGCAGAATGAGTGAACTTTGTAAAATTGCAGTACCAATGGACTTATACTGCAGAATGAGTGAACTTTGTAATATTGCAGTACCACTGGACTTATACTGCAGAATGAGTGAACTTTGTAATATTGCAGTACTAATGGACTTATACTGCAGAATGAGTGAACTTTGTAATATAGCAGTACCACTGGACTTATACTGCAGGATTGTTTTGGGATATTATTTTTTTTTTTTTATAATTACATTTTTGGGGGTTTTTTTTATAACTTTTTTTGAATTTTTTTATAATTTGGGAATAATGGGGAAATAACAATGCCCTTAGAAGGACAGAGCACAGGACACAGCATCACTGGACTGAACAGGACACAGCACAGGACCCAGCAGCACCACTGAACTCAGAAGGACAGAGCACAGGACACAGCACCACTGGACTGAACAGGACACAGCACAGGACCCAGCAGCACCACTGAACTCAGAAGGACAGAGCACAGGACACAGCACCACTGGACTGAGCAGAACACAGAGCACAGCACAGCACAGCACAGAACTGAACAGCACGAGATATATCAGGACAGAGGACCACCTAACACACCCTCCCTCTACCCTGATCAATGCCCGAGTGAAGATGGCGGCGACTAGCGGGGAATTTATAGGATCCGAGTATCGCGAGATCCGACAGCGGGATTATGACTCAGAGCCTCGGTTTCAGTTTTGCAATTGGTGGGAATACCCGGATCCGCAACGTTCGGGTGGGCTTGGATTTCAGAAATCCGAGTGCGCTCATCTCTAATATATATATATATATATATGTAATATATATTATTAGCCTGCTTGTATGTATGTTTGTTATGACATTGTTCATTCATGAGTCATTATCTATTCTATGTTTAGTATGCCAGACACCTGAAATTAATACATCAATTTATAAATTACGTTTGATATATAGTGATCTATGTTTTATGTTTTTCTTATAGTAAAAAGAAAGGACCTTGGTTTCCCAGTCTTCAATGTAACATGTAATGTTGTGTTGCATCTGAGATGCCTGGTTACCTTGACAACAACTTTCTACATCATAATAACGCTAATGCAGGATTGGTTAAGGCCACTGCACAGAATGCTAGGATAAGCTACAATGTAATAGACAATTGAACACCTTATCTACAGAATCGGCAGTGGTTGATTGGTCGAGGCTGCGGTCACATGACTTGTCGAGACCATTATAAATAGTGTTTAGGATTACAGTGAACTTTTTCTTCTGTTGAAACACTCACATAATTCTAGATTTGGTTTTATGTTGTATTCGGAGCAAACTGCACTATGTTTGCTTACTGTTTGAGTGGATGATTATACAGATGGACAAATGAACAGTCTTATGTCCTGAAAAGAGTTGGACCCCCCTTTTTTTTTCTGCTGAGATAAAGGATGGCTACTAATTGACATGTGTGGCTTAACCCTATACCTTCTGCATTTAGATTATTTTTTCAGCTATATGTGATGTTCCATTGAATTAACTAATGTTAATAAGTTTGGAACATTTATAATAATTATTTACATATTAAATTAAATCTGTTGTTAGGGTTAAATCTGCCCTGCATCCTTTGAACACTCCCATGCACTTCAGCTACACAGACATGTCTCTCTGATAATACTTTCAATTACTTCTGAGCTGCAGTGCAGGAGTGCCTTCCCCTGGGATCTGATTGGCACTTATTGCCAGTGATAGCATTTGACATGCATGCTTTTAACTACTGTATCCTGACGTGTTTTGTTCCTTTCACTGTTTCAACATTTATCCTGATTTCTGAACTACACCATACAGTTCTACTAGTTATGGCTTTGCTCATTCTGGACACCTGAAACTAGGTTGTTTCATTCAGTTTGTTTCTCCCTGGCATTGCTTCTGTTGTCTCCTGTCTTCTGGCCTGCATCTATCCCAGAATCCCAGACACTGAGTGTGGTTCCTTGCTCTCTAGTAGGGCTTTGCAGTTATCATTGGACTCTGTGAACATTTGCACCAGCCTTGCTACCAGAGACATTAGTTACTACTACATTTTTCCTAAGGACTGTGTAACCTTGCACCAGAAATATCTTCAGTGTTCTAGTTCTTATTTTGCATAGAGATGCTGAGGCTCAGTTTTCCAAAAACTGAACCCCCCTGAACATCGCCAATCCGAGTACCGACCTGAGCCGGCTCGGTGCTTTGCTGCTTCATCAGATCTGATTCGAGGCAAAACTAGAGATGCTCAGGCTCGTTTCCCCAAGAACCGAACACACCCAAACTTAGCAGATCGGAGTACAGAGCCAGGCAAGTACCTTCGCGAGCCCTTCAGAATTGAAAACGAGGCAAAACGTCATCATTACGTCGTCGGATCTCGGATCTCGAGAGTGTTGGATTCTATAAGTACCGTCCTCCATGGCGATCCAGCACCATTTCACAGAGCGACGCAGAAGGGGTAGCACAGTTCATGGCAAACTCTAGTGCAGTTGGGCAGCATCATAGGTAGAAAAGAAAAAGGAGGGGTAGTTATGATCTTCAAAGTCTCCAGTGACATTCATAAGAGCTCCATTGCTCCATTGCTAATTGTCATTTCTGAAATAGAAATAATAGGTCTGGCAGGCTTGGTCTTCTAAATCTGCAGTCACATTGTACTGTGTTATATAGGTAACATACAAAGAGGAGAGCTCCATTGCTCCATTGCTAATTGTCATTGCTGAAATAGATATAATAGGTCTGGCAGGCTTGGTCTTCTAAATCTGCAGTCACATTGTACTGTGTTATATAGGTAACATACAAAGAGGAGAGCTCCATTGCTCCATTGCTAATTGTCATTGCTGAAATACAGACAATAGGTCTGGCAGACTTGGTCTTCTAAATCTGCAGTCACATTGTGCTGTGTTTTATAGGTAAAACACAAAGAGGAGAGCTCAATTGCTAATTGTCATTGCTAAAATAGAAATAATAGGGCTGGCAGGCTTGGTTCTCTAAATCTTCAGTCATATTGTACAGTGTTTTATAGATAAAACACAAATAGGAGAGCTCCATTGCTAATTGTTATTGCTGAAATAGAAATAATAGGGCTGGCAGTGTTGTTTTTAATCTGCAGCCACATTGTACTATCTTATCAAAATGAATTCACAGCAGTACACAGAAGACCAGGAGCACCAAACAGATGCTGGCAACAGTCATGATGATAATAATCCCTCTACGTCATCATCACTATGTTAAAGTGCATAGTGTATTTAAGTCAGGGAAACAACTGTCACTGAGGAATCTTCTTGTAATGTCAGTAATGACCAAGCAAGACCTTGTCATTCGAACTCCAAAAGTGCTGTCCAAATACTTTTACCTGTAAAAGCCGAGCTGGAAGAAAACAGTAAGGCATTAGAGGAAAATGCATGTTCAGATTCAGAAATGACACAGATCCCTGAGGAGAGTCTATCTACGAGTGCTATGTGTAATCCTGACCTTTCCGATAGTGTACCCATAAAGAAGGCCCCTTTCAGCATTTTTGCAGATTTGTGCATGAACAGCCCAAGTGTAGCCGGTGATACACAAATTGAGGACGACACTTTGGAATTGCAACAGGATGAGGGGGATATTTGTGTAGCAGACGATGGCGATAATAAGGATGTTGATGAGAATGATGTTGTTTGTGTAAGTCCTGCACCAGTGGAAGCAGTTCTTGCACGTGATAGGAAGAAGACCATTGTCATGCCTGGACATAAGACCAAAAAATCCACCTCTTATGTTTGGAATTATTTTCACCCAAATCCTGAATACAGTTGTCTAGCCATTTGTAGCGTTTGTAAAGCCACAGTAATGTAAGCATGGATGTCTAAATAGATGTGTATATGTATTACCTTCCACTTTGCTGCTGTTTCATCAGTATTGCACAAAGCGTTTGTAATCTTCACTTTACGTTAAAGGTACCTAACTATATTATAATTGTTTGGGAATTGGGGCTGATTCGAAGCTCAGTGATGAACTTACTTTTTGCTGTGAATTACAATGGCTCCTTTTAGTGCATTGTCTCGCACCCTGGATTGGTGTGGGTCTGATAAAAGCACACATCCCAGGGGGGGTCAGTGCTTGTCCCAATGTATTAGCTGTAGAATGACCACAGTTATCCAAGGAATGGGTGGAGCGATCAAATGAACCATAACTGATTTGATGATCCAAGGACAATTCCATCTTGCACCACTTTTCTTTTCTGTCACTGCTGTGTGCCAATGTTGCCTAGATGTGCTATGAACTGCCGTGTGTTTGAGTCATTGCTCTGTCTTTGTTTGAAAGTGTATGAAAATAATATTGTGACCTGTCAGATGGTCAAAATTGACTGCAAATGACTTGAAATTAGTGTTATTGAGGTTAATAATAATGTAGAGGGAAAAAAGCAAAATTACGAGATTTTAGCAAAAAAAAATAGGGATTTTAGAAAAAAATAGGGATTCAAAAACAAAAACAAAACCAGAACACGGGGGTCAGTGAACATCTCTAGGCAAAATGTCCGTTGCATCGTCGGATCTCGCAGATTTTGGATTCCAAACGTATCTCCCTCTCCAGCAGATCCAGCGCCATTGCTCACACAAAAACAGGGGTAGCAGTGTTCTTGTCACACTACATTCTCCAGTGACATTGCTCAGTGCCATCGCTCACACAGAAACAGCGGTTGCAGTGTTCTTGTCACTCCCCAGTCTCCAGTGCCATTGTTCATACAGAAACAGGAGGGGTAGCAGTGTTCTTGTCACTTGACAAAAATTGACTGGAAATTAATGCTATTGAGGTTAATAATAATGTAGGAACAATAAAAGAGCTAAATTATGTGATTTCAGCATTTTTTATTATTTTTAAAAAAATAAAAAATACACATCTAAAACTAATACCAAAACACGAGAGGGTGATTTTTGCCAAAACCAAAACACAACATTGAAACAAATCTAAAACCAAAACCAAAACTAAAACCAAAACACAGGGTTCAGTGAACATTCCTAATTTTGCAATGCCTCAGACTGTCATATACTGTATGATCCCTGTGTACCTTTTGCCTTATTCATTATACCAGCATTACTTCAGAAATTGTGTTTATTTACTGTCTGCATTTGAACTCTTCAGTAAACTTCATATTCTAACTACTACATACCTCATAACCTCTGTGATTTCCTAACACCTATGACAGCATGTGAGAGCTAATGTAATAACATCATGCATACATGCCACTTTAACAACTTAAGTTTTGAATGATTTTCCAGTTTTATCACTTTTTAAAGCATCTCTGAAAACATCAAAATAATTGCAACAAAACAGCACTATTTATTTTTTTTGCTCATGAGAATTGGAAATTGGGTTGTGATATTTTAGTAGCTTAATCACTATTAAAATATTATGCTGATATTTGAACCTGCAAATTATGATTAATTGTCAGTATTGATCATGGAATAATATGAATACTTTATATACATTTTTAATAAATTATATTTGAGTGCTCTTGGTATGTTTTAATATTTGTAAAGTTTATATTTTTTGGGGGTTCTAGTTCCCTTATCTCTAGAGCTGCAGATTTCCAAAGGTACTATTTTAATTTTAGTTTTCACAAGAGTAATTTGATTCTGTTTATCACCTAATTATATTTTTGCCTTTTGATTATCTATCAAATCCCCAAATTCTTGGTTTTCATGGACAATTAATAATATTAAAATATGTTTTGTTATCAGTACATTATTTCATTACAAGTAAAGATTAGAGGAAATTTGGCTGCAAAATTTTGCATGTATTATGGCTTTAAATCTTCCTACTCCTACCTCAACCACACCACACAGCAGAACACATTGACTGTTGTCCTAGCAGCTCTATCCATAAACTATTAGTAATATTGCATTTCTCTGAACTTATACAGTGTGGAATTGCGAAGGAAAAGGGAAATTTGGGGATTCTGTTGTTGGAGCTTCAAACCTTTATGAAGTGGCCTAATCCACAGCGAAACCCATTGTCTAATTACAAGCCTGACAATACAGATGATTGCACGAGCCTTCCCAATCAATTGTTCTGGATACTTTCTATCTGGCATATGTTTTTAGTAGGTCCCATATAAAGTATTTTTCAATATTGTCAATCTTTAACTGTAATACTTGTAATGGTTACTTGCAGTAACCATTACAATGGTTACATGGTCATTTAATTTTAGGTCAATTTCTTTACCAGATTTATTTTACTGGTATAATTTTCCATGACATTTAGTCGCATACTGCATCTTATTGTACTACTATTAATTTATCAGTTATAATTAAAAGAAAAATTGTGATAGCTCTTACTAGTGTACATCTAACTACAATTATATTAGGTAACTGTTGAATAATTGTGATACAATATTTCAGATATGTTGATTTGAACTATAAAGTGTAGACAGTCACATAATTTAAGTTGTATCCCAATCTGTATATGTTCCATCTACTAAAAATGATTTTCTTATTGAACTATTCTCTTTCCCTTTAGAAAATTGTTAGAGATGAGATGAATTATTGGTGGGATTTACAGTCCCTTATTGAATATAAAACAGTCTGTTGGGCTTAATGTTACAAAAAGCCCTCAGTGGATCTTGTAAGAATGGGATACAGATTTTCACATATTTTCTATAACTTTTATAGTTTTTTTTAAATTAAATATAGAACAAGGGATTTGCTGTAAGGATAATGTTATAAAGCAGAAAAACAATTTACCCTTTTATTGACTTACTTCATTTAAACAATGTGATTATGATTTAAATTAAAAAAAATTGGAAACTGGATGATAAAATTGTCAAACAATGGATGAAATTGAATAGCTCACCAAAATATTCACACATGGCATAAAAATAACATAAGCTCTCTTTTGGTCAAATCATTTATCTTTCAAAGACTTTATTCAGTTAAAAAAATGTATTTGTTTTCAGGTTCAAACATGAATTGCAGGAACGCCATACTACTAGAAGATCTGCTGGGAGGCTGATGTTTCCAATGGCTTCATGAGGTCAGTGGAGGTTTTTTCTCTGTCCGTTGGTAGCAGGGCTGCCAAGAGGAATTCAGGGCCTGGGTACAACAAAAAAAAATTCAGGGGTGTGGTCATACATTCAGGGGCGTGGCAATATGCCGTTGGGGCGTGGCTAGCCTAAGAGAGGTGCAAAATTTTCGGGGGTGTAGTCATACATTTGGGGGCATGGCAATGCGCCGTTGGGGCGTGGCTAGCACATCAAAATCACTAGGTCCTGAATTTACCAGAGCGTCACATACCGTATTTTTCGCTCCATAAGACGCACCAGACTATAAGACGCACCTAGTTTGTAGGGAAGGAAAACAGGAAAAAAAGTATTCTGAACCAAATAGCACACACACAAATGTAAATTATGGGGAGTCTGCGCTTCCCGGGTGAAGAGAAAATAGGCAGCCGGGGAGATAAAGGAGGGAAGAGTCCCACACCTCTAGTAGTAATAAATAAAAAGAGATCTCCCAGCGCAAAGGTAAAGGGGTAGAGGATATGTAAGGAAAGAAACAATCCACCAAAACAGGGGATAATTGTTGTAATGTGTTTATGTATAAAGGGTATACACTGGTACAAAAAAGACCATATTACATCTAGGCATAAAAAGTATCAGAAGAAACAGATATCACAAAATGGTCACCTATGCCTCCCTAGGCATATATAAAGTGCTGCATTGAGGAAAAATTTTAAAATTGAGTATACAAACACAAAAAAATACACTACCACATATTGTGTTTATTTCATTAGCCCAGCACTTCCCGGGACGGACTCTCCTGAGTTTGGCTAATGGTAATTCATTTCCATACAACGTTTTTTTGTGTTTGTATACTCAATTTTAAATTTTTTCCTCAATGCACCACTTTATATATGCCTAGGGAGGCATAAGTGACCATTTTGTGATATGTATGTTTGTTTATACATAAACACATTCCAGCCCTAATAATAATAATAATAACACTATAGCCTCCAGCCTCCCATAATTTACCTTATTCCCTCCGAGCAAGATATCTTCGGCACTTCTCCGCCTATCTGTGAGGATCCTCCTGAACCGTCCATCCCCGCCGCCTATCTGTGAGGACCTAGGTATCGCATGGGACGTGCACCACATGACAGGTGCCGTCCCATGTGATACCTAGGTCCTCACAGATAGGCGGCGGGGACGGACGGCTCAGGAGGATCCGCAGGACCGCGCAGTCCACCGGCACTGGTGTCTTCTCTTCAGCCCGCTTCCTCACGCTGGACCCGCTTCTCCACGCTGCCACCAACTGTTTTCTCTTCTCCACGCTGGACCCGTTTCTCCACGCTGCTAGCAACTGTAAGTTTCCGCGCTCTCCTTTCTTGCTGGCTTGCAGTATTTGCTCCATAAGACGCACACACTTTTTCTCCCACTTTTTTGGGGGGAAAAAGTGCGTCTTATGGAGCGAAAAATACGGTATGTCCCAGCACTCCTGACTTTTAAGACATCTAGCACCACAGTGTAGTATACAAAGAATGCAGTGTGTACACAAAGGGCTAGATTTACTAAGCTGTGGGTTTGAAAAAGTGGGGATGTTGCCTATAGCAACCAATCAGATTCTAGCTTTCTTTTATTTAGTACCTTCTACAAAATGACAGCTAGAATCTGATTGGTTGCCAAAGGCAATATCCCCACTTTTTCAAACCCGCAGCTTAGTAAATCTAGCCCAAAGAGTTCAGTCTTTGCCTGCACCTTACATTGGGCACAACACTCACCAAAAATTGCCATTGTCCCTACTAGAATCACAACATTTCACACACTCTGCTGCTCTCTCCTGCCTGTTCTTCTCACTTTCACCACCTGTGACTGCTGTTTTCTTTAGTTGCGGCTTGTCCGGATCCTGGAATGTTGAAGGACCTATTTGAAAAAAAAAATGGCTATATTTAGAAAATTACAGCCAGCCCCGGCGTTAAATCAATAGCACCCACGATTAATAATTAAGCCTTCCTCCAGCCCCAACATTAAAATAATAGTATTCACATTTAATAAATAAACCTATTCCCTTCCTGCAAACAGCAATACCTATTTCCCGCAATCATTATTACTGCCATTAAATAACTCATAGTCACATTTAATAAATAGACCTCATTCTCCCTAAACTCACCCCCATATTCAATAGCCCCCAAACCACCCCATCTTAAATTAAAAGTCCCCACTATTAAATTGCACCACCATCACCCTACAAACAAAATAGCGCCCATTAATTAGTGCTTCTCTCCCCTTTTTTTAAAAAAATTAGTGCTTCTCTCCCCTTTTTTTTAATTAGTGCTTCTCTCCCCTTTTATTTTTAATTAGTGCTTCTCTCCCCTTTTTTTTTAATTAGTGCTTCTCTCCCCTTTTATTTTTAATTAGTGCTTCTCTCCCCCCTTTTTTTTTTAATTAGTGCTTCTCTCCCCCTTTTTTTTTATTAGTGCTTCTCTCCCCTTTTTTTAAATTAGTGCTTCTCTCCCCTTTTTTTTTTAATTAGTGCTTCTCTCCCCCTTTTTTTTAATTAGTGTTTCTCTCCCCCTTTTTTTTTAGTGTTTCTCTCCCTTTTTTTTTTAAATTAGTGCTTCTCTCACCTTTTTTTATTTTTTTTTTACTCTCTGCCTCTCTCCCCTGTTTTTTTTACTCCCTCTTCTTTATAGCACTGTCCCTTTCTGTCCCCCCCCCTTGCCTCTCCGCTTCTTTACTTACGTTCTTTCTTTTCTTCTCTTCTCTTCTTTCTTCTGTCTAATCTTCTTTCTTCTAGTCTTGTCTGGCGCTACTCACTGACTGCCCGGCGTGACTTGATGATGTCATGCCCGGCAGTCAGTGTGAATGGAGAAGAGAGGAAGGAGGGACGCAGCGCCGATCACGTGAGTATGAATCTTTTTTTTTTTTTTGTTTTGTTTCCAGCTCCCCCCACCAGCGACAATTCCCCCCGCGGAAAAAGAAAATAAAAAAATAAATAAAATAAAATCACCGAATATAAAAATAATAAATAAATAAATAAATTACAAATTAGTACGCGAGGGCCCGGCCCGGGCCCGGGTAAAATGTACCCGCTCCCCTCCTCTCAGCGGCCCTGGTTAGTAGAGGTGTAAAGTCTCAGTAATATAGACACAGTATTCCTTACCAATTAGGCTCTACCCTCCCCCTTTACTGCCCAGTGTAAAGTCTTATATCTATTCTGTTCTGTGCTCTAGTAGCAGACATTTCCACAGTGATCTGTAATGTGCTAATTTTCTTAATATACCTACCAACTCTATACATGGGGAATAAAATAGTAAAATACTTATCAGATACAGATTTGTTTCTGATATATCTAACCTAACCTTTAGGAAGAAAATTAACATGCTGGAAATATATATCCTAAATAGCAGCTTCCTGATCAATCTATTGGTAACCACAGGAAAGCTTTTCCTGTGCGGATAACATAAGGCCTGATTCATCAAGGCACATATCTGGCGATATTGAGCACATTGTAAGCAAAATCACTCTGCCCATGCCCAGAACCGGGTCTATGAATGTAGCCCTGTCCTATGCGTCTGCCAATGCAAAGGACACATACTACAGCCTACGATTTTGGATAGTGAGACAGTAGGGGCGTGCCAAACTCAAGTGCACGCCGACACGTCTGAATCACGTTCTGAGCATCTCAAAGTTACTTGCTGTATCTCTTGCTCCAACTAAATTGCTAGTCTAAGTCCTGATCAGTAGTGATGACAATCTTTTGCATGCTATAACATGTAGTTGCAATCATGTGCTACTGTAAAAATGTATTTTATACTCAGTAGACATTAACAACAGTTTAATGAATGTTTTAATAAAAAAAATAAGAAAAAAATAAGAAACTTTTTTTTAACTGTTTTATCATTAATGCATATATTATTAACAGGTGACATTAATTCAATTATTTTTCTTGTGCATTCTTTTGTGAAGTAACGATCGACATAGGTATTGGATGCATGCTGCAGCGACTTGTCCCGATTTTAAAAGCACACATATCTTGAGATCCATGCCTTGATGAATTCGGGAGTATGAATTATTTAGTATTATACGTGCGAATAATACTAAATGCGGGTTGTGCTCAGAATGCACGCCTTAATGAATCAGGCCCATATTGTCTCTGTTAAGTGTTTATTTCCTTTGCTAAATCATTAACTGATTTACATTGTTGTATTATAAAATGCAGCATTTACTTTGGTCCATACAGTGATTTTATATTGATTAATTCCCACCTGGTTGAGTTCCATTGTTTACTAAGGAAATTAAGTCAGAAACTGAAGTGGACAATTGTAGAAACACAGTTTTGTTAACCTGTTTAGCTTTGTTCCATGATCGCTTTTTCAGCCCACTTGCTGTTTCTCCCATGTTATTCCAAATTGTTGGTTTACTGACCCTGGAACAGTACTGGCAGCAGCCTGTCCAAGTATACCAGATGGATGTCATTGGTTGGTATACCTCCCTTAGAATGGTAAGGCATGTAAGCATGTAATGGACATGCTAAGATCACTTAGGAGCTAATAGTAAGGCAAATACTTTTGTAACACACCTGCACTCTAAAGCAGGGATGGTCATTCTGTTCCTGTGCTCTCTTATGTTTCCACTCATATATCCTGCTGGTCTCTGGAGTCTTCTGGTGTAATTTATGTGGCCACAGTGTCCCCATTGCTGCCAGCGGCTCCCATTACAGGTCTTCAGACACCGCTAGCTGCATTGTCCACATGCATTGTAAAACAGCAGAAAAAGGTGTAAACTTGGCAGTGAACGGGTGATTTAAAACAACACTATAAAACACAGACTTCACCTTTAATATTAACTTTTTCAGACTATTATATTTTATTGGTAAAATATAAAAATATTAAAAAAGACTGATCTACATTTTTTATGACCCATATTCCAGAACATTGGTAACTAAACTATGTATCTCACCAGTAGGCAGGCTCTGACTATTGTGGAACTAAAGCTCCAGCATGCCTGGCATTCTAGTGTGCTAGGACTTGTAGTTCCAGAACAACGTGAGGATAAAAGTTCTATATGATGGCCTGCTTTACTACTATTCCTTTATATAATATAAAATGTTGTACTCACAGATTTTGATGGTAGACAAGCACCACTGAAAATTGCCTTTATTGCAGTCTGGTGCTGCTCAACAAGCTTCTACCTCAAGTGACCACCAGAAGTAGATGGGGTGCTGAGGCCTGATTGGAATAGTTGAGCACACTTAGTCAACAAAGCCACTGGTTGCTTTAGCACATGACCTTTTAAAAATGGTCTTTGTGCTGCGCGGTAAAATACAGCTGCTGAAGACGGCTGCATCCCTAATCTCAGAACTAAAGTATGTGGGCCCCACATTGTGTGGTTTGGGCCTTATGGTTCATCTCTTATGTCTTACAAATGTATTTTCTTACCTGGCCAGTAAAGTGGGCGCCTTGGACTGAGTTGATGATCAAAGCTTGGAAAGTGACTGTATTTGTTCTTGTACGTGAGTAAGCTGCAACATAACCAGAGTACATGCTTATAAAATCAGCTTATTAACAAAAAATCCTCAATGTGTGGGTTGTTCTGATTCCTGTGTCTTCTCAACCTTGTCCATATTATATACCTGACATATAGTTATGCTTGACAATACAGTTCAGCAACTCTAAAATGATTTTGGCCATATTTTTTTCTCTCAGCACTGAAATAACATTCAATAGAATCATCATACATTTGTTTTTAACCCTGAAAGCTGCCAGCATCTCAGGAGACATTCTGAGAGGCGTTCTAGACCTATATTCAGTAAAGATTAGGATTAACAGCTCTTCTTCAGTTATGGACACCATCTGAAATGACACTAGATCAGGATGTCAGCTCTCGCCCCTGGTCTTTGCCCTGTCTTTATACAGGGGATGCCTTGGCAGCTAGAATAGCCAGCTGTGCTATATTCCTGCTGTTTTCTATAAATTCAAACCGTTTATAGGCTCTTCCCTATGCCAAAAGCACAAACATCCATAGGAGTACTAATCTTCTGTGCCATTTTGGGAATTTAAGAAAGACTGCTGAACCATTCGGCCTATAATAAGACCTTGTCACACTCCGCTCCCTGAGTACCTCTGCCCGAACCTCTAAACACTGACTGCCACTTTAATTTCTGTTCCTAGTGCAGACTATTAGTCATGGTCTGCACCTGTGATTACTACACCTGTGTGCAGGTCAGGTTTTGCCATTGGTCAGTCTCCCTTTATAAGGTCCCTCCTTTCATTCTTGCATTGTTTGTTCTTCAAGTCATACCTGTTTATTCTGATGCCCCTGCTGGGATGCATACCCATGGAAACTGTGCTTTATTGCTGCTGCACTGCTGACTACTGTTACCTGTTCCACATTCCGTGGTAAGCTGCTATTCATCGTTGCTGTGTGTTCATCGCTGCTGTATGTTGGACTTCCTCGATCTCTGCCTACCTATTCCACTGCTAGTGGTAAATGCTATGATTTACACCTGTTACCTACTCGGCCTGCATTGCTGATTATTGTTACCTGTTCCACAAACTGTGGCAAGCTGCTTGTAATGCTTTGGTCCCGCAAGTAGTACCTGTCCCGTTACATGCATTTCATTTATCTGGAAACTGCCATGTTCCAGCATCAGACTAACTTCATTCATTCATTCAGCTATATTCAGATCTGTGCAGGTGCAAGCCTATTGCACTTGAGGACCTCATCCCTCTTTTTCATTGGCTAAGCCAGTGGTTCCCAAACTTTTGCAGTTCGCAGCACCCTTAGAGTCTCCATAATTTTTTCAAGGCACCCCTCCAAAATAATTATCGAGCAGTTCTGTTTTAGAAGTAGTTGGGTCAAAAAAAACTTAATAAGTATTTAGGTCAGGACAGAAATACTTATTTAGTTGTATGCAAAAATATTACGCAAAATAATATTTTTATATATTTTTTTTCAATTATATTTCTGTCAAAGAATAATTGACAACTAACTCACTGTGACCTCCTTCATCTCCACACACTCTGCCCCCTCTGCATCCAGTCACGCTGCCCCCTCTGCTCTCTCTCACTCTGCCCCCTCTGTCCTTTCTCACGCTGCCCCCTCTGCCCTCTCTCATGCTGCCCCCTCTGCCCTCTCTCACGCTGCCCCTCTGCCCTCTCTCACGCTGCCCCTCTGCCCCCTCTCACGCTGCCCCATCTACCCTCTCACTCTGCCCTCTCTCATGCTGCCCCTCTGCCCTCTCACGCTGCCCCTCTGCCCTCTCTCATGCTGCCAGGCTGCCCTCTCTCACGGTGCTCTCTCTCGCGCTGCCCCCTCTCACGCTGCCCCCTCTCACTCTGCCCTCTCTCCCTCTGCCCTCTCTCCCTCTGCCCTCTCTCTCTCTGCCCTCTCTCCCTCTGCCCTCTCACTCTGCCCCCTCTCAGCGCTGCCCCTCTGCCCCCTCTCAGCGCTGCCCCTCTGCCCTCTATCAACGCTGCCCCTCTGCCCTCTCTCACGCTGCCCCTCTGCCCTCTCTCACGCTGCCCCTCTCCCCCTCTCACGCTGCCCCATCTCACGCTGCCTCCTCTTACGCTGTCCCTGCTGCCCCCCTCTCACTTTGCCACTCTCTCTGCCCCTCTCACTTTGCCACTCTCTCTGCCCTTCTCACTTTGTCACTCTCTCTGCCCCTCTCACTCTCTCTGCCCCTCTCACTCTACCACTCTCTCTGCCCTCTCACTTTGCCACTCACTCTGCCACTTTCTCTCTGCCCCTCTCACTCTGCCACACTCTGACCCTCTCTCTCTGCCACCCTCCCACTCTGCTGCCACTCTGCCCCCCGCTCAATCTGCCCCTCTCTCTCTGCCACTCTCTGCCCCTTTCTCTCTGCCCCTCTCTCACTCTGCCGCCACTCTGCCCCCACCTTCGCCACTCTGCCCCCCCTCCACCGCGGCCAGCCAGAGGAAAAAACAAAAAAGAGAAAAAAAACTTACCAATCCGTGTGGCGCCGGGACCCAGCATCCTCCTCTCTCCCGCAGCTTGTCACTGATTGTCGGGCGCTGCAGGAGAGAGGAGGATGCTCAGTCCCGGCACCGCGTGGATTGGTAAGTTTTCTTTCTTTTTTTTTCTTTTTTTCTCTGGCTGTGACAGCGCCGTGGCACCCCTGGGAGCCGCGGCGCACACTTTGGGAACTGCTGGGCTAAGCACTTCTGGAGCACTATTTAAACCTCCTGGATTCACCTGTCTGATGCCTGTTCTTCAAGCTCACTTCCTGTAGCCTGTGGTTCTGGTTCCTGTTCTCCTCGTGATTTGCCTGTGTTCCAGTCTGCTCTCAGTTCAGCTGTTACTACGAGTTACCTTCACCATGTCAGTTTACTCTCAGTCTCCTGCTGTACTGAACTATTGCTGCTCTAGTACTTCTATACCATCTCTGATGTACTTCATCGTGACAGCTCCAGTCCTCTAACTGCTATCACTGTGAGCCGCAACTGCCTTGGTGACTCATTGGCTGTTCTCCCTCAACTACCTCTGCTATCCCGTGTGTGCTCAGCATACTCCAGTGCTGTACTCCCGCTGTTCCAGTATCTCCACCAATCACCATTGGATACACCATTGTGACAGCCTCTGTTTTTCCTCGTTGTACCACAGGACATCTATTCTCCTTGTGCCTCATTTGTCTCTACCCGTGTTACCTGGCTCCTCCACACCATTCTGCTGGTAACCCACTCACAGGACCGTGACCTGCAGGTTTGGTGCCGCTAAATCAATACCTCCTTGCGAGGGTTCCTGGTGAAAACCACCTGCCTGTTAGACTACGCGCCTATGGGTGGGCTAAGCCATGTCCAGCAGAGCATAGGGATCAATTTCCCATAAGCCAACTGTGACACTGCTATTCATCGCTGCTGTGTGTTCATCGCTGCTGTATGTTGGATTTCCTCGATCTCTGCATACCTGTTCCACTGCTCGTGGTAAACGCTATGATCTATACCTGTTACCTACTCGGCCTGCATTGCTGACTATTGTTACCTGTTCCACAATCCGTGGTAAGCTGCTATTCATCGCTGCTGTGTGTTCATCGCTGCTGTATGTTGGACTTCCTCGATCTCTGCCTACCTATTCCACTGTTGTGGTAAATGCTATGATCTACTCCTGTAGCTATTTTGTCTGCACTACTGACTATTGTTATCTGGTTCTAAAATCCATGACAAGCTGCATTTTATCGTGGCTGAGTATGTCTGGACTTTGCTGATTCCTGTGCCCCAATTCTATTACTAGTGGAGACTTTGATTATTGCATGTACAGTACAGCTTGTATTAATGGATGTTGCTGACAGTTACTACTCTTGCATGTCTTCGTGATCATGATTTTCAAATTACTCAAGTCTTCATTGAACTCTTGTATTAATGTTTTATAATAAAATGGTGATCTTGGTTACCACCATTTGATGTCCGAATTGGATCATTATTCTGCTATGTAAATTGTTCTCTACCCTAGCTGTCACATTGGGAGCTTTCCTGGAGGGCCGCGACCTGCAAGGTGGAATCCGCAGAAGCCCATATTCCATTGCGGGAATCCCTGGTGAACACCTTCCATTTTGTTAGACTCCGCGCCTCCAGGGAGGTTTAGTCAATACTCATTGAGACAGCAGGATCTCACTCAATTATTCGTGAGCTAACCTGACAGGCCTGAGTACACAAACAAGCACACGCCCGGCAGCCGCCTAGGTAAAAGAACCTTCCACTTTCTTAGGAGCGGTCCCATTCTCTATGTGATCCACACCTCAAAACAAATGACTTCACCAGGAAATCAGAACCAGAAATCAGTGTGGCTAGTTCGTGACGTCCTCCCATCTCAAAGCAGGGCTGGGGTCGTTCTGCACTAGGGTTTCCTCTGTCTTCGACTTTTCAGACAATTGTATCTAAAAACATTACTGTCACGATTTGCCCCTGGCTGCAGTTCAGAATCTCCTCCCTAGATCCCTAGATGCGGTTATGCCTTTATCTGTTCCTGCATTTACAAAGTGCATATTTTTTGCATTGCCAAGTGATTATCTCTCTGCATGTACCCTGCAATTTCAAACAGTCTGTACTTGCAGTTATACTGTTGTGCCTGGTCTCCAGCTTCTCAGCTAAACCTGCTTATTCTGACAAATCTGTACCTGCAGCTAACCTTTTGCGCCAGGTATGCAGTACTCGTGTTCCTCAGGCTTCTTTCAGCTAACCTGGCAATCCTGTGACCTGTGTTTAAAATAAAACCACTTTATTTAATTTACATTACTCTTCATGGTCTTCATATTGGGAATCCTGACATACTATCTCAACAGCATGCAGACAAGACAGCTTTCTTTATTGCCTAGCACACTCCACAATGTAACATACTCACCTAGCCTCTGTATGCAAAAAAGAGGACTACAGCCCCAACTAGTCCACTAATATTACAGTGCCTACAATATTGTATTACCAACCAGGCAAATCAGCTTATATGAGGCCACGTTCTGAAAGAGGCACTGTGCACTTTGCCCCCAGGCCTAGGAGCAGCCCTATATATATAAATGGTCATTAAACAAACAGAGCAGGAGGTTTAAAGAGGGCTCATAAGGAATCACAGTTGATAGATCAGCTAGACCCAAGACACCAAAAGGTAGATTTATCAAACCTTGTAAAAAGGAAAAGTGGAGGTGTTGCCCATAGCAAGCAACCAACCAGATTCTAGCTATCATTTTCTAGTACTTACTAAATGACTGAAAACTAGAATCTGATTGGTTGTTATGGGCAACCCCTCTACCTTTCTATTTTAGAAGGTTTAATAAATCTACCCTTCCCTAAATTGGAAACTTGATCATCCATTTTCCATCTCAACTTTGTTCTTACTATAGTAACACTTTAAGGGTATCAAAACATAAAGTTATTTGACTAAGCTGCAAACTTGTGTTGTGTTAGTCCTCAACCACTTTTATATGATTCCTAAACTATTGGATTTTAAAAATGTTCCACATCTTACTATAACACATACCTACAAGAACCTTTTTATTTAGAAAAACTTAGTTACAACATATCATCACTCTTTAAAGTAAGTTGACATCATACCCTTTATGTGCCAAAACCCTTATTGACTACTTTAGCGACACCTGACACTCACCTTTGTGGACAATCCATAAAGCAGTCTGGAGGGGGCACTTAAATATAGGAGTATTCTGCATATATGGAATAATTTAGGAGTCTGCCGTGCATATATGGTACTATAGCAGCATGTGGTACATATCTGGTATGGTCATTCCACATAAGATCAATACAGGGTTTCAAACAGACTGCTTCAGATTCTAATGAAATAATAAATGCTGTCTTAGGTGTCAAGAAAACCCCCAACTCTTAGGCTGATATGTGCACTGGTTTTGAAGTTATATGCCTTTAAAGTTGCACTTTTTTTTAAAAAAAAGTTAACATTTTTTTTAAATTGCATTTGTAGATCACCTGATTGAGCTAGAGAGTTGGGCAATGTCTCATTTTAAACCTTTTTTCATGGGCTTCCATTCATATGGCATATAACACAGCAGTATGTTTCAATAAAAATTAAAAATGTAAATTTTCAAAATCAAAAATATGATTTTCTCAAAAAGCCATATTTTAACATTTTTGAAAAACATTTGAAAAAAAAGTTCATACTGTTGTCAATAAATCCCCAAAGTTTTATTTTGGGATCATGATGGGATCATCTGCTTGAGGAGCTTTTACTTTGCACTGTTTGTTAAAATAATGAAAATGGGAACTATCTAGGTCTGTTCATTATTTTTAATTTATTTCCTTAAACAATTACTTTGATTTATATTATGTACAATAAAACAGAATGTCAATACTGAAATATTTAATACATTTGTGATAATGTTATGTCTTTCACATATTTTAAGAAAGCTTACTAATGATCATTACCATTTGGTGCAGCTGCTTTGGATGGATGGTGCTACTTGATGGGTTGGAACTGGCTGAAGGCTTCATTTGTTTTTAGTATTTCCATTTCAGAAAGGGTATACATTCGACTTGTTGGACTTTACGGATTCACCTTACACAGAACATCTACCATAGTAATCCATAAAACATACGGCTTCCTTGGGTATGAAAAAAATGGTGATGGACCAGTTGGAAGGATGAATGTCGCTTTCACTTCATCGATGTTTTCATCTTTCTCCAGAATAAATGCGAGCCACCATTTCTTGTCATAGACAGCATTTACTTACCCTCTGATGTCAGCAAGTGGGAACTGATACTACATTATCTTGAGGAACTGAACAATAACCCTATTGATCTTTTTGAAGTGTCTCAAGTTGTTTTCTGCAGCTGACACAAACTTTTGCAACTTTTGCCATTTTCAGAAACAAATTTACACATCCATTCTGAAACAGTTCTCAACCCCTACTTATTAGAAGTATGATTAGTCTTTTTAAATGGGTTGATCAGGGGCTCCAGTGAACACCTGATTGGCAGAGTAGATTCCGGGTTGTGTTGTGCCGGCTGGAGGGGATCGTAACATTGATACAACAAGGTAACTTTCACTTTCTTCATCTATTCTTTTTTACTTCTTTAAACCAATTTAAAATCTAACCACTGCGAACACTGCTCTAAACCAATTTAAACACAATAATTCCCATGAGACTCTGCTGAGGGATGAGAGGAGCATGTGCCCATCACATGCTCCTCTGACCTGTGGAGATCAGCAGCAGCCTCATGGGCTGTGCATTCACTTGTGTGCTTGGTGACTGAGGCTTCTTCTTGTGAGTTCAGTGTTGCTCCCAGTCTGCTGGTTCACTCCAAGCCAGCACCTGTTCTCTAAGTTGTAGTTCCTCTATGCTCCCAGCACACATTCTCTCAGTCTGATAATACACTGTAATTAAACACTCTGCTTTTTCAAATGTGACACAAATGGTCCAGTGTCAGGTAAGATTTAGATGGGCTTAAATTAGTGACCAAGAGACTTTTCTTCACCAATAAAAGCCCACTCAAACTTAACCTGTCCCTGTAAAAGGCGGGCCTATTCAACACAATTGAAGTGTTAATCCAAATAGATTATCTTTCCATTTAAGTTCACATGTTTGCGGAGAAGTGGGAGCGGGCACTGTCTGTAAAATCTCGTCTCCAAACACACCTGAAGAGGAACGTGCAATCCTCTAATGAATTGAACTGGAAAAAATATTGTTTTGTTGATTTTCTCAGATGTGTAGTGCCTTATTAAATACAATTTTCATGAATGACTCAAAACTGAAAACTCTTGTATCAGATAATCCCATCATAATCCCAAAATAAAATGTAAGGGATTTATTAACAACAGTATGAACATTTTTGAGTATTTTTTTAAAAATATAAAAATATGGCTTTTTGAGAAAATAAAAATTTTTATTTTGAAAATTTTACATTTTTAATTTTGAATCAAGCATAATGCTCTGTTATATGCCATAAGAATGAAAGCCCATAAAAAGAGGTTTAAAATTAGACCTTGCCCATCTCTCTAGCTCAATCATGTGAATATTTCGTTGAAAATGGCAGCATTTAGTATACTAAATTTAATTGAAATTAGAGAATATGAGGTAGAATGTTTTCCAAAATTGTGTTGATTTGATATGGAATGACCCGGTAATGTTAGGCTTGTGAGTTATGAGAGTTGTTGTTAGTACTGTGAGCAATAATGAAAGTTGTATTGGGAATTGTAATAGAATCTGTCATGCACAGACACGCTGTTAATGCAAGTTTCTTTGTGGCTGTCGTCTTCTTTGGGCTTTCTTTTCTATCATCTAGATCTGCCGCTGGTTCCAGTGTGCCACTAAGTTCCTTTGGACTCCAGTGGAAGCAGGGGGTGTTTGCAAAGTCCGGCACAGCTGCCTGAACCATCAGAACCAGCACAGAGATTTGCGAGGCTGTCTGAAGCTCAGCAATGCCAGTGTCATCTATCATATTGGGCACGGCTTTAACCCCTCCCTTTGTTGGAGCTGTGCAGCCTATGGCTACAGTGAACTGCCCCTACCTCCTCTCTGGTGGCCCCTCCTTTAAACATACCATGGCGGGATTACCATTCTCTGTTTTATTGTAAAGCACTACGGAATTTGCTGGCGCTATATAAATAAATGTTGATGATGTTGATGATGATTTCTGTCTTATATGGTGTATTTGTATATGGCTGTATTGTATGGCGGTCACTAGGATGTTCTCGGTATTGTATTGCAGTCAGAAGAATGAGAAGGGGTTAATTAATGATGAGGTGTATGATATTGTGTGGCGGTCACACAAATGCCTTTTGAGTTACATGGCGGTCACTATAATGCTTTCTGTATTGTATGGCGATCATTACAATGCTCTCTGTATTGTATGGAAATCACTAATTTGCTCTCTGTATTGTATGGAGGTTCCTAGGATGTTCTCGGTATTGTATGGCAGTCAGAAGAATGCTCTTTGTATTGTATAGCAGTCAGAAGAATGCAGTTGATATGACATGGGGTGCTTAGAATGCTCTCTGTGTTGCATGGTGGTCACTATGATGCTCTCAGTATTGTATGGCGGTCACTTGTTTGCTATCTGTATTGTCTGGTGGTCACTAGTTTGTTCTCTGTATTGATTGGTGGTCACTAGGTTGCTCTCTGTACTGTATATCAGTTAATAGGATGCACTCTGTATTGTATTGTGGTCACTTGGATGCTCTCTGTATTGTATATCATTTATTAGGATGATTTCTGTATTGTATGGCAGCTATTGGGATACACTCTGTATTGTATATCAGTTGCTAGGATGCCGTCTGTATAGTATGACGGTCACTAGGATGCCATCTCTATTGTATGGCAAGCACAGGATACTCTCTATATTCTATATCTATCATTAATTCTGGCCAAATTATCATGCCAACCAGTATATAACTGCTTTGTTTTGCAATACATTTTGCATGGCACATTCATGGAAGTATTTTCATTTAATTTGGGAAGCATAGAAAGATCATTCATTACTAGACTTTCCATATTTCACGCACCTATCCTGTTCTCCATACAAGGCCCCAACATTCCAGGGAAACATCTACTGTGTTTAAGACACATGCAGCACAAGAATACCTCAAGAACAGGTAGAGAGAGCAGGACAGTCAATGACACTGCCAGAAGAAAAGAAAAATCACTCAGCTGAGGTAACTGGGTCAGTGACTCTTCTTCCTACCTTCTAGTGGCTTGCCATGCCTCTCTGTCAGCTTGCCGTGCCCTCTTAGCGCAGATCACGCTATTTTGTCGACATTTACATTTGCTTTCCCCCAGTGGGCCCTTCATGCCCCTTGTTGACTCTGGGGAAAAGATGTAAATTAATATAGATACTTTGCAGGTAAAAAAAGCTATGCTGCTGTGTGGGGGCTAAAATGAGTCTCGTTCTGGAGTGAAACAAATAGGCGAGGTTATTGTGCAGACGGCTACAAATAGTGTGCTATGGGCTCATCAAAATGTGGGACCTAATACCAACAGAACAATTATGTTACCTTTGTATTTAAATTATACATTATACCCAACATTCAATATTCAGCATGTACACAAAGAATAGGTACAACACCTATTATACACATTAATATACTGTATATCAAAGGTTTTGTTTTACTGAGTTGAGTAATTTTCATGATATAACTGGTGTGTTTATGTGTAACTAAATATGCCCTATTTCACTCCTAGAGGTGTTCCTCTAACTAAACAGTCAGACAATGACTGAATGCTTGACAGACTTGCAGTGTATTTTTGCAATTGGCCCTCAAAAAGGGTCAGTGCTTGTTAATTATTAGCAAGTTGATGAATGACATTTGTTTTGATACAGAGGTGCGTTTGACACCACAGATTTCCTGAATGATTGACAAAAATATCACTCACTACTTTGTGCTGTTGGACCTTGCTCCTTCTATTAACAAACTGTTGCCTCCTGGCTGCCTCCATTCATCTCCTCACATCATGACACTGCCCCTCACCCATACAGTCCTGTCCTCACTAACACAATCACACAAGTAGACAGGTTACTGCTTCCCACATGAGCAGCATACTCATCACTTGCTGCTAGTACTATTCCAATGATCTGATTGATTACATATTGATATACCCCCAATCACCTCAAAACTAAAGGCATCCTAAACAAGCACTAGTAGCAGATATATAATAAACAATAAAGTACTCACATCCGACCCTAGTTCAAACTCTTCTTAAAAACTTCAGGGAACAAAAAAAAGAAGGTGTGCAAAAGCTGTTTCTTCAGGTTTTGTGATGCCTAGCAAGTACATTCATTGGACATAACTAGTCACTCGGCATCACTAGGCGTACACTCACAAAGTAAGCACATAACCTAGCATAGAACATTTTTTGCATCTTGCAGCATTTTTGCTTCCATTTCTCATGATACTAGTAGCTGGGCAGATTGGGATGTTTCTTATATTATTGCAGGATATTTGCACCAAAGCAGTGGATTTTATTTTGCATACCAAGTGCCAATCCAATGTGCTTTGTGGTGCTTGTTCCAATGTGATTCGTAGAATGTAAATCCTGAAATTAGGGAGACATAGATGTATGCATAGTCGACTGCAACAAGCTATTCAGAGCCCATTATTGTGGCAAGTATACAAATCAGGACCCTATATATCTTTTAAAAAACATTACTTTTTAACTTGCACCTGTTGCTTAAGTACCACTCAATTTGCTCCTAACTGCAGTAGTGTCACGGGCACTAGGAGTTTCTACCCAGGATTCACCAGGTGTGATTATGCTTACCAGAGGGGCGGAGTTTATCACAGCGATCCTCTGGGCAGTATGGTGAATGGTTGGAACAGTACAACAACTACAATAAGTACAATAAGGAATGTCAATGGAGAGTCAGCGACTTGCAGCTATGCAGCAGTAGAGTCAGCGACTTGCAGCTATGCAGCAGGAGAGTCAGCGACTTGCAACTATAATGCGGAGGTAGGTATAATAATTGATGTGCAGTGAAGACTCGTTCCAGTGCAGGTGGGTAGCGGGGAGAGTCAGTGGTCCGCGGATAGCAAGTTGTACCACTGCGGTGATGGGAAGACTTGTCCAGGTGCAGGTAGGTGGCGGAATAGCGGGTAGTCTGTAGCGGCAAGTATACCACTGATGAGCAAGGGAGACTTGTCCAAATGCAGGCAAGCAGCTGAATAGCAAATAGTCTGTGGCGGGTACGTTACCACTGATGAGCAGAGCAGGCTTGTGCAGGTGCAGGTATGCAGCAGAATGGCAAGCAGTCTATAGCGGGTACGTTTACCCCAGAAGAGCAGATAAGGCTTGTCCAGGTGTAGGCATGCAGCGGAGTGGAGGTAGTCTGTAGCGGGCAAGTTTACCACGGATGAGCAGAGAGCACTTGTCCACAGCAAAACCGATCACACGAGCAGAACACAGGAAACACCTAGGAGTCTCAAAGGAATGAGAACCAAGAACAGGCCACGATACTAAGGACACAGGTGCCTTAAATAGTGAGTGGTGATTGATTCACCAATAGGATTAAAAGCAAGGTTTTAAGTTCAAGAGTCCTGCACATGTGCAATCCAGTTAAGATGGCGGACGGCCGCGGCTTAGGACAGGCGCCGGCAGGAATGAGAGAGAGCCACGTACCAGACCAGAGGCACTAACCGTCCGGTGAGTGACAAGTAGATTGTGACGATGATCATTGCCAATATTACATTCCGGATCCTGCAGGACATTCAGTGGATTTCAGGTGTTCTGAATTTAGCACACAGAAAGTAATTTTGGAAAGTTCAGATCTTCAAGCTACCATTAAATTTAATAAACACGTTTTCCAGTATACCCAACAAATTTCCTTAATTTGTGAGTACTTCTATTACACTTACATTAACTGTGTTTCTATATTTTTACATTACACTAATAACCCCTACATTTAATAAATAAATTCAGTATTAAATTAAATTAATAGCTGCCACCTGCTGATACTTTACATGAATAGCCATCACATTACAAAAATACCCACACCAACAGCCACATTACATTAATACCAACACTATATGGCAGACTTGGCTAACCTGTGGCACTCCAGGTGTTGTGAAACTGCAAGTCCAAGCATACCTTTCCAGCAATAAGCTGCTATATATTGGCAAAGCATGCTGGGGCTTGTAGTTTCACAACACCTGGGGGTAAATGTATCAATGTCCGGATTCTTCAACTCCGGCGAGATCGGCGTCTTCAGCGGTTAAATTTAAAGTGGCGCTGCCTTGTAAAGGGAAGTTTCCCTTTACAAGGCAGTGCCGCTTTAAATTTAAGCGCTAAAGACGCCGATCTCGCCGGAGTTGAAGAATCTGGACATTGATACATTTACCCCCTGGAGTGCCACAGGTTAGCCAAGCCTACTATATGGCATTAATACTCCCCACAGGACATTAATAGCCAACCTATATAATATTAATAGCTACCATGAATTTAATGGCCCCCTACGCACACCCATAAAACCTACATTTCAGGAAAGCTTACCCTTATTCTGTCTAACCTCCTCTGGCCCCTCCTCAACACGCCTCTTCATGATCCCTCGTTACAAGTCATGATTCACATCTCCTTCTTTCTTCCTCCTGTCACACACTAGGCTCTTAGGTCCTGTCACTTACCTCTCTGCTGTCTCTCCAAGCTTTCCCTGCAGTCCTCAGGCTCTGCTGGCTTCAGATATCTCTGCAAGATGCTGCCCAGTTTGTCTCCACTCCAGAGATCCCTCCACTGGTGCTGCTATCTTGGATTTGGTCACATGATTCCTCCCAGCCAATCAGGGATAGCAGCCTCCACTTCAGTTTTCCCTTCATTACCATTTCATGATAGCTGCCATCTTGGATATGGTCACCTGATCCATCTCAGCAACTCAGAGTTCTGCTTCTGCCCAGTTGACCGCACTCTCCAATGATATAATATATAATAATCATCAACTACTATAAAAGGACATCCTGGAGCCCTTATCTGTTGCCAACGTTGTTATTTTAAATGCCAACTTGGTTCTCAGTAGTTTGCCATCTTTTATGTTGTCAAGTTCAGACAGTGCAGTCTGTATTCCGGTTCCGTTCTGGTTCAGTCATCCAGCATTCCGGTTCCGTCATCCAGCATTCCGGTTCCTTTCCGGGTTCAGCATTTCAGTTCCTGTCTGGTCTTCTTTGCTAGTTTACCACCCCCTGTTCCTGTCTTTTCACCTACATGCAAAGGAACATAATCAGGCCACCCAACTTTGTGTATGTAGTCACCAGCCAGATATACAACCCAGTCTGGGTACAGACATATCCTCAGGAATGACACCTCCCTTCTCATTCTTCTGAGTCTCCACACCCTGAATCCACACTTTGTGTTTCCTTTGAGTCTGCCCCCTCCCTTTATAATGTAAGCTCCTGTGAGCAGGACCTTCTAACCCTTGTGTCCTCCTCCTCCTCCTGTTTACCTTTGCTTTCGTCTCCACAGCCTCATTTTGCAAGTTGACACTAGTCCCCAGAGTTAAGTGCATCAGTAAAAGTCTGATTGTAAAAAAAAACAGCCTGATTGTTAAAGGATGGGTGGTAATGGGGGTGAGAAGAGAGACCAGGGAGGAAGAGAATGTGGTAGATCAATGGTGTCCAGGTTATGCCTGATGAGTGTAACTTTAGAGTATGGGAAATTTGAGAGGGGTGGGCAGATGCACAAAAAGAGGAGAAGGTGGTCAGTGGGAAAGGTGAATTGTTGCAGTCAATACAGAGGTGGGAAGAGACCAGATCAAGGGAGTGAGCGCTGTGGTAGGGAAAGGATGTTGTCACACTTCTGGTATTACAAATGGAACCCAATAGCCAGGTAGTTCTGTAGTAAACAGGATTTATTTTGATACAGAAATAAATCTGAAATGTTCGGCAAGCAAGTCCAAAGTATCAACAAGATAAATATTTTGTAGAGGTATCAAGTAATTGTATTCCAAATCACAAGGGAGCAAGGTTCTGTGGAAGTATCTGGTTCAGACACAAACACAATACTCAAGCAAAGGCTGCATAACAGGAAGTGCCTTATCTAGGCCCAAACAGGAAATGAGATTCAAGATGGAATCTTCCTGAGACAGTTCTGGCCATCTTGGATAAGGGCTATTGTAAGGGCAAGTTCAAATCAGAGATCCAAGATGGAAACTTCATGAGGCAATCACGGCCATCTTGAATGAGGGCAAATCTAAGGGCAAGAACATAACAGATGTCCATTGAGAGAAACCAAGGTAGGAGGAGTGGGAGAGAAGTTTGGAGACAGCAGGGTCAGAGGGATTGTGTTTACATTGATTTTAAAGTCCCCAAAGATGAGGGAGGGAAGGAAGGTCAGAGGAGAGCAAGTGAGGGAGCCATGTGGCAATGTGATCTAGGAATTGAAAAACGTGACCAGGAGAACAGTTGATAGCAGCCACTGAGAGGTGGGCAGGGTGGAAAAGGCAAATGGAGTGTACCTAGAAGGAGGCTAAAAAAGAGGAAAGGCTCAGTGAGTATAACCTTGAGAGGGGAAAAGAAGTTCTGGGTGTGTGAGAAAATTACAAGCCCTGAAAAAGAGAACAGAAGGAGTGGTGGTGTCATAAAAGTATAGCCAGGTTTCGGGAAGGCAAGCTAGTTGAAGGAGCTAGGGATAAAGTGAGCATGGATGGAGGCCATATTGTTACTGACCTGGCAGTCCAGAAAAAACAGGACAGAGCGAGAGAGGGAATAGGTGAGATGGGGATGATATTGTTGGGGTTACTAGATTGCAAGAGTGGGCAGGATTTTGAACATTGGGGGGACAAGGAGAGATGGGGAATGGGATAAGAAACAGAATAGAGAAGAAGGGGAATTGTCGGTGTGAGAGAAAAGGAGATGGTGCTGGTCAGGTGGGGAGGGGCATATATGGGAGAGGTGAGAGAGGTTAGAATTGAGGAGAGAGAGAGGGAGCTAATTGTGGGGGTGGGAAGGGAGATGGGATAGGTAGCAACACAGGGTAGCAGACAGAAGAGCAATGAGGGAAATATCAGGGAAGCCTTTGAGGTGTGGAGTGTGTGCGAAGAGAAGAGAGACAGTTGGAGAGGGAAAATGAAGGGAAGGGAGGGAAGAGGGAGTAGGGGGGTTGGACAAGGGGAGCAGAAGGATAGAGGAAGTGGACATAATGGAGAGCAAAACAATGCACAATAAGACTAGGGAAAAGCCTGAGACTGTGAATTGAAAGTATGGCTGACAAAGAAGGGCAATGAGAGACTAGAGATGAGGTGGTTATAATAAAGGTTAAGGCGAGTGGAAGGAGAGAAGGGAGAGGTTGCAGGAAAGAAAAGTGGTAAAATATAGGCAAAAGGATCAGCAGGGAAATAGAAAGTAGTTAAGACAGTAGTGATGAAGCATATGTGAGTAAAACACTGTTAGGTGTGACCTTGGAAAAGCATTCATATGGCAGAGTAAGAATGAGGTACTGTTAAGTTAATGTAGAGCAGAATCGTAGCAATGTAAAAAATCAGAAAAACAGTGGCAATGCAGTAGAAAGGCTTAATCAATAATGTGTCAAGTGAATGATATTGCACAACAATGATGATGAAACAGTACAATGAGGTAATGAAGCAAACCTATGGCACATTACTACTATAGTAAAGCAATGCAAAACCTCTGGCAAGGCAATACAGTGAGAGGAAGTACAGTAATAGAGCTTAAATGGAGTAATGAAGCATGAAGCCCTGTGGAGGATGGAGACAAAAAGGACATTGTGAGATGAATGGATGGATGTGATTCAGAGGGAATCATGTGCAGCATGTCTTCCTATAGCTGTATTTCCCAGTGCAATCTTCCCTTGCTGTTTACCTCTTGTTCTTGAGTAACTCTTACAATACTATGTAAATCTGCAAACACACTTGTAACAAACCACATTTAGAACAAAAACACACTTGTTAGACAAATTAACACCGGCTAAACATCCCAATGCTGACAGACTGGGAGCTGAGACAGTCAGAGCAGAAGGCTGGCCCATATTGTAAGCAAGAGTACATTTACAATGCCAGGACGAGCCCCAACAAATCCAGACCAGCCAGAACAGTTTCCCTATTCCAACATAAGTATGGCTGCATGGTGGTACCATAAGCCAAGGGTCTAGAGCAGGGACCCCTTCACCCAATGGCCCAAGTGCACTACACACCCTGTGTCCGGTGGATATGCCACTGATATATGTATATCTGTGGTAACTATGTATTTTGAGTGCATTCTGAAATCTATGTATCTTGTAGATTGTAAATTTAATAGCCATTGACAAGACAGTTGGTTTCTTTCCACCTCCACTTTATATGGCATATTGAAACACTTTAAACCGCTTACAGTGGACCTCATACCTTACCATATTTTACCTTTACAAGAGTTAATCTTAACAAGATAAAATAATTATTATAGGAATTTATTAAAGGCGAATTTGCTGGAAAAAATTGGTGGCAAATCCAAGCAGACCAATCAGCCTCCAGGCCACACCAGTAAGTTGTAAATACCGTCCAAACTAATTTGGACCCGACTAGGAGTTAAAATGCCAAACTCCCCCATTTGGCACATTAGCTGAGGCCCGCCCGCCTAAGTGGAGCCCCCTAACTCCGAAGGGCTATTCTGACTAATTGCCCAATCCCTTTAAGGGGAGATTGCCTATTACGCCTTAAATGTAACCAAATTGGCCGCTGATTGGGCTGCTTACCACCACAGCTAAGGTTCCCCCCATGCACCGCAGCCCACCACCAACTGACCTCTCATAGCCAAACAAGAAAACTAAAAATCTGTTCTATAAAATAGGACATACCCATCAGGTCTATAATACTGCGTAAGAGAAACCCTAATGGAAGGATAGCTATTACAACCACTGCCTACTTCCTGAAAGATTTTCCGAACCGCTCTATTGACCTTCCCGCGAGCTTTCTCAATCCAAGCTGGTCTAACCGCCTCTCTCCAATTGCGTCTGGGAATAATGTCGGACCAAACAAGGTGAACTGTTGGCCAATGTAACGTAATGATCTCAACATTGAATTTTATCTTCTCAATGAGCTCTAAACCCTTCCATTTACCCAGGTCATTGCCCCCAAGGTGAATTATAAGTTCTGAAGGGCGCCCAAACTTTCTCTCGCTATCTTTTAGAATATTTAACAGTGACGCCCAATGCAAACCCCTAACACCTAACCATCTTATTGACTACGCCTGGGGGAATTTGCTCAAATCATGAGCAGTGCCACTCTTACCGGCCCAAAATATAAATGAATGGCCGACCAGCCAAATATTCTTCCCGTCCTGTCGTGAACCTGTAACATGGAGTAATAATGCATATAAAATAAATGTCAAAACGTAACATATAGACATAGAGAATCACTGCTACATTCGCGCGCAACACAGAGTGACCCATACGGAAGTAAAACCGGAAACCCCGGGGTGCCAAAGCCAATCAGGCCCCGAGGAAAAGAAATGGCAAATCCCTCCGTGCCTCCTTTCAACAAGGCAAGCAACGCATGTCATGGGTCAGCCTTACTACATCGCATTATAAAGCCTAAAGCACCACCGCTGGCCTAAGGTACCGCTTAAAACACTAAGACCTCCATCTACCTAAAGCCATGATCCTATGCTCAGACACACATTCCTCCGCTGCTACCGCAGCCGCCCCTATCCTAAAGGAATGAGTCCCATATTCTTCTGCCCTCAGACCGAGTTTAACCACACAATTCTTGAAGACTGCTGCAAACTGAAACTTCGTAAGGTGAAAACCATCACGATGCCTAAGCCAATTACTACCGGGAGCAGGAGACATGTCCCTATACAACCTTGTCAATTCAACTGGACAAACTGTTATATCCTGATTACAATGCAAAGTAATCCACTTCCCTCTACCCAACGGATCAGTCTTTGATCTATGAATCTTACACGCAATATTCTCATCTTTAACCACCACATTCCTGAAAAGCAAACCTGAACCAACTGCCGCTCTAGATGAAGCTACTAACTCGCATACCCTGAAAGCCCCGAAAAAAGCCATTACGACCACCAGTCGAAACAAAGCCGCTTCAAACTCATCAGTAGCCACAACCGAAATAATGTTAAAAAGATCCACTAACAGTCTCTTATCCACAGGTCTACGCTTGTCTTCCACAGGGGGGGGAAACTGTAGCCCACCCTCTTAATACTTTACGCACCAATGTCTGCTTGGTAACATCACGACTACCCTTAATCTGCAGAAAAAATGAAATACCAGACAAAGCCGACACCATATATGCCTTTGATCTACCAGCCTGAAAACATTGCCACACAAAAGCAAGCATGTGCTGCTGATCCGTCTTACCTCAAACCTCATCTGATCCACAAAACCCCTCCCAGGACGACCAAGCCTCACAATACTTCTTCAAGGTCCTAGATGCAACCGAACGCTTAGCAAGCTCTTCTTTGCCGGCCTTATAATCTGCCAGACAAAATCAGGGCATGAAACACCAGTGACATTAGCATGGGGGGTTAGCAAGCGAAACTTCTGCCAATCAAACCTAGACAAAGCATCCGCAATCCCGTTAGCAGTCCAAGGAACGTGCCTCGCCCTAAAATTAATATTAAGTGTCAAACATCTATAAACCAAATGTCTCAATAGCCTCAACCCTGGCAGGGAGGTAGCCTTCTGATTATTAATGGCGTGCACCACACCCAAATTGTCGCACCAGAAAGATATACTTCTGTTATGTAAACGAACCCCCCACAACTCGATAGCTACGATGATCGGGAATAATTCCAACAACAAAAGATTCCTTGTGAGACCCTCCTGACGCCAAGCACATGGCCAGGATGCCGCACACCGCTCCCCGTCCATGTAAGCCCCAAACCCGGAAGACCCAGCAGCATCTGTAAACAATTGCAACTCCACATTATTGGCGACAGGCAGGGGCCACAAACAAACTCCATTAAAACTTTCCAAGAACAGCCAAATTGTCCCTAATCTCTTTGGATATTCTCACAAAATGCCTTGCCTTTGTAATCCCCACTGTAGCCCTCTCTAGCTTCCGACAAAAAACCCTACCCATGGGTATCACTCTGCAAGCGAAATTAAGAAGACCAAGCAGCGACTGCACCTGTTTTAGCTGCACTTTGCACTCACCCTGAAACAAATCAATCACCCCCCTCAACTTAGCCACCTTCTCCGCTGGAAGCCTACAACAACCTGCAACAGTGTCAATTTCAATACCCAGGTATGACAACCTCGCCGTTGGGCCCTCTGACTTGTCCGCTGCTACCGGAACTCCCATCACCCTAAACAGCGACTGGACAGAAAACAACAAATCCTGACAAACTGTCGAACCACGCAGACCAATAAACAAAAAATCATCTAGGTAATGCGCCACACTCTGATGCCCGGACCCAGCGACAACACACCAGTGGAGAAAACTGCTAAAACATTCAAAGAACGCACATGACACCGAACACCCCATGGGTAAACACTTGTCCACATAATACCCATCCATCAAATGAAAACCCATATACCGAAAAGAAGAAGGATGCAGAGGCAACAACCTGAAAGCGGACTCAATGTCTAGTGTTGCTAACAGCGCACCCGCTCCACATCGCTGTACCAAAAACAAAGCCTCCTCAAAAGACTAATAACCCACCGAATATTCGGCCTCTGCAATTGCATCATTCACAGATGTGCCCTGCGGGTGAGATAAATGCTGGATCAACCAAAACTTTCCCACTTCCTTCTTTGGCACCACTCCAACAGGGGAAATCACTAAACCTTGATTCGGAGGGACAGAAAAGGGGCCACACATTCTTCCCAACAACACCTCCTTATGCACCTTCTCATGCACCATCAATGGTAATTACCTAGCCGATTTCAAATTCCTGGGAGAACCAGTCTGCACAACCCCTGTAACCGGCAATTTAAACCCAACATTAAAACCGTTCCATAAAAACTCCGAGGCCTTCTTATCAGGGTACCAACCCAGCCATTTCCCAAGCTCTGCCAATACAATGGGTGAACAAGCCTTACCGAGCCGCAGCACCTGTGGCGGGTCTATCATTAGGGGCTGGACTGTTCCTGCTGGGGCATTCCCTCCTTGGGTGACCTCCTCCACAGGCTGAACATGCATGCCTAAATCTGCAGGCCATGCCTCTATCACAGTGGCCCCCGTTGAATGCAAAACCCTTCCCTCAAAAGGGCTGACTAAATCGAACCGGGGGCTGCCTTTGCCTTGCCACACTCACATCACCACCAACCATTCTAGGCTGAGTGACCTCCAGCCACACCTCCATATCCTTACATCTGAAGTCCATCAATGACATCCCATCCTGCTTCCTCCGAAAGGCCTCATCATATTGCCTCCACATAATACCCTTAGACCGGGTATACATTCCCGGTATTAAGTAGATATACTTAATCACATTCATATGCTCTGCTGGCCTGCTTTCAAGATAACACGCAGCAAAAACAAGGAAGCCCTCCAACCAATTCTTAAAATTCCGATATGCTTCCTCCCCCATGCCAGTGCGTGAGCGTGCTACTTCCAAACCATCCTTGGCCTTCTTCGTGATAGTAAACATGTCGACAAATCGACCAGCGCGTATCCTACTGCGCACCCTGCTCCTGATATCACGCAGGACCTCTGTATTAGCACAGCGCACCACATCATCCCTCGAGGTTCCACTGTCTTCTGTGGGCTCCCCACCTGCCAACCCGCGCCCTACGGCGGGTACTATACAACTTACTTTTCAGGAGCCTTACCAACCTCGTGTCTGCACTCTCAGACCTGACCGGAACCCCACTCTCCGAGGCTGAAGAACTAAAATCGGAGCTAGAACCAGACCCCCTACTGGCATGCTCACCGACTGCACGACCACCTCCTTCCGCACGGTATGACGGGCCCACCATGTCCGAAGATGCGGCTTCCGCATAAGAAACACGCCCAGACCTTCGAACCGATGCCACACGCCCCGACGAACCTGCAGATGGGGAAACAGAAGAAGAACCCTCCGGCCTGGGACCCCCGGTCCCCGCACTCATCGGCAGTGTCGAACTCTGATCTCTCAAACTATGGCCAGATGTCACTATGGCACCTGCTTGCTGGCTCTGTGCACTTGGTGCAACCGTGCAGGGAACGACCCGAGGACTCGCCGGGGAGGACGCTTGACCCTGCCCCGAAACTAGCCTCCTAGTCATCAACTGCACATCACTAGTCCCTAACAGCACTGACGGGAACCTGAGGACCCTCCGACCCTGCAATAACTGGAGCGACACCCACTGTGGAAGAAGCACTCAAGGTTACCACAACATTACCCGGACAGCCAGGACCAAAGAAATATGGACCATAAGCAGAGGGAGGGGAATGATAGCCAGGAGGAAATCCCCAAGGGGGGCATGACATTGCAAAGGGAAAAGCCGGAACTGCTTGACTATGAGGCACCCTGCCCGAACCTCTGCCACGGGAAGGAGGGCTGAGGGAACCCTGGAAAAGATGCCTCACTAGTCCCGTACTCAGCTGCCCAAGGAGGAAAATGACCTGCGCAAGGGGGGCAGGGCATAACTGTGTGACCCAAAGTTACATTGGGGTTGTGCCCAGGGGGAGAGGATGTACTCCCCATTGTATGCATTGGCCCAGACATCGTTGAACTACATGTAGCTGTACCGTGGGTGGCAGAAACTGTAGAACCAGAAGGGGAAACAGAGAGGGAGGATGAGATGGGGATAGTATACCGGGGAAGAAGGATGGGAATAAAGGGAATGGGGTCCCAGACGGAAAAGACGCCCCAGAAGTACCAGGAGGGGGTGGGAGGATAGAGGGGGGATACAGCTGCTGCTGTGGAGACCAGGGGAGGAAAGTAGCTTGGGCAGAACGGGAGGTGATTGGTAGAGGAAAAGGGACTGAGCTACCTATATCTTGCGTGGAAGAACTGATAGGGGCACTAGAGACAATGCCCCGATTAAAGGCTGCAGCTGTCACGAGCTGCGGTGGTACGCCACATCTTGGCGTGAACTAGCAGCCGGGCATGTGCTTTCATTTCTGTGCTCTGTTATTATCCTTGTGGCATATGTTAGAGGGTGTAGGGACATCCTCCAACACCAGGGGGAGCTCTCATATGATTTAAACTGGTTCACTTATATTTTTATACATGCTTCCTGGTTATGTTATTACCTATGCTAGTTCTAGCTAGTAATTAATTAGCTGCCTCCTGAGGCTGATTGTCAGCCCTATCCTCCTCTGTCCTGATTGGCTCTTTGTACTATTTAAGGCAGTGAGCTTTGAGCCTCACTGACGGTTATAGCGTCCTGTTTTCGGTTCTGCTGCCTGCTACCTTGTTCCTGTGTTGGTGTTTCTACCTCTGATTAATTACCTGTGTATGACCCTTGCCTGTTCCTGGACTCTGAACCTGTGCTTCTGACCCTGATCTATTGCCTGGACTCTTACGCTGCTGTTTTGACTGTGACCTCTGACCTCGGCTTGTTTACTGGTTTCGCTGTCTGCTGCCGGCCCTCGACCCTTGTTTGGATTCACTCTGCTGTTTTCTTCTACACACTATCACTGGGTTCTCCCCAGTCAGTGCACATCTCATGACCCTCTGTATGTCTGCAGCCAAGTCTGTCCCCACCACTAGGGGCTCCAGTGAACACCAGACTTTCAGAGCAGACTCCGGGTTTTGTCGCACTGGCTGGAGGGGTTCCTAACATTATAACCGGCCAGTGAAGACTGGAGATATATTGCCATGGACAACAGCGTCTCAAATCTTTCTCCAGCCCAGATCCTGGCTAACCAGCTCCAGGCGATTTCTCAAGTAGTACAGGGCCTACCCCAGCGTTTGGCAGCTCAAGAAGAGGCTTCCAGAAATCTGCATCCTCAGCGAGCTTCCGCTGGCGTTCTGCCAGAACCAAAACTGAATTTGCCTGACAGGTTCTCAGGAAGTAGGTCTGTTTTTCGCAACTTAAAAGAGAGTTGCAGGTTATATTTCTGCCTGAGACCACGCTCCTCTGGTTCTGAACAGCAAAAAGTAGGAATTGTTATCTCCCTACTCTAGGGAGATCCTCAGTCTTGGGCCTTCTCCCTTCCACCCACAAGTCCAGCCTTACAAACCGTGGATGCCTTCTTCCTGGCCTTGGGGTTGCTATACGACGACCCTGACAGAGTGGCCAACAGATAGTGCCTGGAATGATCCGGCACTACGGAGTCAATTCCTGTTAGGTCTTACCGAGCAAATTAAGGACTCCTTAGTTCAGTATCCGGTACCCGTCTCGCTTGAAGATTTGATGCAGCTTGTCATTAAAATTGACCGTCGAGTCAGAGAGAGAAAAACTGAAAGGGAGTCATCAATACCTCCTGGCTCACCACCCAGTTCTAGTGCTAGTTTGCCGGATTCCCCAGAACCCATGCAGCTGGGTGCTTATCGCCTGCCTCCGGAGGAACGCTCCAGAAGACGCTCACTAGGTCTTTGCTTATATTGTGGCCAACCAGGTCACCTAGTTCGTTCCTGTCCTAACAAGGCGGGAAATGCCAAAGCCTAAGCGCTGGTGAAGAGGTGCGCTTGGGCCTTCAAATGTCTCTTCGGAAAACTCTTTGTTGGTCCCTGGACGTCTAGTCTTCCGTGACAAATCCACGGACGTGACATCTTTCCTCGATAGCTGTGCAGCAGGTAACTTCCTGGATATCCACTTGGCTCAGACGCTCGAGATTCCGGATATCAAGTTGGGATCAAGCATTACCACCTGCGGTTTGGATGGTAACCCCTTGCCTGGGGGTAGAATACTGGTAAAGACTCCGATGGTTCGGTTGTTTGTAGGAGCCCTCCATGCGGAGGAGCTCTCGTTCTTCCTAATTACCTGTCCCTCTGCTCCGTTGATTCTGGGGTATCCTTGGCTTCGCAGCCATAATCCTCTTATTGATTGGAAAAGAGGGGAGATCATCCGTTGGAGCCCAGAATGTTCCGCTTCTTGCCCTACTCTACCCCTTAGAGCTCTCCAGTCTAGTCCAGATTTGCTGCCTGCACCCTATCAGGACTTTTGTGACTTATTCTGCAAAAAGAAAGCTGATTCACTTCCACCACATCGAGAATATGACTGTGCGATTGATCTTGTACCAGGTTCCAAGTTGTCCAAAGGGCGTCTATATTCCTTATCCATCCCTGAGACTCAGGCCATGGAGCAATATGTGGAGGAAAACCTGAAGAAAGAAATTAATTCACCCCTCTAAGTCTTCTGTAGGAGCAGGTTGCTTTTTTGTATCTAAAAAAGATGGCAGCCTTAGGCCTTGCATCGATTTCCGTGGTCTGAATAACATCACTGTTAAGAACACGTATCCTTTGCCGTTGATTTCTGTTCTGTTCGACCAGCTTAAAGCAGCCACTATATTCTCAAAGATTGACCTCCGAGGGGCCTACAATCTTATCCGAATCAAAAAAGGGGATGAGTGGAAGACTGCCTTCAACACTCAGTCGGGACATTATGAGTATCTCGTAATGCCATTCGGTTTATGCAACGCTCCGGCAGTCTTTCAGGACCTAATCAACTATGTATTACGGGAGTTCCTTAGAAAAACAGTCGTTGTTTATCTGGATGACATACTAATCTATTCCAAGTCTTTATCTCAGCATCGTCAGCATGTCCGCCAGGTTCTATTGAAATTACGGGAACATCACCTGTACGCAAAACGGGAGAAATGTGAATTCGATGTGTCCACAGTGGCCTTCCTGGGGTACATCATCTCCTCATCAGGATTCGCAATGGATCCCGCTAAAGTACAGGCAATTCAAGATTGGGTCCTCCCTACTATCCTGAAGGCGATTCAAAAATTCCTTGGATTCGCCAATTATTATCGAAGGTTAATTGGCTCATTTTCCTATCACCGCTCTCACACGAAAAGGAGCTAACCCAGCTGAGTGGCCCCCAGAAGCATTGGCAAGTTTTTCAGCTCTCAAAGCTGCATTCATCTCTGCACCAGTTCTTAGACACCCTGACCCAGAACTTCCGTTCATTGTGGAGGTAGACGCCTCGGATGTTGGTGGCGGTGCCATTCTCTCGCAGAAAGATCCACAGAGTAAAAAATTACATCCTTGTGCTTTTCTCTCTAGAAAGTTTTCACCTGCTGAAATTAATTACGATGTCGGAAACCGTGAATTGTTGGCCATTAAGTGGGCATTGGAGGAATGGCGACACTGGTTAGAGGGAGCTGCACATACCATTACCATCTTCACTGACCACAATAATCTCCAATATATCCAGACCGCAAAAACTCTTAATCCCAGGCAGGCCCGCTGCTGGGCCCTTTTCTTCACCAGATTTAGGTTCATCATCACATTTCGCTTAGGATCAAAAAACACTAAAGCCGATTCTTTGTCCCGAAGTTTTATGGCACGTCATCCTCAGTCTCCTGACCCGCTGCCTATTGTCTCCTTGACCTCTACTCATCTTGGACTAACCCGGGATCTGGGAGCCACAATTCGACAGTTCCAGAAAATTAGTCCAGTTCAGACCCCTGCGAACAAATTATTTGTTCCGGTTCACCTAAGAAAATCTGTCCTCATGGAGAGTCACGACAACCGTTCAGCGGGTCATCCTGGAATTCGTAAGACCGTTGAAATTCTTTCCCGCAGGCTTTGGTGGCCCACTTTATTTGCTGAAGTAGAGGCTTACATCCATGCTTGCCCTGAATGTGCCCGAAACAAATCTGCTAGAAACCGTCCTCCTGGTCTATTGTTACCTTTGCCTACTCCCAGCAGGCCTTGGACCCATTTTTCGATGGATTTTATTGTTGACCTTCCTATATCCACGGGTCATAACACCATTTGGGTAGTCATGGACCAATTCAGTAAGATGGCGCATTTCATTTCCTTACCCAAACTACCTGATGTCTGGACCTTTGCCACCTTGTTTATTACACATGTCTTCCGTCTCCACGGTCTTCCAGAAGACATCGTCTCGGATCGAGGGTCCCAGTTTATTGCACAATTTTGGAGATCCTTTTGTAATTCCATTTGAATCAGTATCAGTCCTATATGTTATAAGTCTCTCTTATGGCTAAGCCCCTCTCCTTCCGTCCTTTCCGATTGGATGACTCAGTTTTCCACTACCACGCATATAAATTAACTCTTGCTATGCCTGAACTTTTCCATCTACATGCCCCGGCAGCATTTATATCACCTCAGGCTAATTCCATCCCTCTGTTATATTGAAGCTACTAGCTGCTTAATTAACATGTCTTAAAGACAAGCCAGACAGTTTTGGGACTCCGCCTACCATTGGGGGAAGAACTGTAAAATACATACATATATTGATTTATTTCTCTTGCTAGCTTGAATCACAGAAGGAGAAACACACAGGGTATTTATCCTTATTAGGACACAGGAAATCATAATGGCCCTTCCGGGGCTCTGTTTATATGTTCAACATGAGGAAATAGACTTAAATATGAGTAATATGTACACTGCTTATTGTTAGTGTTTCAATGGTAAAGCTATAAACTATAGGAGCTACATTAAGATAAGTACATGGAGGGCTGGTATCTTAGAGAGATCACATTTGGTCAGTAATGGTGTAGTGTTTGAAATTATAACTTTTGTTAGGATATATATGTTTGTGGTTGTGATATTATATCACTAAATACACTAAATAAGTGATATTAGATGCAAGTTAGCAAAAAGGTTATTGTGGGAGAGAATATCTGTGTTGTAAGAAGAATGCAAAAATGTAGTTGCTAGAAATGGCTGATAGAGCCACAGACCATGTGGTATAGCTTTTAAGAAGTGTTCATTTGTAAGTGATTGAATAGTAAGAGTTATTATTATTTAGGAAGAAACAAGCAAAATAAGATAAGTTAGTTTAAGTGATTGGCATTTGTTACTTCGGAAATATTGTATTTGACTGTGCCTATAATTGTAATTTGCCTTGCTGACTCTCATCCCTTCCCCTCTACGTGTGTAAAGAAGACAATGTGTAATGGCTGCTTGTTAAACAGATTTGTGATAAGACAGAAAAGACTTCTTTGGTTGCACATAGTTTGTATTGAAATTTGTGAATGTTACTGGGATGTTTGTAGACATCCCCTACCCCTGTGAGACCAAAGGGAAATTAGTAGACAATGTGTTATGGCTGCTGAATACAGAGATATTTATGATGGACTTGCAGTTATTATGTTGTATTGTATCACTGGAGATTTAGTGCTAATACTGGTTGTAATAAGGTAAGAACTGGATTGGTTTTTATAGCTATAAAGAGGTTGCATCGTCAGTTAAATGACCTCACTGCTGCTAGCATGTGCTCGTAACAAAGCATGGTGGGATGTCAGCCATATTGGGTGATGATGTACTGGAACTGCAATGTGTGTGTACGTATATATATATATATATATATATATATATATATATATATATATATATATATATGAATATATTGAATCTGAGCGGCATTGTAGACTTTGCACACTGTAGTTGCGCAATTTGGTAACTTTGCTATATATATATATATATATATATATATATATATATATATATATATAATTGTAATGAATTGTAATGAATTATAATGAATTCTGAGATACACACACACACACACACACACACACACACACACAGGCACAAGAGATATTGGGCCTGAGTCATTAAAGAGAGCAAAGCATAAAGAAGGAGTAACTTTCCATCTGGGCAAAACCATGGAAGGAGACGTAAATTTAAAATTTGGGGGCAGATTTATATTTGGGATAGGGCTTGTCCTATATCAACTTTAAATTTCAGTGTACAAAAAAGCTATCATTTGTGTGCTAGATGAATAAACAGCGAGTATTTAACTTGTCTGCAAAATAATAAACTAATTTGCACCCCTTGCATTGTAACATGCCTTTTTTGCCTTACTTTCCATAATGACTCGGGCCCATTGTATAAAGAAATCTGTGTGATGCAGTAAATTATGTTTAAAGGACTGAAGTAGGCGTGTCATAATAGGGAAAGTGAAAATTCATGTGGTTATGTAACATGTGTATCCCAGAATAAGAAGATAGTGTGCGCAATTAAGGCGTAAACTCAGAATCTTTTACACCTCTAACTTCTGTTTCTTTACATTGTACGCTATTTGTTTGTATCATGATACCCTCAGTGTACAGTGCTGTGTAATGTATCAGTGATTTTTAGATAAAGAATAATATACTATTTTGGCTCACACACATTTAGATAGTGTATACTTAACCAGAGATCGGTCAGTTCTTCCTGTTTTTCTCATATCCTTCCAGATGTGTTCACCAATAATAGTACCCTATTGTTTCTTTTCTTTTCTTTATTTTGATGATGAGATTTTATACTTGATAAATGGTAAAACTATGTTAATCTATCTTGGGATTGGTAACCTTTGACACATGACATCACTAAGCATCATTGGAGATATAGATAGCTAACAGCTGTTTTTACAAAAGATTCCTACACCTGAATTTATATCTCTGCTTTTTATTTTATTTGTCTACAAACTGGCCAGTGTTTAGAATTACTATGTTAGCTTTATTATACTCATAGGCCTGACTTCTCCAGAGTTCTACTATATCTAACCTAGTGGTTACTTTCCTACAGAAATTGATCTACTAGAAGGGTTTTGCAGGTTCCACAGGTTTATAACAGTGTAGGACACTTCCTATTGAAGGTTCCTAATGTCAAAATCAAGATCACGTTTCTCCAAACTAGTTAACTCAGATTTTATCAATTGGAGAGTCATGTTATTCCTCCATCCATGGGGGGAAATAAGTATTACCTGCAGAATGTGTGTTACTTGAATGCTCAAAATTAAAAGTAAATATGTAAATAGGCGCATATGGTATATTAACAAAAGTGTTTAAAGAACTAAGAGTAGTGCATCCCGCTCGGTTTACCAAACTTTTTACCCATCACTGTTACTAATTTTAATTCCAGGTAAAAGGAGAATGGCAAACGCAGTTCCACTAAATAAAAATGTAGCGAAATATAGGATAGCGATAGACCTGTGAGTTTCATATCAGGGAAATTAATGGAATTCAGTTAAGAAAAATATTGTTGTCCAGTTAGAGTCAAACAACTTACAAGGTACCATGTAGCATTTTCTACTAGGATATCAGATCAAATCTAGTAGATTGGACCAGGATGGATCAGTGTACATAGTTGTCTTTTTTCAGCAAGGCATTTGATATGGTATCCCAACGTACTTTAAATTGGAAACATAAAATCCTTGGATTTAACTCTGTGCTAGTGGAATGGATAAATGATTGGCTAAACACCAGAGGCATAGTGTTGTATTCAATGAGGTAAATGGTAAAACAAATGTATTGAGATTTAGGGAAATAGAGAAATAGGAACCTTAAATATAACACATCAAATTGTAAAATAATGCATGTGGTATACAATAATCTGAAAGCAGAATAAGGAATTGTGATGTCAACAACTGAACAAAGGGACCTTGAAGTTATAGTTTCAGATTATATAAAGGTAAGCAAGCAGTATATTCAAGCAGTGGGAAAATCCAGTACAATACATAGCTGTACAGGAAGAAGTACTAGTAGCAGGATGAGTGACACTTTATAGGTCATTGGTAATCCCTCACCTTGAGTACTGTGTACAGTTCTGGAAGTTTTAAAAGATACTAACAATATAGAATTATTTAGAGAAGATTGATGATGATGAAAGACTTCGAGAGCTGATCATGTACAGTCAGGTGCATAACTAGTGTCGAAGTCAGCTAATTGGATAGAGTCATTTCAATTAATATCTAACAACTTGATTGTCTTTGTCTGAAAATTGTGCGTATAGCACGCTACGGCGTGGAGGAGGGTATTCAGTCTCAACACGTGGCAACAACAGGTTTTACACATTTACACACAGTCACACGAACATACACATTTGTAAGTAGCTCATATTAAATGTAGTTGCAACATATTGTAATTTATGTCGAAATGTAGCAATGTTATGGTTAATATTATAAGTTATATACATGTTAGTGAAATCACAGGGTCAGGTTACAGGAAACATGTCATGTTTAGTATCATTCTAATCCTCTATTTATCCCGAGTTGTCCGGTTCGTTTGCTGAAGGGATCGCACTTTGTGAACTCTAGTTATCGATGATAGGGAATAAATGGTTAGAATGATATTGTCTGTGTAATGTAAATAGACTAGTTTAAACTGGATTCTTGGCTGGAAAAGTTGGAAGGCATCTCCTGGAGAGCTGACCCCAAGCCTTGGATATTTTTGTTTTAACTGGCCAATGACCTGCATTACACTGGACTTTCCTGAAGCCTGGACCTATGGAAGCAAGCCACATCATCTGTATTGTTTTACTGTATTCACTGACTGTATATAAGTAGGAGCTCTGGACCCAGTAGCCAGTCTACTTGACTATAGCCTTCAGACCTGAATGACTGTACACTGGATCCAGAGCACCTGCGATAAGTAACGGCTGTACTTATTTTATTTTCACTTGTTACTCTGCTACTTTTTGCTGATAAATCGAATTGTGCTTTGGAACCACATCACGGGAAGTGGACAATCGTTATTGGACAGCAACTAGACGCTCATAACGCTAGAACTATGGGAGGCCCACAGCAACATTTTGAAGGAGGTGTGAACTTAAAGAATGTGTTATATGTTATTTAGATCATATCAGAAGTTTAAAGCTAATTGAAAGTCTATTATTTGCCTACTCATAATTTGTTCTGTAAAAACCTAAATTCTGTGTGGTCTGCTTTTATGGATGACCAGTGTTAAATAAAATGCAGAACATTTGAAAACATTATCATCAATCGGTAACATTTTATTTCTTTACTGGGTTAAACAGGGAGCAGAAGGTGTCTGCCCAAAGTACAACAGAACAGAAAGCATTACAGGTACAGATAAGGACTATTGAAACACAGACAGTATTAGTATTATATTCTTTTTTAATACAACTCAATTATAGCATTGTTTTAAACCATCTCAGAAAATAAAAAGAGGATCTAGTGCAAAAAGGTTCTATAACATTAAGCACAGTGTATAAAACAACATAAGAAGGAGGTCCTCACAAAGAGGAAATCTCAGCCTCATCCTTATGACAGAATTTGAAATGATAATAAAACAAGAATGAAAGAGGGAAATACGGTCAGGACCGACAGAGAGAAAAGGGGCAAAAAAGTAGAAAGACCACGTTAACCGCTTCACAGCTGAATGGGGCCTCTGCACTTCATTGTTCCACTAGGCATTTCAAGCCTCTTTCCAGCAGAGAAATGGTTAAAGGTTTAGATCCGCATTGCATTTTTGTTATATTTCTTTTTTATTAATATTGTTTTTAAACTTCTCACTTTGTGAAAAGATTCCCCCTCTTAGTCTGACTTTAGTAGACAATCTAAAATCCCCACAACTTCTTGAGAAGGGTTCAGGCACAAAACAGCCTTAAAGACAGCGCTGGCTATGTGCATTTTACCATGCCTGTATGTACTGAACCATTGTTACCTCTCTGGGAACGCTTTACCCATAAGATTCTGATTTGTTCAGGGGGACCTGGTTTAAACTCGCCCCCCCTCCCCTTCCAATGATCATTTTGAATTGTGCAATAATGCCAAGTAACAATACACACTTGTAACAACCGACAAATCCTTTAGAAAACAGATTTAACCTTTTCATTTCCAGTGGGGCATACTAGAGCCTCATATGATTGGAGGTGGAAAGTTTAAATATATCCCAACTAGCATATCTCTATAAATAATGCATTTATCTTGGTTAGCATTTCTCTGCTTCATAGTTAGAATTGGAGAAAGTATCTCACAATTTGCATTTAATGAGTCCAAAAATTCTTAATTTTCTTTTCTTTCCAGACACGATCTTAGAAATCAGAACCTGTTTCAAGTGTGGATCATACTAAGTATTGCTTCATTTGATTTCATCTCAAGGAGAAAGGTTCCCTGTGTGAAAGTGTACCTGTCACCTACATACAATGTACGCTGCCATTTTGTGGCTGAACCAATTTTCATGAGAATACAGACGATAAATCAATGCACTAGTAACTAGTGAAATAGATAACACTGAAACACCTCAGTGATAATATGTTGAATACTGCATCAGCTCACTGTGTGTGTGTAAGAGACAGGTACACTTTAATGAACATTTGTACCCTCTGACCTTACCCTGACATAGCAGGGGACATAGTTACACATGTGCAAAGCCACATTTACACCAAAATGACTTTGGTTTACTTTGTATATCCTTTGTGCACACTGGCGGCTCGATAGGCCTTTTTTGCATACGTAAAAATATATACATTGTATGTTCTCTGACAATACAAGATGCATCATTCCTAATATTGAATTGCTTCCTCTAGTAACCAGATAGTAGATTTTGGATTCTTCTTGATCATGAAGGAGAGCAGATTAGGGAAAATATAGCATCATGAGATAATGGCACAGACTGGCCTTTTAAGCACTTCCAAATTCAATACATTTATCAAGAGCTGTTATGTATTTTTTCTAAGACATTGCAATGTACTGATGTGTCTGATGAGCTTTTCCTCTCTGGCAGGGTCACTGATGCTGTAATCAGGACATGCAGAATCACCTGTTACCATTACTAGTTATTATATTACTACATTGTGTCTATTGTTTCTTACACACACACAAAACAATTACAGAATCAAATCATTTGTTGTAGATATTGTAAGAGTAGGGACTAGGTCTACTACCACAGGACCCTATGGCCTGCTACCACAAGACCCTATGGCCTGCTACCACAGGACCCTATGGCCTGCTACCACAGGACCTTAGAGTCTGCTACCACAGGACCCTATGGTCTGCTACCACAGGACCCTATGGTCCTGTGGTAGCAGGCCTAGTACCTACTCTTATAATAACTAAAAAAAGATGACAATAACTCCAACAGATAATTTGATTTTGTAATTGTTCTGTGTGTGTAAGGAAGAATAGATATTATGAAGTAATATAACTAGTAATGGTAAAAGGTGATTCCGCATGTCCTGATTACAGGTCGCCACTTTTCTTTCTTCGGCAGCCACTTTTCTTTCCCCACTTCTATTCTGGGGTGCAGAGGAGAAGGAGGCCGTGTACAATTCACCCAGACCTGGCCCTCTCTTGGTGGCCCAGTCCTGATGGTGGGGAAGATTGGGTCTTGTATTTGATGCTGACTTTACACTATACTAAGACTCATATTTTAGTTTCTAGCAGTTTCAGCCTTGTCGTTATCTCTGTTGATGGAGCATAATAGGCTTCATGGAACATCTCTGAGGGCATCACCTTTCTCACCCTACTCTTTAATCAGCACCTCCCCTACCTGCAGTAAGCTGCGAGGAAAGAAATGAGCATAACACCTTTTGAATAGCCATGGTATCTAATACAAAATGGCAGTACTTCAAAACATTTTTTGAGGTCACCAGTATTGCTACACTGTTACAAAATATACGAGGAGCTATGCAGTGGGAATGCTAAAAGATAAACCTATCTTCAAATCTTTGTTAGAGAAATTTTCAAGTGATAATAGGTTTAGAGCGTATGCATCTCAAACTGGAACACGGAATTGCACAAAGTTCAGTACTTTTCTAAAATTTAGATTGTGGTACTTTCCTGTTACATAATTTATAATATACCATCCATAATCTCTCTTAATACAGGGTCTTACTGCATACTTGCATTATTTTAATATTATAATAATGTAATTTAAAGTAGTACAATATAATAGCATGTATTTAAAAAAATGTGATCAGAATTTATTGTGCGCTGTAAGTAAACTCTAACCTTTAAAAAAATAAATAAATATATATATATATATATATATATATATATACACACACAAATATTATAGTGCATATGTCCCAAGGTCATGTTATTCCATGGTCATTGTGACAATACACTTGTTCATAAATGTGGGGTCAGAAACTCTCCATGGGTATTAATAATGTCTGGTGTTGAGTAAAAGCAGCATGCTCAGCTCACCTTTTGTGTCAAGGGATGTTCTTGTAATGTATCTCTTGTAAATTCAATTTGTAGTAGAATATGTTGACACTAAATAAAGGATAGTAATAATAAGTCGGCTAAGGTGAGTCAGGTAATTATGAGCTGTGTATGTCTTAGCAAATATAAACAAAACTCAGGACAATTATCCCATGTAAAACCTGTGGACTTGCCTTACTATTTATGTATTCCAAATGCATCTTATGAACATTAGATGAAGGGGAGGTTAAATAGATAATAATAAATAGATAACAACCATGTTTTGTAAATGAATATGTAATATTTGAGAGTAAGCTGTTAGGAACAAAAACAAACACTGAAATCAGGCTTGCCACCAAATTATTTTCTTTGTGCACATAGCTTTGCCTTCCTCCATAATTTTGAATAAACTGCCATACAACAGTGCTAGACCCCACTGATATTATGCTGAATATGCCTGGCACAATGTCCATATTACCAGTGTGATTTTACCATCCGCCCACTGCACAGTGTCAGTGAATATCATGCCAAGCACTGACCAAAATGAGTGGAATATAGGAGCAAGAGCCATATGACCCTTCACAGCAGTAACACTTTTTTTTCCATTTAACAACTGGGGATCTTTGCCTGATCCAGCTACTTAGACCAATTTCAACACACCTAACATGTCGTAATGCCGCGTTCAAAGTGATAAAATCCACTAATCCGGGGATAGCTGGACCAGTCCCTGATTGCTATGCGAGCAGTTAGGAAATGTTCCTGTTTTCATATAATAAAAGGTAAGGGGTGTAAAGAAAATGGTGTTGTGCTTTGTTAACAATGACTAGCTTTGGTGACTGCTAGCAAAGTAACTCAACAATATAACACTTCTAGTATCTGGTGATCACCTCTGCCCAAATAAGTATGGTTGCATTAGTTAGATATTTCTGATACAAAAGATGTATATATATATATATATATATATATATATATATATATATAAATATATACACACACACACACACACACACACAATTTAGTTTAAAAAAATTCCTGGCACTTAATGAAACATAACACTCACAGCACATTTCTAATGTGTGATTTCTATAGACTGTCTTTCATAAGAAATAAATGTGGTTGCCATGTAATGAATTACACAAACAACTGTGTGCCACGATACAGACACACGCTTGGCATGGCACTATTTGTTTGAATAATATTTTCTTAAACTTAGGGTATGTGCAATTAGATCTTTGGGATCGTTTCGAGTAATAGCATCACATGGCTTCAAACCATAAACAGCTTTTCTTGTGTAAGTTATTCTGCATTTAATGGATGTGTTTGTTTTATGGGTTGGGCCTCTAATTATTCTATGTTCAACAGCCTGAAACATTCAGCCTTTGCAAACCTCCTTACACGGGCCCCAGTTTGTTAATTGCTCAATACATTTTGTCTGCAAGGAACACCACAATTAGCAAAAAATGAGACAACCAATGAAAGTATAATTAAAACCTTATTTCTGCAATCACAATAGTCATTTATCTAACATGGGCTGTGTGATAGATCAAATATGTTAATAATGGTTAAAAGCATCCTACAGTTTCTGTGATTGTTACACAATCACATCTAAAATCTCTATACCCTCATAAACTTGTTTCTAAAAGGAACAGCTGACATACAAAGGTCTCCAGCTCAGCTTGATTCAGATGTGACCATGTGCATCTCTTGCTGACTCTATTTGGGCATAGAAGACTTTATCATCATAACAGTATGGTATCAACAAATTGTGTGTTTAACTTGACACTGAGCAGTTCCAATAGGTGGTTTTTGCTATGTGCGGTGGGAATATGCTCATATGACAGGGTAAATTGTAGGTCCTACTGACTAGAAAACATTGCACCATATCAAGAAAAAAGTTCCATAAAATTTTGTACATGCAGTAGTGAGTCATTGTTACAACAAATATACAGTGTAGTCAAGTTTTTAGAAAAGCACAAGCCCATTAAACTGTTGTTGGCTCCAAAACCCAATTATTTTGTAGAATTTAGAAAAACAGTAGCATAATCCCTGTCTTAGACATTTTTTCCTGAATTACTATGTATTGGTGCCTGAAAAGTAGATCCCTGAGCTACATATTAATTTCTTGTTTTAATTTGTCTGCCATAATTATATTCAAAAGCTATTTCCATGCCTTCCAACATGACCCTTTTTCCTGGAACACAGAATTATATTCTCCCTTATTAACACTGATAATCCAAATGCAGTAACAGTTTATAAAAACATAATTCATTTATTTCAGTCCAGAGCTAGAGGTGTTGTAAATCCCCAGGAATACATGAACATATCATTGTACACCTGGTGAAATAGCTCATCTTACATGTTTTGTGATGATCTTTATCTGTTTGCTAAAGTGTTGGCTTATAGATAGCAATGCAAGAAAAAGTTTATTTAATAACATGTCTATAGTGTTTCTCTTTGGTTATTTGATATGTTGGGAAGTATGCACAATTTAGGGTACATATATTCATGACAGAAGTAAGCAGCTGTAAATACAGCCCTAATTTTCAGAACATAACTGGAATTCCTTACTTCTAGTGGCATCATTTGATGGTGTTGCTATTGCAGTCTACGATCAATTCACAGTTAACTAAAAAGCAGCTACCATGAAGGTATAAATCCATTTCTCTGCATACAATGCTCATGTGTTTTATTGCCAAAGTAGGTACAGGTAAAAATTGCTTACATAGGCCATTATCTGTACATGCTGAACTAGTGTTCAGCGTATGAATTCTGTAGAAAGTAGTGACATTAGTTGTTAGTGATGTCACCAGTTCCTAGAGCTCATTGGCTGCATTTTTTATTTTCTCTAATCATAAATATGGCTGCTTTCACTGTGTATAGGTGCTGGGTACATTTGTAGCTATAAATAGGGTACACGTTTTAATTTTTTCACCTCACGGTTGAGTAAGGGAGAACATTTAGCAAAAAACAGTGTCAGATTAAAAGAAAAGTAACGAAGTTATTTCCTCCTACAGGGAACCGAGAAATGTTGTATTGTTCTGATTACAGAGAGACTCTCCATCTTATTCCTATTAGACAGAGGGACTTACTGGCTCAGTTTATTTCCCAGATGTTCAGGTCACTTGAAGGCAGCTGTAAGTCAGAGACTTTTTAAGCTCACTCAGGGAGCCCTATAGAACAGCAACAATGATAGCTGGGATAATTTAATGGTTACAAATGTCATGAGCTAGAAAATGTGCACCAGAAAAGACGAATTAGACACAGGAGAGAGATATGGTGCTCAGTTGTTTTAAAGACTGAACCTTCAGGAATTCTGTACTGTTTGTAACATTTTCCTTTACTATTTGACTTTCTACTCTCTCGGGCAAGTGCTTGTTGCCAATAAAATCAGGTATGAGCGCTGCTTGACTTTTAGCATTACATGTATTATTACATGTCTAAGGCATATACATCCGCAGAACACTTACAAGCCACTCTTTCTAACATTTTTCTGCTGTCCAGTAAATTAATGTTAAGCCTAAGCCAGTTAATAATGAGCAGATGGAAAGGACGTGATATGTGAGATTCATAATGTTTTTAGGAAGTAGTTCCCTCCAACACAAACGATTTATGCACGAATGAAGAAATAATCTAAAAAAATAAACATTCTTATATATGTTCTGTATAGCTCTGCAAAAAAACTATAAAGAACAAGTGACAACATTTCACTGGCAAATATATCAAGCATGTAATAACTCTGTTGTGTTATGGATAATGGCAGAAATGTGAATATTATTCATGTAATGTTAGATTAGCCAGGCATTTTTAAGTAATGTAAAATTAAAGACACTTTGATTCCAGAGGGAAAGCTTACAAACAGAATGAAAATGGCCTCAGAATCTCAAAAATATTTCCAATTAAACAATCAGTCAAAATTATCCAGTTTCTAACATTATCCATGACAAAGCAAGACAATTCTACAACTTATTTTGCACAATCTCACAATCATATTTCATAAAATTAAAAAATTGCGTGAACTAAAAATACAGTTTCTGCAAAGCCTCTTAAATAGCTGAACTGGTTTGTGTCTTGTGGTGTAGAATGCAATATGAGAAAATCAATGTTTGGTGTCTCCTAAATTTGTTTTCTTTAAATAATTTTCAGATGATGTTTTAGTTGCAGCTCCCATACTTGGCCATGTTAATTGGGTATTTTGAAGAGTCATGCTTATAGTCATTATTTAAACTATTTCAGGAGAGGGCAAAATCATATTTTCTGGGGACTCACAAATGCAACTTTTTATTATAGCACCAAATGTTTATGATATCACACTACTATTGGGAAGTGCTCACTGCTCCCTTTTGTGGTATCAAATACACAAGGAAGGGGACGTCAGAGAGGGCTGCACTACTGACTTATGCATGTCTCTGGGCATTCTTTTGTGTGTTTTTCATGTATGTTCATATTTTTATTAAAGTAATGGGACATGTTCATTTCCAAATGAGCACTTATAACCATCATTTACGGTATGTAGAGTTGTAGGATGTTAGAAAATATAAAGTACAGAATTTATATGGTTCTATAGTATCTAAACATTTTTATTAGGTCCTTTAACAATTGAAGGCCTTATAGATCATTTACAACATTTCACAGCTGGTGGTCTAGCTAATTACAGGATTTGGGGGCATATATATCATATTTATCATAGGGCAAAAATGGGTGTTCACTGAAAAAATGCTCAATGACTAAAACATTTCTATCAATGACCAATTGTTACATCTCTTATTCTGTTTTTTGCAATTATAATTATTTTTTTACTAAGAAAAACTGAAACCTCAAGTTCCACTGCGCATGTGTAAGTATCCGATTGGCCATCCTCCATGCCAGTATACTCAATTCCCCCAGTGATATTGTATTGTTATTTTCTCGCTTAGGTAGTTACCAATAACTAAACCACTTTATCGCTGCAGCCTTGGCCATGGTATTTCTTTAGTAGTCTCTGAACAGTCTTTTGCTTAGAAAGGAGAACTGTTTTCCTTGTGATTTTACTGTTGAAGTATGATACCGTTTTTAATTCTAGTTTCTTTATGTTGCAAAATTTAGATCCATATAGAGGTATTACTTATTACAGGGAGGTCTGCTCTATTATTATAATATCACTAAAACTGCATTTAATCTACAGTTGGCACATTATTTACTTAGGAAGTAGTCTACCTATTGGATTAAAAAGGGTTTCAATAGTATAATATGAAACATACTAATTGATACTTTCAGTTACCCTCTATTATGAAAAGTAGCTACTTGTATGTTTTTTTTTATCTGTTGGTAACATTCATATAGCACATACAACGTTCTTTTACAAATTAGCTTATTTGCTTTTTGTTTTAAATTAACCTTCATTGCTGATGAATGTATCATAGCAAGTCCAGCCTTGGTGTATACATAACACATCACCAAATTATTATTCTAGAGATTTCATAAGCAAAATACTTATTATGTCAATTCATGTTCTATGTTATACACATATGTATCAATTAGATTACTTTGGTGAAAAATGATCAGGTTGACCATAGACTGTTTCCATCTAATATATATGGCCTCTGTGGAGTTTTTAAAAAGTTATTGAGAATTCCTATAGGGAAGCATGTTCAACTTCACTTAAGTAGAATTCCCCCAGAAATTACCACAGATGTGTAATTGCTAAACAGATTTCAGCTGCCAAGCATATCCAAGAATAGTTTCATTCCTATTTGGCAGCTGAGGACTACTTAGAAGAGTCTGTATTGTGTTCAAATATAATTAAATCTGGGACATATAAGAATGGAATCTAGAATAATTTCAGACATCACCTAAATTCCTATTACTTTTGTGTCATTAGCTTCACTCACAACTTTGAAGATACCGATAAAGGGAGCCAAGCATTCTAGTGGTAATATGTATGTAGCGTGAGTAACATTGGACTCACTAAAGGATGTTTTCAAAAGTGCAATAGTGTTAGTGTGGTTTACCATTTTTTGTGCTGATGCACCCAATTACATAAACACACATGGGGGTATATTTACTAAACTGAGGGTTTGAAAAAGTGGAGGTGTTGCCTATAGCAACCAATCAGATTCTAGCTGTCATTTTGTAGAATGTAGTAAATAAATGATAACTAGAATCTGATTGATTGCTATAGGCAACATCTCTACTTTTACTTTAGTAAATAAATCCCATGGAGTTTGCATGTGAAAATGAAGGCATTCTTGGAGGTGCTAAATATTGCTTATTTTGGGGCTGTGCGGATTGGGAGCAATTATACTGTACCTAAATGCAGACTAGGTGCACTCAAGTGCCTCATTTTATGTCAACAAGAGACACAGAGATTTCAATGCATTGAGCAATATATTTTAATAAGATTGAAGCTCAGGACAGAGCACATTTAGGGGTACATTGCCTGATCTGTGGGTGGTTGCAGTGGCTTTATTACCCTCGCAAATGTACTTGCAGGTCGTGGAAACCAAGTTTTCAACGCAACACTTTTTACTTCTTTCACACTTTGTATAGGAAAGTACATTCCTAGGTGCATTTCTGTCAATGAAATAAAAACATTTAAAAGTACAATAGTGACACGTGTCATAACACAGTCACAATGTCCTTCAGTGATTTAATGAAGACACAAATGAAGCTTGACCAATATTTTAGGAGAAAATATTAAAAATAAAACTTAATGAAGGTGGTGATCTTAAAATGAGTTTGAATTGACATGATTACTCCTTCAACCAAGCACATTTCCAAACAAAAACCCACAAAACAATGTGCAGAATTTTTCCAGGGTTAGTTCCAAAAAGAGGAATGTGGACATGCACTGCTCATTCAGATGTTTTGTGGTGTGAAGAGGAGTTTTAATGTTTAGTCATACTTAAATATGGGTGCTATCTAATCTCAGTAAGATTAAGGTTTGGTTTTGACTATTTTATATGTGCCTGTATATGTAAACATTAAAATGGACACAGAACTGAATTATTATCTCAGTTTGACTAAGGATTATTTGAGATCTCTGCTCAGACACATCCAAGTTCCTTACATTTATTAGATGTAAACTAATATGTCTATCTTATACAGCTGATATTTTTATTTACAGCCCCGATTTCTCCCAACCATATCTGTGTCTTGTTCACAGCTCTTTTCTTATCTACCTGGCAGCTAGTTGATACCAATGTCTACTACATACAACGTCAACAGCCATGGTTTTAAGAGGGCAAAGCACCAGGATTATTTGATAGTATAACCTTAATACACTACTTTCATTTTGAATTATAACCAAGGCTTTAATTTCACACATAGATGACAGTGTGTGCGTGGGAATTATAACCATATTAAATGGCCATGGGTCATTGATATATTCTTTGTGTTTCAGATTACAGAATATTAGACATAGGAAGGCTGTGAAATTCCAGCTATTGCTGAACTGCAACTTCAGGCATGTTCTCCTTGTCACTGAATGGGAATTTTAAAGTCACAGGTTGCTTAGTCATGGCTTATAACGTGTTTGTTTTGGGTTATGTAGATAAGTGTATTGATAACATTCTAGTTGACATTTGACATCCAAGCACCATCTGGCACACAGGGCATGATGCTATATGACCCTCCTCTATAGATTTCAAAACATAAAATTGTTTCTATACACATGTGATATCTTAAGTGATTCCCTTTATTATTTTTTGCACATTCTGTTAATAGTTTGACTTATGATGCCTGTCAATTTGTAACCAGTGATTACTGTGTTTTTCCTGTCAATAGACACATTATTATGACGTCTACGCAGGATATTATTATTCATCAGAACGCCTTTCTAACCCTGCATGATGACATTAAAATATAGTTTTTATTTCGTTCATGTTAGAAATACGGCTGCCACTTGGCCATAGGCTGCTTGATAATTGGGCCAACTTTGAATCAACATGACCAAGAATACATTCAGGGCAGCACTAAAGCACTTAGCATCTACCACAAATAAGGCTCACCGGTAGTTACCAGCGGGCTCAACCAACTGTTAATTTCACTAACAAAGGAGTGCCATGTTTTAATTGGCCAGGCCTTCTTTCCACATATTCACTCTTCATAATGATACTGGACCATCCCAATCTTACTCTGCCTCACATTGCCTCTGCTTAACACAAGCATCTTTTCAAGGCCACTGACACAGAACCCTTCTCAAAGTTGTGTCTCACTGGCCCGCTAACCCACAGGACTCATTGTGTTTTCACCATGCTGTGTCATGGTTAACTGCTGCTGAGGGCGATCTCCCAGTGCCTCTGGGTCATAGAAAAGGGCGCACCCTTTAGAAGAACTTATCCCAATCTTCTGAGTTTTCAGAAAGCACTTCCACATGTTCACTCTTCACGTGCCGATGTCTCATCCATGCCAGGCATGGCTTCCAAGCTCACCCCAATTTGCACAGCCGAGAAGGAGGCCATGGTGTGGAGCAGCATAAGCACCAGCACGCACAGCTTTAGTCTGGTGTTTCCGAGGCGGGATCCCGCTGAGACCGGCAGCAGAGATGGTTTGTGATGATGATGGTAAGGATGCAAGTGATGGTGCCGATGGTGAGGGTGCTGGTGGTGACGACTGCGGTGTTGGTAATACATAGATTGGGAGTTCAAAGATTTGGTTGATGTGTTGTGGGCGCCGCTCCCCAAAGTGTTGCAGGAATGCCATCGGACATCACAACAAACCGCATCTGTATTGGACATATGGTTTTCTAGCAAATCTGTTAGAAATATAGAAGAGAACAATAAAGTCCAGGATCAGTGAAACTTTCATACATTCTCTATAAGAACAATCTGTGTGTAATCAGTCTCTTTAAAGTATCTGTAAAGTTTATTGATATTTGCATACAGTTAGGATTGAAGAGATCAGCCTACACAGTTTATTATACTCTCATAATGTGCACTTCTCAACTGAATAGAGTATCAGCCTAAAGTCCATCCATTGTTTAAGGTGTCTTAACTGTTTTATCATTTTATCAATTAGCTGTTTAGATTGTACAGCCTGTTCAATGGTCAGTGAGGTGAATGTTTTCCATTTAGGTAATGTATTTGGGAAGTAGATAAAGAGAGGATAAAATTGTTAAATACCAGTGTAGTAGAAAATGCAGTGAAGATCAAATAATGAAGGTAACATAGAAGCTCACAAAGAAATGAATAAAACAACAAGAATGTTGGTGGGAATCTTTCGTGTTCTGTAGTTTGGGGAAAATTACATAGCACAATCCCCAACAGAGGAAAGGAGGCCCAACTTTATTCTATGCAGCCTCCAGCACTGAAAGGGTCAAACAGATGTTTGACCTTTGGAAATGTGATAACTTGATGTTAGAATTAAAGTTATTGACAAGCTTAGTACATGAGCTCCCTTTAACAGTTACAAGACAGAAAGAAAACACATGCTGTATGTTGTATATAGATTAATATGGCAAGCATCAGTGTATACGGCTATGGATAATGCTGCAACATAGCACTGAACCCCCTGGTGTCAATAGTATGCCTCAAATTAACAACTTTAAACATTACATAAATAACCTGTAATACTGCTCTATCTTATTCAATATTTAAGTCTTTCCAATTGTTTACAAAGTAATTTACCAGATTACTAAAAAAATATTCTGTGACATTCATTCTTACACTTAAGCCACCAGTTTTTGATTGTTTTCTAAATAGTGATCTACAAGCTAGTGCTGCCTTTGCTGCCATTTTCTCATGTTTAATTAAACAAAATCCTAATTCTATATTAATATACTTAGGTGAAATGTATCAGTCTATGAAGCCTATTTATTAGGTCATAAAACATGCAGCTTTTTCCGCATGGCTTAGGAGTTTGCAAGTATTCTAGCTGTGTTATAAAAGCCTAATGCAGGAGATATTATAGATATCGCATTAAACCGTAGTCTCCGTAATTTTCAATGGGGACTGTGACAAGCTCCAAAAACTGTAGCTTTTCAGAGCTTGAGCCCGTTGGCCAAAGCCATTTTCAGATAGCGTTAACCATTCTACCCTATGAAGACAGCATTGCAGTAAAGGGATCTTTGGATCCCTCACAGCAGCCTTCCTGCTCTCCCCTCTGGTTGCTATCGCTAAGTGGCTTTGTGCATGCGTGACCATAGGTTGCGCATGGGCAAAGACACTTTGTCATAATTATCATAGGGGAGAGACAGAATACCACAGTTTTAAGGTAAGTAAGTAAAGTCATCGCCGGGACAGCCTCCTATCAGATGTGCTGTACCAGGATGATTTTATAATCATTTCTTCTGAAATATCAACTGTCATCATTATGATGACAGATGATAAATAAGGGGGCAAAACCCTGTTAATTAATAAATAAGCCCTATATATTTTATCTAATCCAGATGTGTTAGGCCTTATTGGTGAGCTGAATGTTTTCCATCATTCAGCCAATGTAAGATATGCACTCTGAAGATGGGCACTCCTAGAAATTCACTGTCTGTATTCTTATCAGGTATATTGCAAAATGCAGTCAGAAGATAACTGCTATTGGCTTGTGTCTGCAGTCTGCAGGTGTGTTCTGAAGCCAGAAGTGATCAGGTCGTTTGGCCGGATAATTTCTGGCTATACTGGACTTGTTATAACAATGATCCTGAAGCTCTACGCTTGGGCATAGTGGGCCAGCTTAATTTCCAAATAAGATGTAGTCTTACACCAGGGAATAACTAGCAAATTTTAGCGCTGGGCACAAGACTCAGCTCAAATGCCTATTATTATTATTATTGTTAATTTTTATTTATAAGGCGCCACAAGGCGTCCGCAGCGCCGTACAGAGACAAACAAATTACAATACAATGGGAGACAGCACAGTACAGTAAACAGTAAGCACAGCAACTAAGTAAGCTCAATGCACAGCTAGAGAGGGCGGGGAAGGGGGAGGAAGGATCCACAAACAACGGGGCCCAAGAAGGAGGGCGTGGAAGACAGGGAGACCCCCATGGGGGAGGAGCCAGCGAGAGTGAACGTGGAGTGGAGGACCCTCGAGGAGGAAGGCTAAGTAGCTGGAGAGCAGAGTTAGAAGTGGTGGAAACAGGAGGAGAAATGGCCCTGCTCAGAGGAGCGTACAATCTAAGGGGAGGGGTGGACAGACAGAGAGACTTAGGGGAGAGAGGGAGAGTAGGGGGACGGAGGCAGAAGATAAGGTAGGAAGTTAAGTTGGAGACAGAAAGGCTTTTAGGGCCCGTTTGAAACTGGACAGATTAGGGGAAGTTCTGATGGAGGGAGGGAGCTTGTTCCAGTGGAGGGGGGCAGCGCGGGCGAAGTCTTGGATACGCGCGTGGGAGGAGGTTATAAGGGGGGAAGAGAGGCGACGGTCAGAGGCAGAACGGAGAGGGCGGGATGGAGCATGAATAGAGAGGAGGGTGGAGATGTAGGGCGCAGTGGAGTTGGCAAGGGCCTTGTAGGTGAGTGTGAGGAGCTTAAAGAGGATTCTGAAGGGGAATGGGAGCCAGTGAAGGGCTAGGTAGAGGGGGGAGACAGAAGAGGAGCGGCGAGAAAGCCGCTATTAGGAACATTTTAAAGGGAAAAAAATGCAGGTGGCCCGGTGATACAACCCAAGGTAGCCCAATATGGGATCAGCCCAAAGGGCAAATGCCCCCCACCCTAACCTGTCCCTTGAGGGCTCTATGCAACAGACATACTTACTCCAGAAAACCTGACTTGCGATTGCGACTGTGACTCACCCTGGATTCATTTTGCTCAATGTTTTTTTACTGGCTGAACAAAATAAAATATTGAGGTCTGAGTCTATTGAAACAAAACCCAACAATCTGGACTTCAAAAGGTCAAATGGTGCAATATGAATCAGATGGTTTCATTTTTCTGATGTTCAAAAGACCTGTCACACACTCACTGCTCTCTTATCGCATATTATACTTTCATAATATATTGCACCTTTTGACAGCCTATATAACTATGTCTCCTTAGTACCATATTTTAGTCTATTAGAATCTACCTTGTGATTAGAAAGTCCCGCAAGATGCCCAATGTAAGTTAAAAACATACATACTAACATAACATGCATAAGACCAAAAAGTAATATGAATATGAGCAAGTACGTTAAGGTAAGACAGCAGTAGCACTTTAGTGTGTGGCTTTAGGAGGGTAGTTGGTACTTCTCGTATTTCAAACCGGCACTTGCTTCCAATCCTTAAATGGATGTGATCTCGGATATAAACGAAGACCACCAATTTCTGCATTGCTGTGGAAGGGTGAAAATGTGCCTCAATTTTGAATGACCTTTTGGCTGACACTACTTTTAAACCAGAATCCTAGTATTGTAGTGAAACACTTTGCCGTGAGAATTTGTATTGCCGTGTTACCGTATAATTTTATACATTTGTAGTAATGTCTGTTCATCAGAATCTATTTCTGTAAGGAACACTTTTCTCATTAGTTCTCTCTCACCTGTACAGATGAAGCCAGGTAACCCTCCATAGATTAGGTCGTCATTGTCAGGTAGTATGAAGGGACAGCGGGTTTGCACTTCTAGGCAGTACTGCTTGCAGGGAATGCCATTTCGACAATGTCGCTGGGTCACATTGAAATACTCTGAGCACAGCCAGGCTTTGTACACAGCCTATGTAGGAAGAAAAGCAGTGATATGCAGTTAGTGAAGAATTAATTTGTATTTCACGAACATGATCATATACAGTCAGTCCTTTTATAAAGCAACAATCTGTATTACTTTAGCATACATAAAAAGCAAACATACAAACTGACAGTGAATTAAACAAACAGAGAAGGAAAAGCAGGACAGTAGCTTTGCAGACCATCAACAACAAGTAGTACAATCAAACCTAGCAGCAGAAAAACAATGTCATCTGTGTACAGTATATTATACATTATATATCTGCAGAGACAGTAGACATAACACCAATCCAAGGCAGCCACACAGAGCCTGATTATGGGTGTGGATGTGTGCCGGGAGCATGTGCCTCAGGCCCCCCTCTCTCAGGGGGATCCCCGACCAGGTACTCCGGTAGGAGAGCTAGTGGGAGGCAGGTATATGGTGGCTGGCCCTTCCTCTGGGACCAGACATCTTCCTACATTCGGCTGCGGATCTTATCCTCATATCCTCTCTTCCTTCCCCTATGTGTGGCTGCCTCCTCCTATCCCCGTCACTGAGAAATGTCACATGTGATTTGGCAGGTGGCATCCTATGTGTGCAGGCTGCAAGAGAGGCAAATGAAAGAGTCTATGTGAAATAGAACATTTGTCCTTTTCCTCCAATCGCTGCTGTGTCACACTTCACTTGAAGGAGAACGCTTATTGTATGCGGCCACAGAGAGCTCTGAAATATGCTCTCTACTCTCTGTGTTAACATTGACATATAAATGATGCCCCATAAAACTATGTGCATGGTCTGGCATTCCGGTGCAAGAAATGTAAACTAGTTCACAAGAGAATAAATCACAGATAAAAAATGTAGAGGTTAATGATGATGATGGATGCAAAAGGTAATGACCATAAGGGCAGCTGGATGATGATGGCAGTGATGAAGGGAACATTTTGATAAGAGGATTATAAAGAGAGGAGGTTAGTGCAGCAAGGGGAAGGAGAAGGAAATTGAGTAGGCAATGGTGATGCTAAAGAGGGGGCTGAAATAGTTCGCGGAGTAAGACTGATCATAGAGAATGGACTTGAGGGGTGGGTTGAGAAAGAAGAGGATAGAGGTGGAACTAGAAGGGGAGTAAGAAGTGTTATCATGTGTAGAAGTGTTATCATTTGAAGAAGGTGTAATGTCTGTAAGAGGCGTAATTTGGGTGTTAATAGTGTGGAAGTCATGTGTATGGTCCACTATGAGCTGATCCCATATGAAAATGTTTTAAAATGTGTCTGGCTGCTAGATTTATAGTCTGGTTCCTAGTTTCAAAATACATTGTGTAAAGCCACAGTGCAGTGTACAAATTATGGTTTCATCTATATATAAAGCACATCTTGCCCATGTAGGGTACAATTCCATTCAAATCACATGTGTTGCTACAATATCTATCTATCTATCTATCTATCTATCCAAATGGGTGTCAGAGTTTGGGCTGTGATCAAGTACTTTCTCATTGTAGGTGCAGCTCTTCAGCAGTGCAGAGCTCTCCATGTCAAAAAGATGACAACATATCAGTCAATATCTGAAAGAAAAAAAAGTTTGTTGGACAGAACACCCCATTTAATAAAGACTAATTGTACTGATGATCCATTTAATAACATCATTGTAGGGAGGAGCCTGGTGGAGCGCAAATAAGCTGCTACAGAAGAAAACGGAAGGGTGGACATAGGAATGGAGAAGCAAGGAAGAGCAGTGTATGTTAGGAACAGGATGTAGAACTTTGGCAGAAAAGTATTCACACTAATACACCCTCACAGCTGTCCCAATCTCCACTCTAATCCACACTCGCTCCTCTTATTTCAGCTGTGCCTTCTTCCACTGCAAATGTAAGCTCTCTAATGAGCAGGGTCTTCCATACCCTTTGCTTTCATGTCTGCAGTTCATTTTACTGCCTTGAATGTCCTTGGTTTATGTTTGTCTTGTTTTGCAGAGCACTGTGACACCTTAGAGATTTTTGAATATATATATATATATGTGTGTGTATGATAAGGCAAAGGCAAGCTATCTAAGAACAGTTTTCCTTATTGCATTGGTTTGTTAAACACAGTGAAAAAATGCCACCTAGTGGAATTGTTGTTAAATACAGAATATGATGTATATCACACAGTAATATAATATAATTTACCATACTCTCCAATAGTTTCTTACTTTAAGGGACATTTTATAATTTTTAGCAGCTGTGTCTGCAAAATAAGAAAATAACAAATGCACATTTTTGCATGCCTTCAAGTTAATTTTCTTTTGGACCTAAATCACTCTCTCCGTTCCCTTCAAAACTCTGCCACTTTTCAGTCTGTTGTACAGATATGTATTGGTAAACCCCACAAGTGTCTCCCAGAGCTACCTCTTTGGCCTCCATCATGTACATTATGTGTTTCAGTGATAGTTTGCCAAGGTACATACATATATATGTGGGCACAAGAAAATATATTTTGTCGTAAATGAGGACAAGTATAAGGAACACATGTGCCAGTGCATTATAAGTGGCCAAATTAACCCATTTACATTTTTTTATACAAAATGTGCACTTTGCCTGTGTTTGGAAACAAGCACACATACATATGCATACAAATGAATCAGTGGTCGCAGTGGGGGGTGTATACAGTGGTATGTCATACTGCCACTTCTCTTACTGTCTTCATTGTAAAACTATCCAATGCCATTCAATTGCATTTTGCAAACCATCATGTCTAAATTTCCACTTCAACCATCTGAAAACTTGCTATATTCAACTAAAAACAATGCAAAACACAAAAACAACATGTAACTGTCAGGAACCCCTCCAGCCAGTACAACAACACCCGGAGTCTGCTCTGAAAGTCTGGTGTTCACTGGAACCCCTAGTGGTGGAGACAGACTTGGCTGCAGACTAACAGAGGGTCGTGTGATGTGTACCAGCTGTGGAGAACCCAGGAGCAGAGGGTTATGGTAGACAGCGAATCCAAAGAACAGGCTGAGGTCACTTGATAGATAGAATCGTCAGAAAACACGCCAGAGGTCGGTGTCACTAGCAAATCAGCAGTATCAGCGGTTCAAGCCAGAAGGTCAAGAGCACAGGCAAAAAGAGAAGTCCAAGGTACAGGCAGGGGTCATACACGGCAAACAGAGGTCCAAAGGCTAACACCAACAGCACAGCAGCAGGCAGCAACACAGAAGTCTGGAAGCTATAACCGGCAGAGAGGCTAGTTTCTTTAATTGCCCACACGCCCGGCTGTTCTCCGTTGCCGGGACGCGGCGCTATGCCTTTCAGCGTCCCAACCGTATCATATGGCAACGGCCAGGATGAACCCTGGAAGTGACGTCCCAGTTATCATAGCGACGCCGGGACGCCTGTGAGAGAGTCGCGACGGCTGGGCACCACCGCGGCTCGTAACAGTACCCCCCCTTGAGGAGGGGTCAAGGCACCCCGACATCCAGGTTTTCCAGGGAATTGCTTGAAGAATTCCTCAATGAGTTTGTGGGCGTGCAGGCATCTCCACGGAATCCAAGATCTTTCCTCCGGGTCACAATCTTTCCTCTGTACTAAGAAATGGATTTGCCCCTGGACCATTTGGAGTCCAGAATCTTCTCCACCAAGAATTTCTTGTGACCTTCCGGAATGACAGGCTGAAATTTCTGTAAGTAACAGAGCCTAGAATCGCGTGCAGGGATAGCAGGCTTCAGGAAAAAACAATGAAAAGTATTTGCCATCCTAAGTGACTGAGGAAGCTTTAGCCTGAAAGCGACAGGATTGACCCGTTTGGTGATTAGGAATGGGCCAATAAATCTAGGGCCCAGTTTTTTGCAGGGCTGTTTGAGCTTGATATTGCGGGTGGATAACCAGACTTTTTGCTCTACCTTAAATGAACAGTCCTTCCGATGACGGTCTGCAAATTTTTTAGACTGGAAAGAGGCCCGTACTAATGCAGTATGCACTTTTTTCCAAACAGATTTGAGGTATGAAGCCATGGAACGGATCTCCGGAAGGCCAGAAGAGTTGAGCAGGGACAAGGAATTGGATCTTGGATGGAAGCCAAAGTTACAGAAAAAAGGAGAGGTTTGGGTGGAGGAATGAGATGCATTATTATATGCAAACTCAGCCCACGGAAGCAATGATGACCAATTGTCTTGAAACTCTGTAGTGTAGAAACGTAGAAACTGTTCCAATGATTGGTTCACTCTTTCAGTCTGCCCATTGGATTGAGGATGATATGCTGAGGAGAGACTGATGTTAATCCCCAGAAGACTACAGAAGGACTTCCAGAACTGGGCAACAAATTGGGAACCCCGGTCCGAAACAATATCAGTGGGTAAGCCATGGAGACGAAAGACATGCTGTACAAATAGCACAGCCAGATCCTGAGCGCTAGGAAGCTTGGTCAATGGAACAAAATGGGAAATTTTGCTGAACCGTTCCACTATCACCCAAATAGTGTTGAAAAAGAGGGATAGGCTGCGCTTCCTCCAAATATATGAAGCAGCCAAATGCGAACCTGAGAGTGTATGGGGGACCCCTAAACTCCCAACAATGTTAGATACGTATAAAAATAGTCAGGTTATGGGCGCTTGTAAAGGAAAGATATATCAATTTAATATGGATAGGTCCACAATACGCTCCGGCCGGAACGAGACAGCTTAGATGTGTTAAACAATTAACATGCATCAATTGACACTGCCGAAAACAATAATAATGGTAAAAAAACACTACAAACTCAGTGTGATTGCAAATATGGTTAGAGTGCACTTGCAAGCTACTAAAATATGAAATGACAATTGATATGAACCGCAAAAATAAAATGTAAGGAAATATAATGTCCAGAGTTGTAAAATAAAAATGTTGGTGATGATGAAAAATGCAAGGAAAAATGAAATTGGTAGCCGTTACTCACATGAAGCAGGGATGTCTGGCTGTCTATAATGCAGACAGGCACTTAGTAGCGGTCCCAGAGTCTGTGCTGATGAGGTTAGATATTACGTTGATTTCAATGATAAAAAGCACCCAGCAGAATGCCAATTATTAAAACAAGAATGAGGAAGAAAGTTCTTCTAGTTCCTAAAAGGAAATCCTCTCCTTCTTGTTGAAAGAAAAAATGATCCCGCTCAAATAGCGTGTGCACGCTGCGGAATATCTCCGTGTTGAGATTAAATGTATGGATATCAAAATGCCTCCAATAATGGACAGGTACCCAGCAGAATATAGGTGGTGATGATCCAAATGTAGTCCTCCTAATCCCCAACGTAGTCTCTCTCTTTCTCATAAAGTTGAGGCTAAACAGGGGAAGCGGTAGTGCCGCTGCGGATGAGCGCATACACGCTACAGGCTGGTCTCCGATGTGGATGTCTGTATATGGTAATGTAAGATGCTAGCATGCTAGTAAGTTGAATAAAACTGAGTTGAGGGACAGTCACCAACGCGTTTCGCCCTGAGGAAGCCCACTGGCCATTGCCACCGGGCGAAACGCGTTGGTGACTGTCCCTCAACTCAGTTTTATTCAACTTGCTAGCATCTTACATTACCATATACAGACATCCACATCGGAGACCAGCCTGTAGCGTGTATGCGCTCATCCGCAGCGGCACTACCGCTTCCCCTGTTTAGCCTCAACTTTATGAGAAAGAGAGAGACTACGTTGGGGATTAGGAGGACTACATTTGGATCATCACCACCTATATTCTGCTGGGTACCTGTCCATTATTGGAGGCATTTTGATATCCATACATTTAATCTCAACACGGAGATATCCCGCAGCGTGCACACGCTATTTGAGCGGGATCATTTTTTCTTTCAACAAGAAGGAGAGGATTTCCTTTTAGGAACTAGAAGAACTTTCTTCCTCATTCTTGTTTTAATAATTGGCATTCTGCTGGGTGCTTTTTATCATTGAAATCAACGTAATATCTAACCTCATCAGCACAGACTCTGGGACCGCTACTAAGTGCCTGTCTGCATTATAGACAGCCAGACATCCCTGCTTCATGTGAGTAACGGCTACCAATTTCATTTTTCCTTGCATTTTTCATCATCACCAACATTTTTATTTTACAACTCTGGACATTATATTTCCTTACATTTTCTTTTTGCGGTTCATATCAATTGTCATTTCATATTTTAATAGCTTGCAAGTGCACTCTAACCATATTTGCAATCACACTGAGTTTGTAGTGTTTTTTTACCATTATCATTGTTTTCGGCAGTGTCAATTGATGCATGTTAATTGTTTAACACATCTAAGCTGTCTCGTTCCGGCCGGAGCGTATTGTGGACCTATCCATATTAAATTGATATATCTTTCCTTTACAAGCGCCCAGAACCTGACTATTTTTATACGTACCCAAATAGTGTTGTTTCCTGAAGAAAATGGCAGATCCACAATAAAATCCATTGATAGATGTGTCCAGGGTTTCATAGGCGTAGACAAAGGCATAAGTGGACCTGAAGGATAGATTCTGGAGGTTTTATTTTTTTGGGCAATCTTCACAAGTGCGGACAAAGCTCTCAACATCAGAGGACAGTGAAGGCCACCATACAGAACATGTAAGGCTTTCAAGGGTTTTAGAGATACCCGGATGCCCGGCCGATTTATTCTCATGGACCTCAGAGAGGACAGCTCTACGAAGATGCACTGGCACAAAAAGGCGCCCCGCAGGTGTTTCAGCAGGGGCTATCTTCTGAAATTGACGTGTGATGTTCACTAAGTCCTGGGTCAACCCAGCGTGAATGATAGAAGCCGGAATTATAGGTGGTGGTTCACCAGTGGGTAGTTGATGAGGTAGAAAGCTCCTGGACAAAGCATCCGCCTTTGTATTCTTAGAACCAGGTCTGTAGGTTAAGACAAAATTGAAACGGGTAAAGAATAAGGCCTCTGAATTTTAACAGTTTGGCAGACTCAATGTACAACAGGTTTTTATGATCAGTGAAGACTGAAATTGTATGAACTGCTCACTCAGGCCAGTGACGCCACTCCTCGAACGCCCACTTGATTGCTAGGAGTTCCCGATTGCCCACATCGTAGTTGACTTCGGCAGCCGAAAACTTGCGTGAAAAGAAGGCACACGGATGCAGTTTATGATCACCAGGGTCCCTCTGGGATAAGAGAGCACCAGCGCCTACTTCAGAGGCATCCAATTCCAGAATAAATGGCAACTGCGGATTAGGATGCTTGAGGACCGGAGCAGTAGTGAACGCATTCTTAAGAGGTTCGAATGATGCAATGGCCTCCGGTGACCAATTACAGGGATCCGCCCCTTTGCGGGTAAGAGCAGTGATGGGAGCCACTAGATCAGAAAAAGCCTGAATAAATCTCCGATAGTAATTTGCGAAGCCCAGGAATCTTTGGATTGCTTTCAGATTCGTGGGACGTACTCACTCCAGGATGGGTTGGACTTTACTAGGATCCATAGAAAATCCATCGGGAGAAATTACGTATCCTAGGAATGACACTTTCTTGACATCGAATTCGCACTTTTCAAGTTTGGCGAAAAGATGATGCTGTCTGAGTTTAAGCAGGACCTGTTTGACATGATTACGTTGTTGAGGGAGAGACTGAGAATATATCAGGATGTCATCCAGATATACTACCACGAAATGACCCAGGAACTCACAGAGAACCTCGTTAATGAGATCCTGGAAGACTGCAGGCGGATTACACAGGCCGAAGGGCATGAACAAATACTCATAATGGCCAGATTGAGTGTTGAAGGCTGTCTTCCACTCATCGCCCTCCCTGATGCGTTTGAGATTGTAGGCGCCACGGAGATCAATCTTGGTGTAAATGGTAGCATCCCTCAGCTGGTCAAACAGGACAGAGATAAGCGGGAGCGGATATGTGTTTTTGATGGTGATCTTGTTCAGACCACAAAAGTCGATGCACGGGTGTACACTACCGTCCATTTTAGACACGAAAAAAACACCCGCTCCTACAGGAGACCTTGAAGGTCTGATGAACCCTTTCTGCAAGTTTTCCTCCACATAATCTTGCATTGCCTTAGTTTCAGGGCCAGAAAGGGAGTATAACCTTCCTTTGGGCAACTTGGATCCTGGAAGTAAATCAATGGCACAATCAAAGTCTCTATGTGGAGGTAGAGAATCAGCCGCCATCTTGGAAAACACGTCCTGGAATTCATGATATGCAGAAGGCAGTTGATCCGGTAGCGGCTGCAGGAGCCGAAGAGACATGGCCAAACAATTTTGAGAACAGTGAGTACTCCGAGTAATTTCTCCAAGATTCCAGTCAATCACTGGATTATGGAGGTGGAGCCAGGGATGACCCAGAATTAGTGGAACGGAAGGGCAATCAATGAGGAGAAGTGACAGGGTCTCGGAATGAAGAGACCCAACTGTAAGTTGTAATGACGGAGTCGTGAAGGAATTCCTGCCTACGGGTAAGGGACCCCAATCCAAACCATAGACAGTGATAGCGGAATTCATTTTCATGAAAGGGATTCCAATGGACTTGGCAAAACTGATATCCAGAAAGTTGCCTGCGGCAACGCTAACAATAAATGCTGAAATGACAGGAGTGTGATCCACAGGAAAGATGAGCGGGAACTAATAATGCATTTTTGGAAGAAATGAACTGCAGACCTAGATGAATCTCTTCCACCTTCTCTAGGCCTAATCTTTTCCCGACTTGTTGGGACAGGAGCGCAGAAGGTGACCTTTGGTTCCACAATATAGACAGAGGCCTAAGGTGCGTCTACTAGTTCTCTCTTCCTGAGAGAGGCGCTAGGCGCCTAGCTGCATAGGTTCCACACATTCCATATTAGAAGGAGGCACAGAAAGGAAAGTACTGGGAGTGGGTGCTTCCTTCTCAGCTCTTCTTTCCTTGAGGCGTCTATCAATTTTGATTGTGAGCTGCATAAGTCCCTCCAGGGAAGTAGGTGAAGGATACTGTACCAGGGAATCCTTTATTTGCTCTGATAACCCCAAACGGAACTGGCTGCGTAAAGCTGGGTCATTCCACTCACTGTCAGTGGACCAGCGCCGGAATTCGGCAGCGTATTCTTCTGCAGAACATCGGCCTTGTTTTAGGAATCTGAGGTGGGCCTCAGCGGAAGCTACCCGATCCGGGTCATCATACAGGAGGCCTAGGGCTTCGAAAAAAGAATCCACAGACCTCAGCGAAGGACTGTCAGAAGGCAAGCTGAAGGCCCAGGACTGCGGGTCCCCCTGAAGCAACGAAATCACTATACCCACTCTATGTTTTTCAGAGCCGGAGGAGCGGGGTCGGACACGGAAGTAAAGTTTACAACTCTCCTTAAAGTTACGGAAAAGACATCTGTCCCCAGAGAATCGATCCGGCAAGTTCAACTTGGGCTCCACGGCAGGAGCCGACGGGTTTTGCTGGACTTGGACTTGCGTGGCTCTGGTGGCCTCTTCCTGAGCAGACAGACGTTGAACCAGATTCTGGACCACTTGTGAGATGGATTGGATCTGACCTGCCAGAACTTGGGCTGGAGAAAGATTCGCCCCGTTATCATCCATGGAAGCGAATTCTCCAAAGATTATGGCCGGTTATAATGTCAGGAACCCCTCCAGCCAGTACAACAACACCCGGAGTCTGCTCTGAAAGTCTGGTGTTCACTGGAACCCCTAGTGGTGGGGACAGACTTAGCCGCAGACTAACAGATGGTCGTGTGATGTGTACCAGCTGTGGAGAACCCAGGAGCAGAGGGTTATGGCAGACAGCGAATCCAAAGAACAGGCCGAGGTCAGGGGTCACTGGTTAGATAGAATCGTCAGAAAACACGCCAGAGGTCGGGGTCACGAGCAAATCAGCAGTATCAGCGGTTCAAGCCAGAAGGTCAAGAGCACAGGCAAAAAGAGAAGTCCAAGGTACAGGCAGGGGTCATACACGGCAAACAGAGGTCCAAAGGCTAACACCAACAGCACAGCAGCAGGCAGCAACACAGAAGTCTGGAAGCTATAACTGTCAGGGAGGCTAAGCCCTCCCTGTCTTAAATACTCAATGTGACCAATCAGAGCCTAGCTCTGAAACCGCCCCCAGCCTATGCCTAATAAATAAATTATTCCTAATTAGCCCACAGGCTAGTTTCTTTAATTGCGCACGCGCCCAGCTGTTATCCGTTGCCAGGACGCAGCGCTATGTCTTTTTCAGCGCCTCGACCGTTGTCTAAGCAACGGCCGGGACGAGCCCCGGAAGTGACGTCCCGGTCGTCATCCCGGTCGCGGCTCCTAACAGTAACTATATGTATAGTAAGGGTACTTGCATACATTTATGAGCCAATAGGACAGTTTTACTGTGTGTGTGTGCGGATGTCTATTCATAGGAATATATACTTCAGATCCAACAGAGAAATTTGGTTACAAACGTGTGACAGTTGGGTTAAGTTTATATAATATAATCTATTTCTGTATGTAGTATGTAAGATCCTGTTGATCGGTTACTTCAATTATTCCTGTTTGGACATTTGAAATTTTGGGAAGTATGGCTCATGTCTTGTAAGGTTACCAAAAGCAAACATAAATAGACTCTTGAGGGGGGAATTCAATTAGCCATGAGGTGTCTTTGGAAGGTCCGCAAGGGGTCTTTGGAACGTCTGTGAGTCACGTCACTGAAGAGATTTGACAGAAATCTCTGCTTATTTTTCCTTGCACCCTATAGAGGAGTGAGGGAAAATGAGCAGAGATTCCTACTGTAATTGCTGGCAAAGTGCGCAGAGCGGTGTTCACGCACCACATCGCCGGCAATTGAACCTTTTCCTATATTTCTTCTCCTCCTCTCACCTCCAAATATATCTCTACATTTCCACAGAAATAGTATACCTAAGACAAGAATATCCACTTATTAATTATTTAACTCTTGCAGGGAAAGGGACACACTGAAGAGTAATCCCTTCTGTTTTAGGCATGTATAAATTGCCAGAGTAAAGACTAGTAGCGTATTTTAATTAGGTTTGAGGGGGAGGGGGGCAGGTTAGGAAAGAGTTAGTTAAATATGTCAGTCAGTGAACAGGGGTTAGCAGTAGGTGCAGTGGAAGAAGATAGGGGGAGTTGTGACTGCAGACAGGTTAGATTCATCGGTTACTGCTAAATACAGAAGGTGGAAACTTAATTTATAAATTAGAAACAAAGCAAAAAAATCGAAATCTACAGACTAATGACAAGCTTTAAGTTGTATTACCATCTAGGCCGCAAACCTTTACGTTTGCAACTTGAGTACTAAGACCAATCATAAATCACAATCTACAGACTGGTCCTCAAACTCCTCCTCCACAGTGTTAAACTGCCCTGTTTTTTTAGGCAAGACGAACCCTAGAAAAAACAACTCCATTTAGCACTTACTGGACTCCATGGAGGGCTAGGGGAAAATTAGTATTAGATGGTAATGCAGGTTTAAGTGTGTGTTCACACATGCTAGAAGTCTGGCAAGCAAAATGGTAGAGCTCAAACTGTTGGCAATTGATGAACATTATGATTTGATTAGTGCTGATGAAGCATTGTTGGACAACTCCAATGACTGTTGTGACAGGACGGACCTCCTATGCCACCCTGTCTGTTGTGTTGGGGAACGTCTGGGCTTGCCTTGCCACCATCCCCTTTCTTTATCCAAAATGCGCTTCTCCTGTCGCAATAGGAGGAGCTTGCTGCCACCACTAGGCTCCTGTACTGGCGCCTAGAACTGCTACCTTCTGGGTAACTTTCGCTGCTGGTGTACCCCCTCAATGGGCACCTGAGCTTGTACCCCTGACCTCTTCCTTTAGATTTGGGTTGCTGTGGATGGCTCCCCCTGGCCTATCACACTGACCAGAGCTGTAAGGTAGCAAACAGAGCGTTGGTACTGGAATGCTAGGTCCCAGCTGGATAACAGATTAAATTTGGTCTAATCTGTAGTTCACGGGAATTACAGCAGGTAAGAAGGCATCAAAGCAGGTTCCTGAAGCAGTGATGTTTATTAGTTCAGGAAGTCCTAAAATGACAATTACATATAATAGTTTGAGGTACTAGTGACATCCAGAAAGGTACAGATGGAATAATAATACATGGTCAAACAGTGCTTGTTTTTATACAGTTTTGGACACAGCCTGGCAGGGAGTAAACCAGCCCCCTTTTCCGACCAGGCCCCAAAAAGTCTGAAATATGTAATTCAAAGATTAACATCAGGATGTGAGATGTTCTTTAAACTTGGATTTTAAATGCAATTTACACTTATCAAAATTTATACTAAACTGTGATTTCTCACATCACGTGCTGTTTACATTGTTCGGACAGGTTCTAACACAGAGAATGAAAGGTAACGGCCCCCTGCTGTGCTTTCAGATGAAAAAGAAGTGTTGGACACTCATACATCAAAAGGCCTAATTAACTTAACTGAGGATTTCCTCTCTAAGTTACACAACAGATGTCCTCAAACATATGCCTATTGCATCAGAAATTAATACCTCAGAAAATAGTACATTTCTAATACACAATATCAAAAAATCAGTACATTTGCAATGACATAACTTATTGTATAAATATATTTAAATAATTAGTGCAGTGTTCTAATTTATTTAAAGTGATCCAGCCAAAACTGTGCTGTTAATACTCATAGTTTTACATTTTTTTGGGAGGAATAGGGCGAATAGAAAAGGTTGTGCAGTATGTGCCTCTGTGTTAGAAGCAATTATTTCTAATGAAACATTTGATGGTGCTGAAATATTATGGATGGAGCTTCAAAAGGTAATACGAACTAACAAGATAATTGTTGGAGTATGTTATAAGCACCCTTGTATAATGCGATTATGACTGGCCAATGCTTTAATTATAGTGGCTTTTAATTACTCTGAAACTGATTTGTGGAATGGGGTTTCTAGCACTGAAAATGACTGAGACTCTTTAGGCTTGCTGCAGAACATATTTATAGGTTAGTTATTAAAGTATAAAAGGTGATCTGCCAGATTTTGCTATCTCAAGCAATGCAGATACAAAGAGCTTCAATCTAAGGCATGGGTGTCCAATCTTCTAGCTCTTTTGGACCACATCACCCAAAAAAAAACTTGTCAAGGGCTCATATAGAATTTAATATTTATTTATGACCACAATGTAATCCATATTGCCAATGAGTAAAATAATAAAATGTAATAATGTAATAAAGTATAATAATAAAAAAACATGAGTAGAATAATAAAACATTTACGTTTGAAACAAAAAATTAAGAACATGCCATTTTTAATGTGACAGTTAAACCTGCATTTTCGACACCAGTGCATCTAGTTTAATAGAGGTTGTAGCGATGCGAAGAGTATTTTCAAGATGCTCGTCTGAAATGTTTGTCCTATTCTTCATTTTTGTATGCTCCATACTTGAAAAAATTGCTCTGAAATATACGTACTCCCCAAAAGAGACTTCATGTATAGGACATGTTCGTGAAATGCCTGATATTTGTTCTTTGTAATCACCAGTTGCATAAAACAATAAACTGTTGTCAAGCGTACATGAATTATGCATATATTTAATACAGAATGACTGCCACGTGCTACATGATACATCGCGAATGCATGGAATGAGCCGGAACTAACATTGTGCAGTATTGTTTTGATAGTAATTATTTTTTCCTTGAAGTACTGGCGCCTTCCCTCCTACCTTTCCAGGAACATGTCGCTTGCAGATACTGGCCACAACCGTCACATGATCCATCTATTGTTGTTGCTTATCGTCAACTTTTCTGAGAAGCTGTGAACAAGCGCCTCAAGGGAACGTATTATAGAGATTATAGGACTGCACCATTTACAACCACACCATGTAAAATACAAGTGTATGTTAATTTAACACTATATAAAAGAAAAAATAATACCAATAAAGTTGTCTGTTGAAATTACGAAGTCGTATAACATTTTAAAATAAAAGGCTTAATTCCTATATGCATATCTTTTGTAAAAAAAAACAAAACAAAAACACTGCAGTGTTCTGAGAGACTGCATACTTTTAGTTACGTGATAAAGTCAAGTCAGCTTAAGAGTTAAGCTAGTCTGTGATGTTGCAACATTGGTGCATGCGCTCGCCTGTTTCTTCATTTTCCGGTTATGAGACACGGGCAGCATGAATGGGCTTTAAGGCCCGCATGCAGCACAAAAACACCAGCGCTGGCTATACTAGCCCCACTATTTAAGACTCTGGTTTCCTGCATTAGAGGAAGGTAGCCATTTTTTAGTCCCCAGTCAGGGGGGGGGAGAGAGAGAGGCATAAACAGATGGCAGACAGATACCGTGGGAAGGGGTAAGTGTGGAGCTGGGCAGCTGCCACAGAAGAACATTTGTGTGCATGGGAGGGGGGGGGGAGAAAGCCTCATTAATTAGAGCCTCTGGATTTAGTAAATAAGAATGTCAGCACCCTGGGAAAGGGTTCATGGATGCAATGGGAGACTGAGATTTACTGTGCCCATAAATGGAGGGAGATTTTCATGTACAGCAGTATAGTTGGACCCTGCAGTCTGGGGAGTGCTGTGAGACATTGAGAGGCTGCAAATCTGTAGTGGAAGAATCCCTGAAAGCTGGGATGGGAAATACCAGAAAGTAATCTGGAAGTATTCCTTAAAGAGTTATTATCAGCTTCAGTAGAGGGATGAAGAGAGGTTCCTGGATAGTGAAGAACCACAGTAGGAAAGCCCCTTGAAAAGTACCCCCATACTGTGAGGGGGATTTACTGCATGAAGGCAATGTGGCTAAAGTTGGAGAGGAGGTTCTCTGATGTAAGGAGTAGAATGCACAAGAAGAGTGCAAGAATCTCGGACCCATACCTACTGTCTGTCTGTGTACATGATGAGCTCTGACTGATGCTGTGTAAGAACTACACATAACATTGAGTAGGTGAACTGCCATAACTGTTTTATTGCTTCTAAGTGTGTGCTGGAGGAGTTGGAGTTGTCATATGAAATGTATCTGCAACTGTTATACTTATCAGGTGAAGGAGAAGGCGGAGTGTAAGAAAGTTGCTGTTGTTCTGGAATTGAGATGGCCTGGCGCCCAATATTGTTGTTATTGCACCACACACACACACACACACACACACACATTAGTGTCCATTCCACATCATGATTGTGTTAAACACCCATGTATTCAGGGGTAGGGGGAAGGTTGGTGTTGGATCGGGAAGGGTAGGGGGGAGGGGGGTAGTCCTCTGGTATTGGTTGCCTGTACCCACCAGCTAGCCGATGCAGAAAGTACTCCCTGTGATTGCAGCTATGGCAGCCAGGGGCATCCTTCACATCAATACAAGTCATAGACAGGGATTACGTTTTCAGGTTAAATGTAGTATATGTAGATGTTAGTAAAATATTAGGCACTAATAAACTGGAATACTGGGGAGTGGATACAATATTGGTTGAATATATAGAAGTTTTTTTTAGCTATATTAAATTGAATACAATCGTCAACCATATTGGTGATGAAACCAGTTGAGGATACAGGTAAATTAGAGAAATAATCAAGAGTGTTGCACCTATAGTTTAATGCCAAAAATGCATAATCATGTACTTGGACCCTCAAAAATTCTGAATATACAATTAACAAATATAGTATTTACAAAACAAAAACGACAACTTCAGAGGTGAAAAAGTATTTAGCACTCGCTACTTCAGGTGCCTTAAAGATAGGCAAACAATGCATCAAAGCAATGTAGCAATGGGGAAGGCCAATTGGATGCCAGGTTGCATAGGAAGAGAAAAGATAGCAGAAAAAAAGAGACAGATGGTGATGTCACCAAAGAGTTTTTTGATGAGACAACATCTAGAATACTGTCTAGAGCTCTGGAGGATGATAATACATTACAGATTGTGCAAGGCAGGGCTACTAAAATGGTGCATGGTCTACATCACAAAAATTACCAGGACAGTCTGAAGGACCTCAGCTTGGAGCAAGAAGGGAGAGAGAGATATGAAAGGAGTTTTTAAATATACAAGGTTTTTAGCTATGTACAGAAAAAAATCATTCCAAGCAGGAAGAAGAAAATTAAAACAAAAGTGTAGCATGTTTATAGAAAATTTGAAGAAATCTATGTGGAGAACTTACCCTGTGGGACAAGGTCCCGTGGCTGTCCTTTGTCCCTGCAGCGGCAGCGCTGTTTCCTGTCCGGCCGGGTCAGTGAGCCAATCAGGGCTCACCTCCCGGCTGTTTGAATATTTGCTGCCCCGGTGAGCCTATCAGGGCTAGCTGTGTCACCATGCCACGTTCCGTCGATGCCTTATGACGTTTCCCCGAAGACTGAGGAGACAGGTAGGGCCCTTCTGGGCACCATCTCTCCCAGGCTCCCGCCCGCACTCCTATTCTCTTCATAAGGGACCTGTGCCACTTTGGGCACTAGGCCTGTGGCAACAGATAGTGGGCACAAGGCCCTGGTGCAGAAAGATATAGGTAGGGAATTATCAGGTCACAAGGCCCTATAGTTAGCTGGGCTCAAAGTCCATAGTTAGGGGCACCAGGCCCAATAAAGAGGGCATAAGAGCCCTGAGTTAGAATAGGGCACAAGACCCAGAGGTGTAGTGTGGCACGAAAGGGTTAATGTCAAGCAATAGACCTGAGATAACAATTGAGCAGAAGGCTCCTGTTACTGTTCTACATAACCGGCTGGTTAGGTAGTAGAGGTAAGTGCCTTCCATTGTCAGCCTTCCATATACAGTAGCAACGTGTTATTGAGCCTGTGTGGTGAAATACAGCATTGTGTATTGTTTGGTTGTGCTGTGTACATTTCTTTCCAGGTGCAACACGCCAAGCCCCCATTAAAGGTAGGCACTTGTTTCCTTACTGTAATCCTATGATTCTCTGTGTCTGTGGGGACAAGGAGTTAGTTAGAGCACACCTGCAGTGAGGGTAGGACACACGGTAGTCTTCCCGTCATGTACATTCCTGGGGTTACAAGGAATTCCTGAGGCAGTGATTGGGCACCTCACTGGCAGTACAGCACAGCCCTTTTGAGTTCCAGGGGTGCATCCCGTGTTTCCAATTGGGTGTCCCAGTCTGAGTTCCGGCAGGGTCCCTGACGGTTCCAGATTGGGTGGAGTTCCCACTAGGGTGAACACGACTGTCTCGAGTTCCGGCAGTCGCCACTGATGGTTCTGAGTGGAAGCCGCCACCCTGGTGGCGCGTTTCTTCAGTGAGCCCTGGTCGTGCAGGTGTCAACCGGTCCTTGGGATTCTGTGCGTGACCCCGTAGTGAGAAGATAGTCTTCTCGGTGTGACCTGGCTGAGGGTCAGTGTCAGCCCCCGGAGTAGAAGGTGAACACCGGCTGGTGTTCCCCGTAGGTAGAGGGAGGAGGTTTAGGGAGTACACTACACCCAGTACTTGGCGAAGTTGCATTACCCGACCAGTAGTTGTTGTAGGGACAGGGGGCCTGTTGTTAGCTAGTACTATTTGTGTGGGTGGTACATTCTAGCCTCACCTGTACAGAAGAGGGAGGTTGTGTTGTTTTCCGTCATCCACAGGTGACAGAGAGGAGCAGGAGAGCAGGGACCGGAAGTTGGAGTGCCCGGGTGAGTATAGCTCTCGAACACTCCACATCTGAGGTTAAATAATATATTCAAGTACATCTCCTGCTTAGTTCCTGTGAGTTTCTACATCAGTTGGTTTGATCAGATTCATGTGGGTGTACTGCTTAAGTAAAGGAATGTTTCGTGCAGTTTAATAAAGAAAATAAAAAGTCATATTTGTTGGTTTAGTGTACCCTTTTCTTGTGTATCTGTAAATGGTCCAGCCTCAGTCCTGTTAATCAACATGCATCAAGCGTACATTTAAACTACACATGTTGCCTAATCAAAGTGGAGCCAGTAATTTTGTATGAATATTATTAAAAGGTATAATGGCACTAGTTCACTGAATTCATAAGCTGTGATTTCCAGTGGAAAAAGTAGGACTGTCTTTGAGAAAATGGGACTTACATACTCAAACATGGTTTTTGTGGGACAGTCCTGTTTTCCAGTCGTCAAAAATATGTTGCTAGCTGGAACATAATGGTCTCGCAGAATATAAGTGTGGCCTGGATGGATTGGTAGTGTGCTGTAAACTGGTCTAATTATTCAAAATTGAGAATGTTGTGATGTATGGACATATGGAAAATAAGTGTCCTGGGAGAGCAAAAGGATAGATAATAGTTCCCTATGTTTCTGACCTCCAGTCTGAGGGATAACTAAGGGGAAATCCAAGAGGCAAATGCTTCATCGGGGCCCTGCCTCTGCTGCACAGTGAAGCGATTTGCTACACCGCACAGCAAGAAAAGTTGTGAAGAATGCATGAGTGTGAAATACTCTACTGGGAGTGTTGAAGAACTCCCAGGAGAGTAGGACACACTTGCAAGTATGGGATACATACATGCTGACCTTTTCAATGAAGCTGACACCCAACGATGCCACCATGATAAACTCTAATTATATTGACCATTAAACACTTTGGTAAATTCACTGTCAGCACACACATTTTCAAGTGCAGGACAGAATACAAATATACAAATGTCCGTCCTGCATCTTAAAAGCGTGGGATTCAATTCACTCGGGCAGACCAGAATATATCAACTATAAGGCTTATTATGACAGTACAACACCATAAGACATTCACAAGATACATGGTAAATGGTTGCATGTACCCTCCAGCAGCCTCTTGCTGCCAGCACTCCAAAGTAACAATCTCAGTATCCTTCAGAATCGTATCCTCTAGCAGTATTACCGCTACCATTTTGCTAAACAGTTTCTATGTCACCAAGCCTGGGACACTGACTCACACAGACCTGGTCTTAGTAGGGTTTCCTCTGGTGGCACTTCAATGCCTGGCCCAGAATCATTTCTGCTGGTGTTACAAACACCAGGATCCTCCAAGATAGAATGAATCTAATGGCATTCTGTTCTCCTTATATTCCTCCCTGTTTACACAGGGAGTAGGGTCAAATGTCTCAATTCTCCCCCTCTCAGCAGGGGTCTATCTGTGGGCAGTTAAATTATTTAACTGTTAGACAATACGACATATGACATACGACCTTGATTATACAATGGAATGGCTTGACTAAATTAACCATTTGGCTGGATACATTTAACAAAGGGTTACAATATTACATCAGTGAATAACATGACACTTCACGCTTGTGTGAAACATTAAGATATTCGACACATTGTATCTGCAGTGCTACACAATCTAAGTGTCAGAAACTTATTAATACATTCCCCAATGCAATCCAGTAATGGAGGATGACAAAACAAACTGTCTACACTACCAGGGTTACCTGCAAGTTCATTTGTTTCATAGATTGGAAACTTTTACATATATTTTTTGGCGTGGTGCAAAATGGATTTTTCGTTTTGCTCAACCAGTGTCTTAAAGTTAATTATCATTCATTATGTTCTCCTTAAAATCAACAGAAAAAAACCTCTAATTTGGCATCTTAGATGGTGCAACTATAGCAGAAATCTCCAAACGTTGCAAAAAGCACTTATATTTATGTAATGATAAAGGCGTAAATTAATTTTGTCTGAAGACACATTTTTTTAACAATTCTAAATAAATGCATGTTAAGAGGTCTGATAGTTTTACAGTGGAGGGGAATACTGTAGGAGCAAGAGAGTGAAGGGCGTTGAGGAGGAGGAAAGGCAGAGATAATGTGCAGAACAAAGTGGGAGTATGGGGGGAGAATTTGGAAATGATCTGCAACAGTGAGAGGCTGAGTCATAGTCACTATATAATGAAGTTTACAATCTAGAAAAATATCCAATAACAAAAAAAAGAGACATTTGGGAGAGTGAGACAGGAAAAGCAGAAACACTGCAGCGTTGCTTAGCATTTTCTGCATACAAACACATTTCAGACAGTTTTTACCTAGCAACAGTCTACAGCAGAGCTTCTATTATAGCAACAAAAACTGTCTGCTGATTCCACCACAATATTACAAGTATACATAGTACAGCGTTTCCAGCTATTCTAGCAGAAACATACCCCTGGAATAACAAAGCCCCTCCTCTGACTTTCAAAATTCTGAAGTCACTCCCTTAAAATGAATACATTTATCTAGTAATAGACAGCTAATGTTTTATTTTCCCAAGAGGCAGAACTGTATAGGTGGGATAGCAATGGAATCCAATATATTACAAAAATTTACAGCCATCGGTGAAACTTTTGAACAGGCTGTAGCATGGAGGCAACGGTGATTCAAAAGAGGAGACTCTTGCCCTCCTGCAATAAACATGTTACATATCGTGGCGGTGCCCGAGCGGCAGCTGCTCATTGTTTACAGTCTGGCCGCGTCTCACTGTGATGACCTGGACGTCACTTCACTCTTCTCCGTCCTGGCCGCAACTTCCCTAGTTAGCATCTCTGCAACTATGGGCAGCCAGACATGTGCGCATTACGTGTATATGAATTAGTAGCCTCCTGGGGGCTATTTATGCACACTAAGCCCTGGCCCCTCACTGGTCAGTATGAGCATATAAGGCAGAGAGGGCTTAGCCTCCCTGCTGGCTAGCGTGGATTCTGTCTGTTGCTGACCTGCTCTTTTGTTGTGTACCTGCGTTCTTGTGGATACTCTGCAGTACTCTTGATTGACCCTCTGTTGTGATCCCTGGCTTGTTACTTGACCCTGCTTGAATTCTGATTGCTCCGACCTTTGGATTTATATGAAATATGAACAGGGATGTCGAGAGGGCAGGATGGGTACAAAGTACAACTGCGGCAATGATTAAGTTGAGGTTGGTTGGGGCTCCGGATCCATCTGCAGCTTCATCAGAGCTGGATTATGGGCAAAGGAGAGTGACTTCTCGAACAGATTGTATGACATGGAAATCCTTCTGATGATGCATACATGACATAATGTTGCCTATTGTTATGCTTTTGCTGATTTGTTGTCTCAGCATCCATTCCAGATTCTGCTTTATGTCAGAGTTGTCGTGTCTCTGTGTGCTGGAGGTTGCTAACTAACCATACTCACCTTGCTTTCGGAGCTGCTAATAGGGATTTCACATTGCAGCGGATTGATCAGCTGTTGGAAGACTCATTACTGCTCACTACCTTGCACCTGATCGGTCAACACTCTCTGCTCACATGATTTGTACCCAGCAGCTGATCAGTCAACAATTCCTGCTCTCACGAATTCTGCCCAGCAGCTGATTAACCAGGACCTACATAAAAATACATAATGACATTAAGTCTTGCTGGTGTTTACATAGGCTAGTTCCTGTATCTTTGCTATGTATAGATTGTTATATCATCTTCTGCTGGATTCAATGTGTTTAACCTTGTCTATATTTACTGTTGGATCTAGAGATGGGCGCACTCGGATTTCCTGAATCCAAGCCCACCCGAACGTTGCCGATCCGAGTCCGATCCGAGACAGATCCGGGTATTGGCGCCAAATGAAAACTTGAAAGCGAGGCTCTGAGTCATATTCCCGTTGTCGGATCTCGCGATACTCGGAACCTATAAATTCCCCGCTAGTCGCCGCCATCTTCACTCGGGCATTAATCAGGGTAGAGGGAGGGTGTGTTAGGTGGTCCTCTGTTCTGGTAGATCTCGTGCTGTGCTGTGCTGTGCTGTGCTGTGCTGTGCTGTTCTGTGCTGTGTTCTGTTCTGCAGTATCAGTCCAGTGGTGCTGTGTGCTGTGCTCTGTTAATTTTGAGTTCAGTGGTGCTGCTGGGTCCTGTGCTGTGTCCTGTTCAGTCCAGTGGTCCTGTGTCCCGTGCTCTGTGCTTCTAAGGGCGTAGTTATTTCCACAATATTCCCAAGTGTTTAAAAAATTAAAAAAAAGTTATAAAAAAAAATACAAAAAAATAATTAAAATTTTTTTTAATTCCAACAAAATTTGCCAAACCAATCCTGCAGTATAAGCCCATTGGTACTGCAATATTACCAAGTTCACACATTCAGCAGTAAAAGTCCAGTGGTACTGCTGCAATATTACAAAGTTCACACATTCTGCAGTATCAGTCCAGTGGTGCTGTGTGCTGTGCTCTGTCAATCTTGAGTTCAGTGGTGCTGCTGGGTCCTGTGTGCTGTGTCCTGTTCAGTCCAGTGGTCCTGTGTCCCGTGCTCTGCGCTTCTAAGGGCATAGTTATTTCCACAATATTCCCAAGTGTTTAAAAAATTTAAAAAAAGTTAATAAAAAAAAATTACAAAAAACTAATTCAAAAAAAATTTAATTACAACAAAATTTGCCAAACCAATCCTGCAGTATAAGCCCATTGGTACTGCAATATTACCAAGTTCACACATTCTGCAGTATCTTGTGCTACATATAATGGAGAGCAAAAATTTGGAGGATAAAGTAGGGAAAGATCAAGACCCACTTCCTCCTAATGCTGAAGCTGCTTCCACTAGTCATGACATAGACGATGAAATGCCATCAACGTCGTCTTCCAAGCCCGATGCCCAATCTCCTAGTACAGGCTATGTAAAATCCAAAAAGCCCAAGTTCTCAAAAAAAAGCAAAAAGAGAAACTTAAAATCATCTGAGGAGAAACGTAAAGTTGGCAATATGCCATTTACGACACGCAGTGGCAAGGAACGGCTTAGGCCCTGGCCCGTGTTCATGACTAGTGGTCCATCTTCACCCAAGGATCTTAGCCCTCCTCCTCCTCCCCCTCTTACAAAAAATTGAAGAGAGTTATGCTATCAGCAACAAAACAGCAAACAACTCTGCCTTCTAAAGAGAAATTATCACAAATCCCCAAGGCGAGTCCAAGGGTGTTGGTGGTTGTCAAGCCTGACCTTCCCATCACTGTACGGGAAGAGGTGGCTCGGGAGGAGGCTATTGATGATGTAGCTGGCGCTGTGGAGGAACTTGATGAAGATGGTGATGTGGTTATTGTAAATGAGGCACCAGGGGGGGAAACAGCTGATGTCCATGGGATGAAAAAGCCCATCGTCATGCCTGGTCAGAAGACCAAAAAATGCACCTCTTCGGTCTGGAGTTATTTTTATCCAAATCCGGACAACCAATGTACGGCCATATGTAGCTTATGTAAAGCTCAAATAAGCAGGGGTAAGGATCTTGCCCACCTAGGGACATCCTCCCTTATACGTCACCTGAATAACCTTCATAGTTCAGTGGTTAGTTCAGGAACTGGGGCTAGGACCGTCATCGGTACAGGGACACCTAAATCCCATGGTCCAGTTGGATACACACCAGCAACACCCTCCTCGTCAACTTCCTCCACGATCTCCATCAGATTGAGTCCTGCAGCCCAAGTCAGCAGCCAGACTGAGTCCTCTCCAATACGGGATTCATCCGAGGAATCCTGCAGCGGTACGCCTACTACTGCCACTGCTGCTGTTGCTGCTGTTAGTCGGTCATCTTCCCAGAGGGGAAGTCGTAAGACCGCTAAGTCTTTCACAAAACAATTGACCGTCCAACAGTCATTTGCCATGACCACAAAATACGATAGTAGTCACCCTATTGCAAAGCGTATAACTGCGGCTGTAACTGCAATGTTGGTGTTAGACGTGCGCCCGGTGTCCGCCATCAGTGGAGTGGGATTTAGAGGGTTGATGGAGGTATTGTGTCCCCGTTACCAAATCCCGTCGAGATTCCACTTCACTAGGCAGGCGATACCAAAAATGTACAGAGAAGTACGATCAAGTGTCCTCAGTGCTCTGAAAAATGTGGTTGTACCCACTGTCCACTTAACCACGGACATGTGGACAAGTGGTTCTGGGCAAACGAAGGACTACTGTGACAGCCCACTGGGTAGATGCATCGCCTTCCGCAGCAACAGCTGCATCAGTAGCAGCATCTACAAAATGGCTGCTCGTGCAAAGGCAGGCAACATTGTGTATTACAGGCTTTAATAAGAGGCACAAAGCTGACAACATATTAGAGAAACTGAGGGAAATTATCTCCCAGTGGCTTACCCCACTTAGACTCTCATGGGGATTTGTGGTGTCAGACAATGCCAGTAACATTGTGCGGGCATTAAATATAGGCAATTTCCAGCACGTCCCATGTTTTGCACACACCATTAATTTGGTGGTGCAGCATTACCTCAAGAGTGACAGGGGTGTGCAGGAGATGCTTGCGGTGGCGCGCAAAATTGCTGGACACTTTCGGCATTCAGCCAGTGCCTACCGCAGACTAGAAGCACATCAAAAAAGCATGAACCTGCCCTGCCATCACCTCAAACAAGAGGTTGTGACGTGCTGGAACTCCACCCTCTATATGCTGCAGAGGATGGAGGAGCAGCAAAAGGCCATTCAGGCCTACACAGCCACCTACGACATAGGCAAAGGAGTGGGGATGCGCCTGAGTCAAGCGCAGTGGAGACTGATTTCCGTGTTGTGCAAGGTTCTCCAGCCGTTTGAACTTGCCACACGAGAAGTCAGTTCCGACACTGCCAGCTTGAGTCAGGTCATTCCCCTGATCAGGCTGTTGCAGAAGCAGCTGGAGAAAGTGAGGGAGGAGCTGGTAAAGCATTGCGATCCAACAAGGCATGTAGCTCTTGTGGATGAAGCCCTTCGTACGCTTTGCCAGGATCCGAGGGTGGTCACTCTTTTAAAGTCAGAGGAATACATTCTGGCCACCGTGCTCGATCCTCGGTTTAAAGCGTATGTTGTGTCTCTGTTTCCGGCGGACACAAGTCTACAGCGGTGCAAAGACCAGCAGGGTCAGGAGATTGTCCTCTGAAGAGGACCGTGACATGCCAACAGCTCCACCCTCATTTTCTTCCACATCTATGGCTGCAGGGAAAAAGCTCAGTTTTCCTAAAAGAGCTGCTCGCGGGGATGCTGATAAAATCTGGTCCGGATTGAAGGACCTGCCAACCATTGCAGACATGTCTACAGTCACTGCATTGGATGCTGTCACAATTGAAAAAATGGTGGAGGATTATTTTGCTGACACCATCCAAATAGACATGTCAGACAGTCCATATTGTTACTGGCAGGAAAAAAAGGCAGTTTGGAAGCCCCTGTACAAACTGGCTCTATTTTACCTGAGTTGTCCCCCCTCCAGTGTGTAATCGGAAAGAATTTTTAGTGCAGCGGGGAACCTGGTCAGTGAGCGGAGAAGGAGGTTGCTTCCTCACAACGTTGAAAAAATGATGTTTATAAAAATGAATAATCAATTCCTCAATGAAGTACAGCACTGCCCTCCAGATAGTACAGAGGGACCTGTGGTTGTGGAGTCCAGCGGGGACGAATTGATAATGTGTGATGAGGAGGAAGTACACACTGTAGGGGGAGAGGAATCAGAGGTTGAGGATGAGGACGACATCTTTCCTCAGTAGAGCCTGTTTAGTTTGTACAGGGAGAGATCAATTGTTTTTTTGGTGTGGGGGCCCAAACAAACCAATCATTTCAGCCACAGTTGTTTGGTAGGCCCTGTCGCTGAAATGATTGGTTTGTTAAAGTGTGCATGTCCTATTTCAACAACATAAGGGTGGGTGGGAGGGCCCAGGGACAATTCCATCTTGCAACTATTTTTTGGGCATTATGTGACCATTCAACAGTCGTTTGCCCACGTTAAAAAAGTAAAAGAAAATGTCAACAAATTCAAAAAATTTAATCAAAAGTTAAATGCCCTGTCATTATTTAAAACAAGAGGGTTTGACGTGCTAGAATTAGTGTAGTGTTAATATGTTATAAACACTACACTTGGAACTTGGAGAAGGTATTGTGGCCGCGGTATCAAATTTAGTACTGGGGCCACCCCACTACACAGTCCAGAATTTTTTGGGGGGAAATTCAGAGCCGTGGAGGGTTTTTTATTAATTATATTGTGGTGACCACTCCTCTACGCAGTCCAGGTACATTTATTGGTGCGATTAAGACCAGTTGATGGTTTTCTTATTATATTGTGGTGACCCCCTCCTCTACGCAGTCCAGATACATTTATTGGTGCGAATCATACAAGTTCAGGGTTTTTAAATTATATTGTGGTGACCCACTCCTCTACGCAGTCCAGGTACATTTTTTGGTGCGATTAAGACCAGTTGATGGTTTTCTTATTATATTGTGGTGACCCACTCCTCTACGCAGTCCAGATACATTTATTGGTGCGAATCATACAAGTTCAGGGTTTTTAAATTATATTGTGGTGACCCACTCCTCTACGCAGTCCAGATACATTTATTGGTGCGAATCATACAAGTTCAGGGTTTTTTAATTATATTGTGGTGACCCACTCCTCTACACAGTCCAGATACATTTATTGGTGCGAATCATACAAGTTCAGGGTTTTTAAATTATATTGTGGTGACCACTCCTCTACGCACTCCAGATACATTTTTTGGTGTGATTAAGACCAGTTGATGGTTTTCTTATTATATTGTGGTGACCAACTCCTCTATGCAGTCCAGAAAGATACCTCGTTGCAACGTTTTGGACTAATAACTATATTGTGAGGTGTTCAGAATACACTGTAAATTAGTGGAAATGCTTGTTAATGAATGTTATTGAGGTTAATAATAGCGTAGGAGTGAAAATAAGCCCAAAAACTTGATTTTTTAACTTTTTATGCTTTTTTCAAAAAAAATCCGAATCCAAAACCTTAAATCCGAACCAAAACCTTTCGGCAGGTGTTTTGCGAAACAAATCCGAACCCAAAACATCACGAAAATCCGAATCCAAAACACAAAACACGAGACACCAAAAGTCGCCGGTGCACATCCCTAGTTGGATCTCTGCCTGCCTGATTACTGACCTTGTTTGCCTCTTCTGCCTTCTGACCCGGCCTGCCAGTTGAATGTTCTATATTGTGTTCTGTCAGTCTTTTGTCTACATATGGCTTCATAGCTGCAAGTTTCCCTGATTCTATCTTACTCAGGACTGATAACAACTATACTCTACCAGTAGTCCAGGGGGCACCCTAGTACCAGTGAAAAGTGTGCTTCTGGGAAAGCAAGGACTGGTAACCATAGCCTAGGTTAAATGGTGAAAAACATCCTGCGCCATATGTTCTGTATAAGGGTTATCAGTCACTTATTGTGGGGTTCATAACACTTATTCTTTGATCTTATTGTCAGAATGAGAAAGTAGCTCATAACACAAAGTTCCACAAACTTTCTTGTGACCCTAATGCGAAGTTATTCAGAAACCAACTCCCTAGTCACCGGCCAATTTCTTCAGCATCAGTCACATTGCATAATGAACAACTCAGGCTTAAATACTTTATACTACTATCACAGCCCTAGCCTGGTGGACAGGTTACCCTGCCAACTGTTCTTTATAGAGGAGTTCTCTTCAGGTTTTCTGCTTAATTAGTCTCACTGCAGACACAACCCTCTAAATCACTTTAAAATATGTAAGTTAAGTCACACTCTATAGTATTATTTTGTCACACATATGTCCTCCACCTGTATATCTTTAAACAAGGTACAATGCAATACAAATGCATAGCCTTGGCCTGCAAACTGTCAGCTGAATACCTAACATCTCTTTTAGAGGCCTGTGGCAAACTACTCCCTTTGTAACAATAGCTACCTCTTTTTGCTGAAGCTAAGCATGCAGCCTGGCGGGGTCCATAACAAGCAGCAATGGTGCCTGCAAATCCACACACTGACCCTAGAGATTGAAGCAATGCAAAGGTTGCAGAGGCATAAAAACAAATAAATGGTGGGTAAGGCATACCATTTAGGGAACTAGACAACCAACTGCATCAAATGAGAGACTAACTATCTTTCTAAACCAAACCTGGAGTACAGTTTTCCAAAAGGTTGCACAATAGCTGAACATTTTTCATTTATTTACTAAAATAAGTTTGGGCAAATAGTAGAAAAAAAATAAGGATTGTCATATAATTCTAACTTGTAGCAAAGTTGGAATGTGACCAGGTTCAGTATATCACAAGTAAATTACCAGTTAAAATATGACAATCTTTATTATAAACATATAAAGATAAAGGATGTGTACTCCTTATTGCTGGAGAGGCAAATACAGGTAGCACACAGGTAACATCAGGAATCAGGATTGCATACAAATAGCATAGTGTCTAGATTGATATGGATAGCAATGTAAAAGATAACAAATGGCAGTCCACTGGTTACTAGTTTGCTAACACACAATATCGCCAGACTAAACGTAAGGCTTGCAGATCCACTGGAAAATCAGGACATTAACAAGGATTGCAGAGTCCACTGGTTACTGGCTTCCCGACACACAGGATAACCAGGCCACAAGCAAGATTGTACATACAAAGGATAATCCAGACAGGAACAATGATTGCAGAGTCCACAGGTTACAGGTAGGGATGTGCACCGGCCACTTTTGGTGTCTCGTGTTTTGGATTCGGATTTGCTTGAGGTTTTGGGTTCGGATTTGTTTGGCAAAACACCTGACGAAAGGTTTTGGTTTGGATTTAAGGTTTTGGATTCAGATTTATTTTGCAAAAAACATAAAAAGTGCTAAAAACCAGTTTTGTGGGTTTTTTTCCCACTCCTACGCTATTATTAACCTCAATAACATTCAATAACAATCATTTCCACTAATTTCCAGTCTATTCTGAACACCTCACAATATTGTTTTTAGGCCAAAAGGTTGCACCAAGGTAGCTTGAGCACATAATGCCAAAAAAAGAGGTACAAGATGGAATTGTTCTGGGCCCTCCCTCCCACCCCTCGTGAGATTTGACGCGAGACTTGGACGACAGAGCCTCGTTTTCAATTTTTCGCCCACCGGGAATATCCGAACAGTGCTCGGATCCCGTTTGGATCCGCTCTGTTCGGGTGGGCTCGGATTAGCGGAATCCGAGCCCCCTCATCTCTAGTTACAGGATTGTAGGCACACAGAATAGCCATATCAGGATCAGGGATTGCAGATACATAGGATTACCATGACAGAAGCAAGGTCTGTAGATACACATGGTAATCAGGACAGAACAATGACTGCAGAGTTTACTGGGTACAGGTCTGCAGACGCACAGAATAGCTAATCAGGCTTAGAGTTAGCAGATAAACAGGATTGCCAAATCAGGATCAAGGTTTGAAGATATACAGGATCAGCAGCTGAGAATCAAGGTTTGCAGATACACAACATTGCCACTCAGGATCAAATTTACAAAGTTAGCAGATATATCAGGGGCTGCAACACAGTGCCAGCATCGGCTCTCTCACTTATTCCATGATCTGACTGCTGGGAGAGATTTTAAGAGCCAAACACAGGTGCAGTTCATCAACTGCTGAAGAATACAGCAGAGTGGATTAACTGCTGCAATCCTGGAACAGCAGGAAACCCAAATACAGCAGTACCCCTGACAAGAATATGGTATTGCACCAAATTCTCAGTCCACTGAAACCAAGTCCTGACATAGCTGCTACAGGTTTTCCAACAAAAATAAGTTGAGTTAGCTTAAAAGGGAGCCAGGAATACAAATATGCACCTACCACTTTAATTTATATAGAAAACATGTGTTTCCTGTCTGGAGATCAAGAGTGATCAACAGACAATAAATACAAAGGGACTTTCTCATTTAAAAGAGGGGCTTCCCTCATTCAAATGTTGGGGTGTCCAGAAAGTTTATTTTTTGTTTTTAAATAAATATTAGTGGGTGAGATGGTTGGTTTGGTGATCATGATTGATCAGCAGATAAATAATAAAAAGGGCACTCTAATGCTTCTCCCTATCTATCAAAGGGTTACTGACAACTATCACTGTGTCAGGCCCCCCTGGAGAAAGAATTCCCAAAGCTTGGGGAAGCCTATTTAACAAGGACAGCAATGTAGAGGGTATTAATAGAAAATATGCTTCATTTTTTAAATAAAACATTTTTTCATTTTGTAATTGTAAATTGTATTTCAATATATTATGTTTAATAACTATTGTATTTTTTTTTTTTAATGTGTTGAAAGTGGAACTGGAAGCCCTCCTTACAGCTGCCAGCCAGTATCACCGGGGAGCCAAGTAGCACTGAGCTGCCCCAGTAAACTGAAGTGATACAAGATTATCTATTGCTGATATAAGATGCAAATGGTAAATAGGTCCCATAGACATCACTGAGACAGACTTAATTAACACTGAATCACATGTCTACCATATATTGTAATGCTGATTTAATACAAACCACTTTCATAATCACACTTTAAATGTGCTCCCACTGTATATACAATAGTGATCCATTTTTAATATTACAGCATTGCTGGAAAGGTAAACAACAAAATTCATGTTCATTGATTTGGATATATGTTGTTGTACTGATGTTAAAAAAAGCACTCATTTTTTGTTATTTATGTTTATATGTTGCAATCGTTTATATGTTGCAATCATTTTGCAAGGAAAATGATATGCCAGACAGCATAATAATTACAATAAAAATATTTTTCTTTTCTATCACTAGGGGGCATACTATAACAAAAAACGGTTTATCCCATAATGTATTTAGGAGGTTATACTAAGATTTTGACGCATGTTTTGGGCAAAAAACAAACAAAAAGAATTCACATTAAGAATATATGATCATTCAGGGCATTCCCTTTCTAATGCCAAATAATAACAGTGGAATCAGTACATCATTATTTGTATTATCTAACCTTATTTTCTTGCCATAATATGACAACCTAAATTTACTGTAACATTTCACAGACCAATAACATATTTGGTTGCTCATTATTAATTAAAATACTCTATTGCAAAAGAAAAATGATAAAGCATCATACCATAATTTCTTTTGGATACAAGCAAATGGATCAAATTCCAGAGTTTACTGTTAAAAGGCTCCTGTATATTTACCTAATGCCTGGAGCAGGCTGGTATTATTATTGTGATTATAGACCTAGCATGTGATGCTTTATGCTGGTTCATTTTACTGGTTCTGGTATTCATAATTGTGTCACTAATGTCCCCTACCTAACAGCTTCACAAACCATGCTTTTACTAGCATTATTATGGCAATTAGAAGCATATAAATAGATACGGGGATGCAACCTAATGGTTCCAATGACCGCATCTGACGTCTGCATATTTTGGATATTACCTCTTCTATTTACGCTGGTTGGGCCTGATTCATTAAGGTACGCAAAATAAACGTATTGTGCATTTTTTTTAAAAACGCACATAAAACGAGCATACGCACGTCCGAGTTCAACAAGGAGATGTAAAGGTTCGCTCTGCAGATACGTCCAAAACATATATGGAATTTAAAGTCCCTAAAGAACTCACAGGAAAAAAAAACAATTAAGGTCTACTATTAATAATATAGTCATTAATAACAAAACATTTAAAAATTCCAAAATATTTTTTTTATTTTTCCCCTATAAAAAAAACATTTATTAGGATGTTTTGAATGTCTACTGTACATAAAAAGCATTTTTACAGTTGCTCCTGATGGCAAACACGCTAGCATGCATACACGGCAGTCATTAATATCACTTGCCACTTACACCTGTAGCTGGTGCAAGTGATACAAAAGAAAATTCCACACCTTTGAGATGCCCAAATCATGAATCATGCGCTGGAGTTTGGCACATCCTTTCTGTACATTGACTACATGCATTCGCCCATTCCCATCCTGTCCAGCCCATGAAATCACAGGCTGTAGTAAGGGTCCTCAAAGATAAATTGGATGGTGCTGCATTCTCTGGTATATGGTTAGTTTCTGGACATGCGATTTTAAGCAAAATACAGCACGTATTGGCATTTATGTGCTTTAATGAATCAGGCCCGTTAACTGCAAGAGAATCAAGGGAGTCAATTGAACCAATAGGAAATCTATTGCCCCCACCACAAGTGCAAGCTCTAGTTTCCATTGCATGTTGTCCTAACACCAGCGGATAAGCAGCTTTAGGCTCATTTACCTAAAGTTCAAAGGTGCAGTACAAATGCTGTTTTGTGATGGTATTGGCTACTTGTGTGCAAATACACCTGTTATTTAAATGAGATAAAGTGGTGGGAAAAGGCACATTTAGGGTAGTGTTACTTGCTTTGCGGAAGAGTTCACAGCATTTTTCACCCTGCAAAAGAGGCCTTATACCTATTTGTGATTTATTTGATTATAAAAATGCAATTTTAAATACCTGTGAAAAATCATTTAACATGCAGTTTCAACTAACATTTTACTTGCATCTAGTAGGTTATGGTAGTCATTTTAGCAAGATTTCTTCAGAAAACTGCAAAATAACACACCGGAATGCAAGTAAAAGGTGTGTGGGTTTGCTGATACTAGGAACAATGGGTTCTAATGCCAGACCCATTTACATGTGTTAAACTACAATAAAAGAAAAAATAGTAAATGCATTTCTTTTAATGGCGGTAGGCGGTTCTATAGTTTTAACTTGACACATTTTGTATCTTTTCATTGCACTATATGGAAAAGCGCATTTTGAGGGACACACTTAGACCAATGGAAACAATTAAACACACAGCAGGGCATGTCCCCTCTCTCTCATGTATTAATAAAAAAAAACAATAAGTGTAGCTAAACCTAGCAGTAATTTAGGATCAAACTACAAAAAAAGTTGAAACTAATAAAGGGGGGGGGTCGTAAAGTTTAAAGGACAAGAAGTGGAATGCACCATGAAATGCACTTGGCAGACTAGTAGCCACACTTGTGGCTACTTGTGGCTGGGAGCCTTTCTGTTGTAAGACATCATTGATAAATGATCAAGCTCCAAGCTTCATTGTGCCTCCAAATCATCGATTGTTTGCAATTTTTAATGAGATCTTTCTGAAAATAGTTTCCTATGAAGATGTTTAGCAAAATGGCCTCCACTCTCTTAATAATTATCCTATCTTAAATAGCCTGTAATTGGGAAACAAAGCAGCCATCCCTCACATCAGGAGATAATTAACCAGATCTGGTTCGTATCCCAGATGGAATACCTTACCAGTCTCCAGATAAACAAGGTGGCCTCCTTTCACCAAATCTGGCTTGCCATGGTACTTGCACCATACAACATCCCTTCCTGGCAAACTGTAAAGCTTCCTGATCCTACCGCAGTCATTTACTCATCCCTCCCCCCACCCCCCACTCTGGCACGTTCCCCTTCCAATATTCCCTATCGGCAAAAATATTTAAGAAATATTTAAAAATCGAAAATTCAAAAATACATTTTTCTAAAGAATTGGCCAGTTTAAAAATGCTTCATTCAAATAAAACATTTTTCATTTATTTTCTTCTGTTATCTCATTCACTAGATAGTGATAACAGAGCAAATATTGTGACATGTCTTTAGAACATGGGAAATCCCCTTGTTATGAAGGTAACTGCATAGCAAACAGGAGCATATTCGCAGCAGGATCTTTTAATGGAGCTAGTACTGCGGCGTCTAATATGTTTTTTTATTTTCCGTAGATCAGGATTGTTTACAGATGAAGATGTCAACAGTTCCAGTACTTAGGATTAGGTGAGGAAATAAAGAGGGTGAATGAGGGCTGATTAATTTCAATGTATTTATTTATTTATTTATTTATTTAATTAGTGTGTGTGTGTGTTCTATGTACATTTTTCTCTAATGCACTAAAGGTGCCAGGGCATGCTGGTACCTGTGGTTCACCAAGTGCCAGCATTCTCAGCAGGCATAAGTATGCTGGTGCTTGCATGCCCTACTACTTATTGGCTACCTGGGCATGCTGGGACCTGTAATGCACCACAGGCAAAATGGTTAATTAACCCAAACCCACTGCACCAGGGGTGTGGGATTAGCACTAGTGCTATCAGCACTGGGTGAGTCAATCCTAGGGCAGGCCTTAAAAACGTGGGCCGGATACCCTTAGGGAATTCAGCTCTGTGCTGACTAGCTTAGAGATGATTTGGTACTATGACAGGGAGGCACCATGCTGCAGGTTTCCTTGGTATAGTTCTACTAGCCTGCACTGGTATAACCTTGTGCTGATACTGGTATTTTTGGGGAGTCTCACTCGTATTATCTCCCTGATTTTTCTAATAGTAACCTAGCTGGCAAAACTAGGATAAGTTTGGCCTTTTCGGGGGCGAGGTCGTTTGGATTTTTTTTAAACAATTTTTTATTTCTTGGACTATGATAGACTTTAAGCACATCTCACTAAAATGTAGACATTTTGCGCACTATGCAGAGCCGCACGTACCTTAAAATACGTGCTGCTCGGAACAGAAAGTAAAATATACATTTTACATGGATGCAATTTATGCTTTTTAAGAGTAAATTGAGTCCATCTCTGCATAAGATCCTTAACCTATATGTATATCTTGACCCAATATGTTGAACATCACAATTGACAGCCAGTGAAGTGGCCAAGAACTCTAGCAAATGGTTGCTGGCCAACCGATTGCTTAACATAGCGCTCAAAGTGAACACTATGAACAGCTAAATGGGAATGTCTAGACTTCCCTTCTGAGTCAGGAAATGCTGTGACATCACAATAGTGACATCATCAGGAATTCCTTGAGTAGAAAAACCCTTGTTGCAGTAGGGGAGATTTGTCTTTGTTCATTCCTTCTTGTCAGTACTTGGATTTGGAACTCAAAGCATACCTTTGAACAGTCCAAGTTTTGGAATCAAATCACTGTGTGAACTGAGAATAACCACCTCTAGATGGGGACAAGATCTATCTCCCAACATTACCAGCAGTTGGGATGACGTGACATTCCCCCAGAACCTGGACTCTTCAGCCTAAATAAAGATAGTTGAGTCATATATAACAGATTATGCTGACAATAGGGAAGGTCTGAGATCGGTTCACTGATTAAAAATAGATAGTAAAAACTAAAACAATTAAATCTGCATTACCACCTCATCATTACATTTTACACACTCCTTCCCCTACGTGAAGCCCAGAGGGCTGCTCCATGCAGCCATTTTCCCAGGGCTCCTTCATTTCAGTAATATGTAAAACCAAGAAGCTTTTTAAGTTCACCACTGTAAAAAGGCTGCGGAGGGGGATGTGAGCAGGAGAACCAATCTGAATCACCAATTTCCATGATTGCAGCTTCTGACTGAATTCCTTCTCACGCACCATCTCGGCAGTGTCCCACAGCTCCAGTTTTCATCCAGGCTTGTGAGACAAACCATGGAAGTCGTGGAAAAAGCAATTGCATAGAACGGTCTCTGGGGCTACAGTGTGAAGCCCTGGGTAAGGTACAGTTTTCACCCCACCTGGAGGTGCTGCTTTAATTAAATAACATTTAAATGTAATTAAAAATGAAAACATAAGATATAACTTAAGAGCTAGGTCCTATAACTCTGTCACTAACTGTGTAAAAGTAACCATGTGAAGAAACATTTGTTTTAGTATTTTTCCTTGTTTCCCCCCTGCATAACATATATATATATATATATATATATATATATATATATATATATATATATATATATATATGTATGTATATATATATATATATATATATATATATATATATATATATATATTGATTTGCACATACGTGAGCCGTATAGTGGCAGTTCCACTAATTAAAAAAACCAAAAATATCAAATTGTGAAAATAGTACAAAATATAAAAAACAAAGTGGAAGCATGCAGATGTTAGCTGAAGTAAGCTGTACACTGGCTCAGCTCTTTGCCCAAGATCCCACTTTTTCTTATTCTAACAAATATAAAGCATTGAATATTTATGAATACTGCTGGCAAACGTCACAGCAGCGCTGAGGATTGACTTCATACCAAAAGACAAGGCTTTTATAGAATCTATTAAACTAGCATCCCTGTCCAGCTGTAGGACCCACAGAGCTCAACTGTCATTGCTGTTTCAACATCTGTTCAGCTGCCCACTGAGCTCAATTGTGATTGCTGTTGCCATCTCTGTTTGGCTGCTGGACCCTCTGCACCCAACCATCAGTATCCTGGAATTCGTCGTGTCAGAGTTGCAGAAACTGTCTACTCCACTAACCCCTGCCTTCACCTCTTCAATTGCCCTGCACTTTTTGGATCAGTTGTTCCTTTTCCACTCTCATTACCTATTCCAGCGAATACACATTCATTCACATCTCTCCTTCATGCTCCTACTCAATTTACATCCTCCCCTACTTACTATCATCACACTTTTCTTCAAACTCCTCTTCTTTTTCCATCATCCTATTTCTCCCTCGCCTATTATGATTTCCCCTTCACTACATCCCAGCACGGTGGCTTAGTGGTTAGCTTAGTGGTTAGTACTTCTGCCTCACAGCACTGGGGTAATAAGTTCGATTCCCGACCATGGCATTATCTGTGTGGTGTTTGTATGTGCTCCCCATGTTTGCGTGGGTTTCCTCTTGGTGCTCCGGTTTCCTCCAAAAACATACTAGTAGGTGAATTGGCTGCTATCAAATTGACCCTAGTCTGTGTTTTTATCTGTCTGTGTGTGTGTTAGGGAACTTAGACTGTAAGCTCCAATGGGGCAGGGACTGATGTGAGTGAGTTCTCTGCACAACGCTGCGGAATTAGTGGTGCTATATAACTAAATGATGATAATTCCTCCTAATAAGTCTGCACACATGAACTATTTTGTCTCCTCCACCCACCACACTCACCAGCCTACATAGATAGAAATAAACCTCACACTCATAAATCCTCCTCGCATGTCCCCTTCCTCACCCTGCTTCTTCTCATGACTGCTGGTGACATCTCACATAACCCTGGACCCCGTACAATCACCATTCTTTGCGCATGCTCCTCGCTCCATCCCAAACCTTTCTGTCCACCCTGTACTTGCAATCCTGCCAACCTTATCCACATATCTCCCCTATCCTTTCTTCCCTTCTCATGTGCACTATGGAAGGCCAGATCTTTTGTAACAAACTTGCATCCAATCATGATCTATTCATTTCTAAATCCCTCAACCTCCTGGCCATTACAGAAAATTGGCTCACCTTCTCTGACACTACATCCCCTGCAGCTTTCTCCTATGGGGGACTCTCACTCAGCCATACCCTCAGACCCGGAAACAGACAAGGTGGTGGAATACCCATTCTACTTTCTCCAAGTTGTGCCTTCCAAGTCATACCCTCTGAACCCTGACTCTCATTCTCTTCCTTTGAAGTCCACACTATCCGTCTATGTTATCCTCTCCACCTTTGTGCTGCTGTCATTTATCGCACCCCAGGTCCAGTTTCCCAATTTCTTGACAACTTTTCAGCATGGCTCACTTATTTCCTGTCTTTTGACGTGCATACTCTCATAATAAGCGATTTCAACATCCCCATTGATAATCCCGCTGTCTCTTCTACTAGTGAACTTTTTTCACTCTCCTCCTCCCTTGGTCTCTCCCAGTGGAACCTCATCTCCCACCACTATTACGGATACTTCCTTTACCCTGTCTTCTCATGCTACTGCTCCATCTCTAGTTTCACCAACTTAGCATTCCCATTCTCTGACCTCAACTTCCTTTCCTTAAGCCTCACTTTACCTCATGCCCTCTCCCCTGCACCAAAATCCATAAGTACTAATTGACACCTAAGTACCCTTAACCCAATCCACTTCTCATTTTAACTATTGTCTCCCATGTCTTCATTGTCCTGCCCTAATCAGTCTGCCTCTTTCTACAACAAAACACTAATTTTAGCCCTAGACAAAGCAGCTCCAGCTACCACATACAGTTTCCGAAGATACAAACCCCAACCATGGCACACCAAACAGACTCACTAAATGCAAAATTGCTCCCGTCCTGCAGAGTGCCACTGAAGAAATCTCGTTCCTATCCTGATTTCCTCCACTATAAATTCATCCTTTCATCTTACAGCACTGTCGTTTCATCATTCTACAAGATATTTCCTCATGCCAAATTCCACATACTTCACCCACTCTACCTACATTTACCTGCACTCCCCAATTGATCCTTATTCATTCTCATTCTCTTCCATAACTGAAGACAAAGTCTCCACACTCTTCTCATTATCTCACAATACAAGCTGTCCCCTCGACCCTATTCACTTCCAACTGGTCTGCTCCCTCTACTCCACTGCATGACCACATCTAACTCACTTTATGAAACTGTCACTTTCCACTCCTACATATTCATCCTCTTTAAATATGCGCTCATCTCACCAATTCTAAAGAAACCATCTCTCGATCCAGAATTTCTCTCCAACTACTTCCATACTTCTCTCCTCCCCTTTGCCTCCAAACTACTTGAGCAATTAGTATACAAACCCCTGTCTCACTTTATTTCCTCTCACTCCATTCTCGACTCTCTGCAATCAGGCTTCTGTCCTCAACAATCCACTGAAACTGCTCTCATAAAAGTGATTGATGATCAATTTACTGCAAAGTTTAAGGGTCACTTCTCCATACTCATTCTCCTGGACCTCTCAGCTGCTTTTGACACTGTTGATCACCCGCTTCTCCTACATACCCGACTCCATTGGCCTTCGTGACACAGTTATTTCCTGGTTCACTTCCTACCTGTCGAACCGCTGCTTTAGTGTTTCTACGTCTGGTATATCCTCCCCTCCACTTCCTCTATCTATTGGGGTCCCACAAGTCTCTGTTCTTTGCCTTTTAATTTTTTCATTGTACACCTCTTCTCTTGGGGCACTAATTTGCTCATTCGGCCTCCAGTACCACCTCTACTCTGATGACACCAAATTCTATATCTCTTCCCCTGACCTCTCTCCTTCTGTACTAACTTGTATAACCAACTGTCTTTTAGCTATCTCCACATGGATGTCCCAACACTACCTAAAGCTCAACATATCTGAAAAAGAACTTATTATCTTCCCTCCTACCAGAATCACCATCTCCCCTCAAGTCTCCCTCACTGTTAATAACACCACAAATTTCCAAGCCTACTTTATTGGTGTCATACTTGACTCCACTCTCTGCTTTATTCCTCACATCCAAAGTCTCTCCCAATTCTGTCTATTCCACCTTAAAAACATTGCCAGAATAAGCGCTTTCTTACTCAACATGCTGCCAAAACTTTTATCCACTCTCTCATCATCTGCCGTCTTGACTACTGCTGTCTGGCATTTCCAACATCCATATATCCACACTTCAATCCATCCTAAATGCTGCTGCAAGACTGATCTTCCTCTCTCACTGCTCAACATCTACTGCACCACTTTGCAAATTCCTACATTGGCTCCCTGTGCCCTCCAGAATCCAATTCAAATTACTCACCCTCAACAACACTACTCCTTCATACATCTCAAGTCTCATATCAAAATACTGTCCCTCCCGCCCTCTTAGATCTACCTCTGACCTGCGCCTTGTCTCGTCTCTGGTAACCACCTCTCACTTGTGGTTACAGGACTTCTCCCACGCTGCTCCCCACTTATAGAATTCCCTACTACGCCCAATCAGGCTTTCCCACAGCCTTCAAATCTTTAGACGTTCTCTAAAAACCTCTCTCTCTTTTAAAGCTTACCTTATGCCTGATGATACTATTCACACTAATACACCCTCACAGCTGTCCTAATCTCCACTCTAAGCCACACTCGCTCCTCTTGTTTCTGCTGTGCCCCCTTCCACTTAGAGGACCTCATTTAGAGTCGGACACAAAGTCCGTTTTAGGTGCATCCAACAAAAAAACACTATCATGCATGTGCAGAAAGCACCAAATCCGCCTGCATCTTGGACACTTGCGTGTAAAACAGACTTTGCATCTGACTCTAAATGAGGTCCAGAATGTAAAGTCTCTAAAGTTCCCTACTGTACGTCTCTGAGGAGCACTGTGGCGATCTACAAATCTACAATAATAATAACAACAAAGAGTTTTTCAATCATTTTTTAATCATTTTCATTTGTCATGGCCATCCCAATATGGCAATAACAGAAAAAGTATTGGGGCAGTACAAGTACCAAGGTGATACTTGTTAAACAAGTTTCTCCCTACAGAAGCATGTTAAGGGAAAGGTATCTCTGTCAAATCTTACCGTCATTGATAGCAGTGCTATCGCTGGCGGCAACTGTTTGGTATATTGGTATATATCATACTTACCTACTTTCTTCAGCTCCCTTCCGGGAGCCAGCCAGTGGAGGGGGGCGTGAAGGGGCGGGGTGGCCGAAATCGCGTCATTTCGGCCCCGCCCCCTGTGACGTCATGACGCAAATTGCGTCATTTGACAGCGGGGGCGGGGCCAAACGCCGCGATTCACCGGGAATCGCGGCGTTTGGGATCTAATTCTGCCCACTTCACTAGGAAGTGGGGCACTTCCTAGTGAAGTGGGCAGAATTCGGGAGATTGCCACACTCGCCCGGGAGTCCGGGAGACTCTCACAAAATGCGGGAGTCTCCCGGACATTCCGGGAGAGTTGGCAAGTATGGTATATATCTGCAAAAACACCCATTTTCACTAGCTTTAGAGATTTTTGCCCTTTGAAAAATATGTCCCCATGTGCGGTGCTTCTGATTTTTTCATGTTCGGAAATTACCCTCATTGACCTATTCAAAATATACTAAAAGAAGGGTTTGCTGACTGTTTTGAAACCTATACCTATACAAATATATACAAAAACCTTCTTGCGTGATCCAAGCATATTTTTTAAGAAGTCATAGTTCAATGCACAATATCTTCTGTTGACTCAGACTGTTGCTAGTTATGAGTCATTTAAAAACCCCTTTAACTGTGACCGGAGTAATACAACTCATATATTTTCATTTAAAATCTATAACCACAGGAACATCCCTGCTGGAATCATCACACTTCCACCTTAACCCTCTCCTTACTCATAGAAAAATTATGCTCCTTTCAATTATGTTTCTGTTTCATAATCCACAAATGACCTTCATGTTATAAAATACAACATTATCAATACTACTGTCACACTGCTGACAAGCAGAGCTAATTAGTGGGCCACAGGTGCAACATTTATACATTGCAAGTGTCACCACACAAGTCATGTCATGGAAGGTCACAAATCAGATTTGCTTCATGGAATACATTTTACGTAATTCACACATTTTCCCATAATATAGTGCACTGGTGCTCAACCTTTTCTTTTTTTTAGCTATTACCCTATACGTCAGCCATTATGGAACCACTAAATTTAGGCCCGAGATCAATGTACACTGACACTTGGGAGTATATTTACTCAACTGTAGGCTTGAAAAAGTGGAGATATTGCCTACAGCAACCACTCAGATTCTAGCTGTCAGTTTGTAGAATGTACTAAACAAATTATAATTAGATCTGATTGGTTGCTATAGGCAACATCTCTACATTTTCAAACCTGCAGTTTAGTAAATATATCCCCTGATGTCCAAGAACAATGGTACACTTATATATCTGGCAATCAGAGGACACCAAAATCTGATCTAATGGTTGCGTAAAACAATTTGGCCAATTCTCTCTCTATATTCTCAATGTGATTGTCACAACCCAATGTTCCATAAATTTCCCATCAATTGCATCATGATATGTACAATATTGGTTATATCAAACATTGTTACTTTGTGCCAAATGCTTACACTGCACCAGAGCTCTAAAGCTGAACAAAAGAAAGATAAAAAAAAAATCATCAAAAAAGTGATGCAGAATTATTTGGTGTAACAGGGAGAGATGTCCAATGCTGCAGCTGATTTGCTCTGGTGTGGTGGAGGTGGGTCAAAGAGATAATAAACATTGAGAAGCAAGGAACTCATCAAATGGCATCTGAAAACCCACAGAACTAAGGCTCAGAGACAAATTGAGGGTTAGTGGAATACGGGAAAGCGGCCAAGGAAGGAAAGTTGTTAGATTATAAGGCACCCCTGGTCAGAACTATTATTATTATTTACATATAGAGTGCCAAATGTTACTGAGAACATTTTAGAATTCACATCTGCCTCTGCCCCATTGGAACTTACAGTTTAAGGGGCCTATTTATTAATTAGCAGCGATTTGACTAGTTTTCTATCACTGCTTATGAAAACAATAGAACATTTCTAATACTGCAATTTACCATTTAATTTTTTGTGGGGTAGCTCAGTTATACTTAGCTCCTGGCAATATGGCTGGCAGCAGAGGCATCTTAGCGCTTTGCCAGCCAGTCTTGGGTCCATCTATGCATGTGTGACCCAGCTTGCAGGCTTGAGCATGTGCACTGGAACTGGAAGCCTGAAGTTGGGTTTCCAGTTCCATTCTCATTAAAAAAATATATTAAAAAAACTGTTATGAAGAAAGAACTTATTTAAATAAAGGAGGACAGCCATTGTCCTAGTGAAATAGGCTTCCTTATACTTTACACAGGGAAGATTTGACCAGAGCCGACGGTACCTGTTGTCAGATATACCTGGCAATTAGCCTTAGTTCCCTACCTCAAAAGCACACACACAGACACAAGGTTCCATTTTTAGGCAGCAGTCAATGAACCAACCATTATGTTATTAGACTGCGGGAGGAAAGAGTAGCACCCAGAGGAAACCCACGCAAACATAAAGAGAACATTCGAACTCCGCACATATAGGACTCTTGTTGGAATCAAACTCATACCCCTAACGATGTGAGGCAGTAAAATATTCATTTTGGTAGGTAGCAAGATGTCTATCATCAACCTCTCATCATAATCATCAGACACCTTCGTCACTTATCTTTTAATGCAAGACATAAATGTTTTGCAAGTCCTCTTTTCACTCACATGTAGGGTTTGGCATTACTGAAATACTATTTAGGAAAGGGAGATAAGGATTTTCTCTGTTGAAACGGATGTTTTTGGCGGAGTTAGCACTGTTCCCTATCTATCAAAGGGTTATCCCGCTGAAGAAAAATAAAAAGATGTGTTCGTCTCTGCATCGTCATCATTAGCGAGTATTTGCACCTGCTCTGTAGCAGTTCAAAAAATATGCCTCCCGACAGGCATATATGTTTGTTTCTGCAGGTCTGCATGTGCTGCATTTATTCTACATTGCAAGACCTCTTCCCTTCCCTCCTCACCTCTCCAGGCACAGGAAGGTAGGAAGGTGTTAAGTACTAGAATTGCGCAACTCTGCATAAGCACATATATTTGTGCCCACTTTCTGGATATTCATAGAGAAATTTCATACAAGATGCGCCACCAAACTGGAGTATGGCAAATTCAAAAAAGTGATCTGAACAGTGAGAAGTTTACTCACCTATAGTCTAACCTCAAGTATATCAGAAACCATTTCATTCAAATGAATCATAAAATATATATGTTTTAATGACATTAAATCCATATTTTGCTAGCAGTTCCCAGTGAAACTTTTAATCTTGAAATTTCCCCTTAACTGCTTTCTCATCTGTACAACTTTCATAGAAGCATGCTTCATTATTCAAGCAAATTTTAAGGTTAGTGTAGCACTTCCAGACATCTTCAGCGTTAAGGCTGTAGTGACATTGTACATAGAGCTTTACCTTCGCCACATTACATAATATCTGTCCAAGTATGTAAAGTCTACAATTACATATTTTTAAACAATAAGAAGTTACAATGGAAAGGTGTAAAAGGCCCAGAGAAGACTCTTGACAACTAGAAGGCAGGTGAATTGGGATCCTGGAATAAAGATTAAGGCAAAGAAGATTGTAGGGTGTAGATGCAGTCTAGGGAACTCGCAGAAGAGGTTGGTCAGGCCACCAGCATATTGGAGCCCTGAGGGTGTTAAAACTTCAGTAGCCAACAAGCAGTCTTCAAGTTCGTAGGAGAGACTGTGTGGACTATGCATCAATAATATGCACATCGCAGTAATGCATATTTATACACCGATTGAATGCATCATGCCCGGGCTACTCTGAGAGCCCCGGTGGAGTGAATCCTCTCCTGCAATCTAATTTTTCTATTTACCGGCAACATAGCGCTGCTGGTGATAGGAGGAATTACTAATCTTGTATTGGATTCTATGAAGCCGAAGAGGCTTCAATAGAATCCCATAGAAGATGGTTTCTGTGAAATTTCCTTTGTTAGGCAGGTAATGCACGGCAAACATACTTAAAAGAAGTGAAAACTGTGTCAAATATGCTTGATGGATAGACCCTTGTTGGTGGTAAGTGTGTTTTTCGCTTTGTAAAGAAAAGAAGAGAATAAGAGATAGGCATGTAATGACATGGGCATGTTGTTGTTGGCTGTCCTTCTCTTCACAGTCGGGGATGTCCCCAGCATTAGTTGAAATAGAAATGCTGTGAGCTTGCTGGTAGACAGAGGAAGTAGAGATGGTGTGTGATGAACACAGCCAACAAACAGAGGGGCTTTTGCCTTCATTAGTTGAACCACACGCGGGAGCAGCAGACATTCAAGGGGAGACAATGGCAGTTTTTCTTACTAAAATCCCAGCACCTTTAGCCATGGTGCCATCTGAAGTTCCCATTGACTGCAATAGAGTGGTGCAGAAGGTATAGATTCACAAAGGAGGAGCACAAAGGCCCAATCAAAGTCAAAGAATGATGTGGTAATAGAAGAACAAAGTGTGTTGTGTCAAATTCTTCTGTCTACAGTGTGGTTAGGTGCATAATTTATCAAGAAAGCTATAAGCATGGAAAGCGATGACAGAGCAGCATTGAGGTAGAGTGGCAAGGATCACAGCAGCGGAGTGGAACATTAAGAGGGAGTCTATTCCATATGCTTTTGAGGATTCAGGCTGCAGCTGAAAGGGCAGGTGTAGTAATAGCAGTAACATGAGATGTACTTGAGAGATATGAGGGCAGTAGCTAAAAGGGCAAATTTAAGAGGATAATTACAAGGAAATTTATGTATGCTTGGGGACCGCCTTAGGTTTACACTTGGTCATGGGAATGAAAGAAAGAATATGGAAAAGGGAATACAAAGATATTTTCACGCTGTTACCAGAATTTAGGGACCTTCTTGCCATATCAGATAGGAGGGGGTTACATAATTTTTTTACATACCCAGTGCCTATGAGTTCTGGGTTTTTTACTTTTTTACTTATTCACAAGGATCTGACATGGGTCACTAAATATCAGTTTGCAAGCATCTTGAGTGGTATTTTGGCAGCAGCAGGGCAAAACAATTAGGTACTCATTCCTTTCACATAGTATGTAGTCGAAATGTCTACATTCATAATGTCGGCAAAATTTCTTTAACATAATGTTGACAGTCATAATTTCTACACTGTTATAATGTCGATAGTCATAATGTCTACATGTTCATAATATCTATATAGTTAAAATGTCGCTAAACAAAAAATGGCAATACATGTAAAAAAAGAAATAAAAAAGCAATAAATGTACAAAATAGCGTGCCCCCCTGCCCCCAAACAGCTTAACCAACCTTAGTGCTGCCAGCCTAGGCTGGTACTAGCAAAAACGAGGGGACAAAAAGCGAGGGGTCCCCCCAATTTTTTTATTACCAGCACCAGTCTTTGCTGGTGGCACTATAGCAGGGAAACCCACAGTGTGGGGTCCCCCTACTATAATGGTAAATTCCCTAGGGAGATAGGATCCACAAAAAAAAAAATGCCCTAACCCCGTTCAGGTTTAACCAGCGCTGTGATGATTGCACTAGAGCTCTTCCCACAATATTAATAACAATAATAACAAATTAAATGTTAAAAACTATTTTGTCGCTGGTGCATTACAGGTCCCAGCATGCCCAGGCTGCCATTAAGTTTTTGCGCTAGTACTACATTCACCAGTACACCCATGACTGCCAGGGCAACGCAATACTAGCTCCGGGTGATAAAATTAGACATCTTCTCATACTGACATAATAATAATTCCGGAAAACACAAAGAGCGACAGTGACCTTTACGTCACTTGTAAGTGACGTAAAGTGCTATTAAGAGGGCATGCTATTAAGGGGGGCACCCGCCCGATATATAATGTTTTTTCGGAAGGCTTGTACATTATACAGCGGGCGGGTGCCCCCCTTAATAGCATGATTTAAACTGTCGTCCTTACAAGTGACATAGATGTCACTGTGGCTCTTTGCTGTTTTCCGGAATTATTCTATGTCAGTATGTGAAGATATCTAATTTTATGACAGTCGGAGATAAGGTGAGTCGTGATTACCATATTACAGTAACTAGTCCTGGGATTACCCGCTTCATGCTAATGACCACCACCGATGACTGTCAACAATATAACAGCGTAAACATTATGAATTTCATCATTATGGTCTAGATATTTTGAATGTTGACATAATGATTGTAGACATTTCACACCCAACTCTTTCACATAAATGCAACAATGGAGGTGGCGTGAATAGGTATGTATGAGTATATATATATATATATATATAGAGAGAGAGAGAGAGAGAGAGAGAGAGAGAGAGAGAGAGAGAGAGAGAGATACATGTAGTTGTTACAGATTCAGATGAGTTTGAAGGGCTAGAGACCACTAAATGTGGAGATTGAGAATAGAATAGACAAAATGAGAGGTAAAATAGAGTAATGGCCTCTTTGTGAGGCATTGGGTTGCTCAGTGGTATTACATGCTATGCTATGCTATGCTATATCAAGGTGTAGACTTGCAGGAACTCCAACATACATTGAACAGGAGTAAGGGCCGCGGACTTGCTTTTGGGTACTTGACCCTGTGTAGGTGGAACTGCAGTGATTCGGAAGGAGAAGCATAAGGTGGACCCAGGTGATCTGAGAATTGGCAAGAATCAGCAGGGGAAAGCAATGTCCGGATGTGATTATATTGCACACGGGATGTAGTGACGTGAGAAAAATTATATCTGTAGAGTTTCGGCTTTATTTTTGCAGGGTCAGGCCTGGAAGTAGGCCAAGGAAATAAGAAAGTGGCTGAATATTTGGGAATTACAGAATAGCACACCTGTGTTATATATGAAAAGTGGGATGCATTTTCTAGATATTTCCCTGGGCATTGAGTGAATTGGGAGCTAAGCAGTGGTCAAAGGGGAAAATTAAAAGTGACGGTATCGAAAATTTAACTACACAGCCGGAGGTCAGGGGGGCATCTATGACCTATAAGCGGAATTTGATGAATTACCTCTAATTACGCCCTCCTGTAACTAGATGTCTGTCTAATTTCTTAGAACAATGATCAATGATCAGCACCCAGTAACACAGCCGGACAGTACGGATTGCAGCCATATTAGAGTCAGTGTTTCTCTACAATGTTCATGCTCCTCCAACAAGCTGCCTGACACCCTGTCTAAACTGTACTGGTAGTAGTTTTGAAGCATCTAATAATACCTCAATAATGTTGCATTCACTTAGGATAATACTGTATGACGCTATGACAGCAATATGAAGCGTGCAAAGTGGCTCCTGTGACAGAGGCATCGGATACATAACAGAGGCGAGGGGGAGAGCCACTCTTAGATCTAGGATACCCACCCAACTTATTGCATGTTGCATGGTTACAAGCTATGAAGCCCTTCCGTATGGATGCACAACACTCCCTTCATATGGCGTGACATGAATCCCCTCTGCTTCCTGGTTAAGCCACACACGTCCATAGGCCTGGGCAGTATTCCTGGAGTTGTTCTCAACAAGGGCCAGTGCAAGGTTTCTCTGTGCCCTAGGCAAATTTTCAAACTATTGTTCCCCCCACACACACCCATACCTCTCACACACCAAATACCACTTCCCAGACCCTGACACACTTGTAAAAAAAAGAAGAAAAAAAGATAAGCCTTACCTCCTCCAGCAGTCCAAATGTAGGGCTGTTTGATGCAGAACGCTGTCCAAACTCCACTGCTGCCCTGGGAAAAATGCAGGATTTCTAGAGTGGAGGTATCCAGATGTTAGATTTTGGAACAAAAAAATTAGCACAATAAGCCTACAACAGACAATTTTTAGTGATTATTTGAGTCATAACATGTCCCTACATCACACATTTGCCCCTCTGTGACACACTCATGCCCCCTGCATCACACTCCTGCCCCATTTAGTAATCCAAATATATGGCCCTAACATGTCCCTGCATCACACTCCTGCCCCCTGCATCACAATACTGCTTCCTACATTACACTGTCACCCCTGCATCACACCACTGCTCCCTGAATCACAATGCCTCCCCCTGCGCCACACTACTGCCCCCAGCATCACACTACGGTCCCCTTCATAACACTGTACCCCGTGCATCATACCCTCTCCAGTGGATCAAACAGCTGCCCTCTTCATCACACTATCGCTCCCTACATCACACTGTCCCTCTTGCATCACACTACAACCCCCTGCATCACACTAGTGCTACCCCCTGCATCACAATACTGCCCCACCTCCATCGCACTGCCCCCCCTCAACATACTGCCTCTTAATCCCCCCCCTTACAGCATAATCCTCCCCCCATGCAACACAATCCCCCCCTTGCAGAAAATCCCCCCCTTGCAGCACTATCCCCCCCTTGCAGCACACTGTCGCCCCCGTATACCACAATGTTCCCCCTCTTGCAGCACTCTGTTCCCCCTCTTGCAGTACAACCCCCCCCCCTTGCAGCACATTCTCCCCCTCCTCTCCAGCACTTCATTCTTTACTTATCTGGCTCTTCATGCAGCTGCTCCTCTCTGCCGGGCTCCTCACTGACTGTTGAGACATGATGACAACGTCATTCCCGACAGTCAGTGGGGAGAGGGAGAGGGAGGGGGAGGTGAGCGAGGGATTAGGGACAGTTCGACCCCTACCTGCCCTCACACCCCCTCCTCTGGATCTGAAGCTGTGTGGCGGCGGGCGGCTGTGGAATGTAAGCTCAGCGGCTGCTGCACAGCAATGTAAATGACATCAGTGGTGCCCTCCAGAGCCGGGTGCCCTAGGCAGCTGCCTAATGCTGCCTAATGGCCTGCTCTCAACCCACTGTTTTTGGTTTTTATACCTAGGTTTTGATTGTTACCATGATAGAATGTCAGGTGATCAGTTTATTTAGCACAGAGGACATGGTATATGTGGCAAGTGTGGGTAATTGGTTGCCAGCTATGATGGTATGGCCCTTCATTGAAGATTTAAATATACATTTTAATTAAATCATGTTAATTAATTTTTTTTTAATTTTTTTTTTTTAATCCGCATACACATGTAAGTATACACATTCAAATTATACAGTATTATGAAACCACTTGAACAGAGACAAAAATATATTTTTAACAGTGATGACAAGTGGTATTATTAACAACAAGGAGCTACCAATATCTGCACAGAAATGGAACTAGAAGCAGTCAACAAGAGGCGGTGGTTTTATAATGCTTGGTTTTTGAGTAAGGGTGAGGGAAGAAAGGGGAAAGGGGGAAGGATCGGGGGGGGGGTAAATTATAGTTACTAGTTTGTGAAGTTTTCACTTCAGGCATTACCTGGATTAGAAGACTGTTGCCAGTTAAACCAAGGGGTCCATACTTCCCTAAATTTCGGTACAGTGTCATTCAGCAGGGCAGATATATGTTCCATTTGGGAAATAAACCAGACGTGGTTAAGCAGTTCTGCTTTGGATGGGGCAGTGGGTTATTTCCAAGCTCTTGCTATAGGTAACTTGGCAGCTTGATAGATATGTGCGATTAAGCAGTTTTCGGCTCTACTTATATCAGGAATAGGTTGGTTTAATAAAATCTGAGCAGGCTTCTTAGCAACTTTAATGCCAGATGCCTTTGGAGCTATAGCCAGGGTGAGGTTCCAAAAAGTTTGGATGACAGGACATTCCCACCAAATGTGCAAAAAAGTTCCCTTAGCCCCACAAAGGCACCAACATTTATCTGAAACCGATGGGTACATTCAGTGCAACCTCTCTGGAACCAGATACCACCGCGTGTAAATTTTATAACAGTTTTCTTGTATACCTACATTGATGGAAACCTTCGCTGTTCTCGTACGAATAGTGGACCACTCCTCACTGTCCAAAGGCACCCCCAGATCCCGCTGCAATGCCTCTTCATGGGGCTCGAGAATTTGATTAGGTGGTGTTGTAAGTGTGCGATTCAAGATTGAAATATTACCTCTACGGCCTGCGGACTATATACAATGTCGTTCAAATTGAGAAATGCTACGGAGGCGAGTGGAGCGGGTTTGTGATTGTATAAAGTTGCAAATCTGTACGTATTGAAAATGAATTGGGGGGGGGGAGGATGGCACTTATTTTGAATTTCATCAAATGAAGCTGGAGCAGTTTCCCCTTTAATATGTAAGAAGCGCTCGATCTTGTGTCTGCGCCACCACCCAGATATTACTGCTGATCTCCCTGGTGGGAATAGAGGGTGAGTCCATATAGGAGTCAAGGGAGACGGGTACGGAGCTAGACTGTGCTTTTTATTAGCCGCGTCCCATAAGTTTAGGGTAAAAGAAATTGACGGACAGGAGTAAACCGAGGCAGGCCTACAGGATCTAGGAAGCCATACTTTGTGATACAGGTACATCCGGGGTCAGAGCATTTTCTATGTCTACCCATTTTTTAATGCCCGAGTTAAGGTGCCAAGATATAACATTGCTCAATTGCGTAGCCAAGTGGTAATCATACAAAGCGGTAACCAAAGGCCTCCAGCCTCTTTGGCTTTGGCCAGTAGAGACCTACTTAATCTGGGTTTCTTCCCCTGGAAATCATGTTAATTCATGATGACAGACCTGTTTCACAGGTTTTAAAGTGGTTAGAACTTGCGCCTGTGTTATTATAAGCTGTCCCCCAGCACATTTCTCCTGGTTAGCAATAGGGCTCCAATATTAAAGAGATTTGCAAAATGAAATTTTACAAAACAATACATGAGTCCTGCATGATGCACTTGGTTCTAACCTAAGCATCAACACACACACATTCAGCGGTGTATTAAGTAGACTACTGCGGATTTGTGCACAGCACACTCTGGGAGAAGATACCCCATAAGAAGCAAGTGTCACATGCAATGACACTTCCTCATGCAACTGTGCTACCATTACTAAGAGTCAATCAGTTAGAAGCATCACATTTGAATTACTCCATAAAGCTGTTTAATCTTTTTGTCAGTAAAATCTGCAAAATGCTTCTGTTTTTTTCTGTTTATGCCCGGAATAGAGTATTCCTAAAACTGGTACACTTGTGCCTAATATTACTATTATTCTGCATCTTTGAAATATAATTAACATAAATCATTAGTCTAAAACTATATGATCTTTGGTTTATAACTATATGGTTTGTTTGAATTCCTTTTTAGTAAAAGACTTTTCCTTTTCTATAGAGAAACACAAGTGTTTTGTTTAAAGGGAAACGTATAATATATAGTTAAATGTGTCAGTCTCTATCTGTTTATCACAAAATCACTGCAGTGACAGCCCAGCACGAAACTGGGTTTCACCTGGTAAAGTAGACTCACACCGGCATTGTGGCATTCCCTGGCAACGCAATGCTGGGCACTAATTACACTGGCAGCAGGGTGCCACAGGAGGATGCATTGCCGGGATGCTCCTTAGGGAGCTGCAGATCGCTAACTAATGAGAGAAGGAGAGCCCAGACCAAAGCTAACAAACCTTGCTATGTTAATTAAAAGCAGCGTTAGCCAGTAATGGTCGCTATAGCAACAATGGACCTAATGCAGGAAAAGAGATTTCCAAACTGCACCATGATTGTGAGAATGAAGAGTATTTGAATGATGAGTTATTCAATGGACACAGATGTAAACTAGCCATTGTAGTTGGAGTATGTACCAGTGTGCCCCAAGCTGATGTGGACCCACAGGGAACATTGAATAAGAAAACAAAGGTGTTTTCCTGATAACCCACAAAACCTATATTTAAACATTCAAATTAATAGATCTATACCTCATCCTAACACTGCATGGAGAAAAAGTGCCCAATTCCCAGCATTATTGATGAACTGAGGTACAAGAAAACAACACTGCAGTAAAGATTAGCTGGAATAAAAGAGCACAAAGAGTATGAAATGTATGACTGTCCTATGCTCAGAGTACATGTGGAAATCTAGTAAAATCAAGGACACGCAATAGGAACGTGATGTAGAAAACACTATCCCCTCAGCTGGCAGTTGCCATGCAAAGATTAGATGGAGAAAACATTAGCAGAACACTATTGTTAATTCACATTTATGAATGGCTCGTTAATGGGGCTTTAGTGGCAGGTGAAAGGATTATTAACAAGCAAATACTTGTAGTAATAAACCTCCCACCGCCATAGTGTAAATAAATGCACAGTCTTATGGCAACTACATTAATGGGGTATTAAGAGCACAAAAATGGACCAATGGGAGTTTTGTACAAAGCTATCTGGTGCAAAAGCTCTAGTAGTAATAAACAGTGATGTGATGCAACAGTAGAGACTCGTGGGTGAAATAAATGAGGTTTTACTGAGCAATAATTAAACTTGTAATAACAACTATTATCACTAGACAGACACTGGCTATCTAAAGATCACAGTGGTCTTTAGACAGCATTCAGGGGTCTATATATGACCCATCATATTTTTCTCACATTGGTTATCATTTCTTATAGAATAAGAAATCATCATCATCAACACTGTTTTATATAACGCCAGCAAATTTGGTAGTGCTTTACAATTAGGAACAAACCACAGTAATAAAACAATAATGGTAATATAGACAGACAGAGAGGTAAGAAGACTCTGCTCGCAGGCTTACAACCTAGAAGCAGGGGCGCACGCAGGATTTAAAAAAAAAGCGAAAGCTGCTGCGCATGCGCCAGCGCGTGTGCAGCAGTTCTCTTTTGGCAGCTCTGTACTATCCAGCAGCCGCGGCGTTGTCAAACAAGCGTCCACGGCAATACAGTAATACAGCACCGCCGCGCACTCTTCTTTGACAGCGACGCGGACGCTGGATAGTACAGGGGCACTTCTTTAGCGGAGGGGAGGGGTTTCTGGAGACCCAGAAACCCCCCCTGCATGCGCCACTGAGAAGTGATATAACGTGTCTATATAGTAACATTGTTCAACCGGAGAGAAGCTCCTATAGGAGCCTATTCCGTCAGATAGTTTATAGTAAGGTGATCACAATTGCTATCACTTTACTTACAGGTTGCTATGGCCAGGTAGAATTTGCGATGGGGAAAGCACAAAGCCTGCAGGGGAGGGATCCGAAGATCACTCTCCTGCGATGGTCTCCTCATAGACTACAACGGCTAATGCCATCTTCACATTTCCGTACATATGACCAAATCTGTGAGCACAAAGATTATGGCTCCTATTTATAATTATCTGGCAAAAACAATGATTTTCTGTTGCTGCTTATCACAGGGGTAGAACTTCTACTATTCTACTAATTTACTAATAACCAGGTGTTGCAAAATATCAAGCTATCGCCGGTGGACTCTGCAAATTTTGTCACTGACGGGGGTTACCTAGTTGGTGGCGATCCTTTGATAGATAGGGAAAATCTCCGGCAAAAAAAACTGTTTTTGCCAGATATAAGGCTTTTCTCCATTTAATAAATAGAGCCATTAGTGGCGTATTGGTGGAGAGAAAGTTTGTAAACCCTTTGGAATTATCTGTATTTCTGTCTATAGTACTATTCACATCTACTTTACTAATTGTGAAGTGGAACAAGTGAGACATGCAAATTTCTTTAACTCAATCAAAAGTTAGTCAATCTGGAGAGCTCATGGGCAGCTTAAAGCCATTAAACAGATGGAACAGTCTTCATTGAATAGCAAGTAAAAACACTATTTAACATTAATACATGTCAAATGCTGTGTTTTGCCAAGCTGAATAATATTCTAAGGGGGCCTACTTATCAAGTCCAGTTTTTTGTCAGAGATAGGGCTTTTTTGTTGTTTCGCCATATCAAAGGTTTATTGCCAATGGTAACCCCGCTGATGATAAGATTTGCTGATAACATTTGCCTATTTAACAAAGATCACAGTGGTGCGTGTATGGCCGCAATCCTTCATCTGCAACCGCCATCTCAGGATGGCGATAGCAGTAAAAATTAAATGAAAAAAGCTTTTCTTTTAAAACATATTTTTTTAAATATGTTTTATTGTTTTTTTTTTAACATTCTACTTAGTAGAGCTGCAATGACATGTCAGAGGAACACTAAACAATGTATTTTACCTCTGTGATTCAAATCTGAAATATCATATTTGAGATTTAGCAGTCTTTTAGAGCATTTAATTCATCTAGTTCATTAGTTAGAAGCAATTAAAGAGATTACCACAACGTTGAAATGAATGGATTGTAACAATGACATTCTCTATTATCTCCACTGTGCTGCACTACAGAATGTAAACAAAATGTTACTCCCTCTATATAACCCATAATACATGCGACAAACTGATATACACACAATACACCAAAAAAGCATGATAAACACTAGGCAAAGTCATTGTACTACATGCAGTATAACAATTCCTGCACTATGCAGAAAACCTCCTAAAAACACAAATGGCCTGATTCATGTTCATACGTCGATCATAGCGTATCTTGCGTGAAATAGCTTTGTGCATGTTCAGAAACGGACCTCATGCCAATGAACTCAATTGCATGCAATTCATGTCCAAACACAAATGACACTTACAACCGCCAACAACTTGAGAGGGGGAATGGTGGAGGGAATGGGAGGACTAATGTAGGCCATGTAGAGGAAGGATGTTCCATTGCAGATGCAGTAGATTCAAGTCCTGGGTTTCTCATAAGTGTATTTGTTTTCAGCCATATAATTTGCACCAGCTACAGGACTGGGGTACAGTGCATGCCGACTGATAGTGATAACTGTCACGGCGTAGTCCTTCATCTAAAAGTACACATACACGTGTCACTAGCTAGCACCGAACATCTGTATGCAAGTAAGATAGACCATAAAAATGCACTGTATGTACGGTATGCATCAAAAGCATCATTATTCATGTAAATAATGCAAAAAGTAAAAAACATTTTATATCTGAATTTTAATATTTATATAAATGATTAAGCTAATAACAGTAGTTATTTTACTTCCTGATCACATTTTTTTTGTATGCGTTCTAATGTGACCTTTTATTGTAAATACATTTGTGTATATACTGATATACTGCAGCCTGTTCTGTGTGTCTACGTACAGCAAGTAATGTGTAAGCAGATTCAAATGCAAATGTATATTGAGATATGATCCTTTTTAAAATGATGACCTTAAGATAGGGATGTTTATAAAATAGAAGGGGCGACCTTTATATTATTGGAAGTTTAGTTACCTAAAACTAAAGACTGGTATAAAAGTTATCCATGAAACATGGCATGGGTGAAACGTCTATGCTAGATTTTGTTCTTTGATTTAAATTAAGTTTCTATATTGAACAAATTTTGCTGTATTTTAGTGTAAAAATGTACCAATGAAGTCTATGGAAGCAGCATGTGCGATGTAGTAAACTGACGGTGTGAGCAAATGTGCAATGCGAGACAGTTCTGTGCTCTCTGCCACTATTCTCACCCAATTTTAAAAAAGACATAGGGTACAGGGTCATCTTTTCCACTGGGCATGATAGGCTGGTGCCTGGGGGCCCCACTGCAAGGGGGCCCCATAGGCAGGGCTCTTAATTAGAATAAATAATCTTGCAAAAAAAATATTCCTACAAGAAACCCCCAGAAACTTACCTTTTGTGGTCACGCCGTCAGATCAGGTGGCAATCCGGCTCCCTCCCTGTTCCCCTCCACTGTGCTACGCTCACACTGAATGACACTTTCATTGAGGAGGGCCATGACGCGAGAAGCAATAGAGAAGCAAGCGACAGCAAGGATTCAAAGAAGCAGAAGACAGAGATCAGAAAAAAAGAAGAGAAGAAGGGGATGCAATCAAAGAACAGGGCATTTGAAAGGTAAGTGAATGGGGGAATTTGCTTTTTAGTGGCTGTACTATATACATATATATATATATATATATATATATATATATATATATACATATATATATATATATATATATATATATATATATGTATATATATATATATATATATATATATATATATATACATACATATATATGTATGTATGTAGGGGCCCCGGTGGACTGCTTTGCTCAGGGGCCCATAATGTTGTTAAGATGGCCCTGTTGTACCCTCTCAGCTCTTCAGCAAAAAATAACCCACAGCTGGCTAGCAGCCAGTGAACCAGGCTCTCCTATCCTGAGTGGAAGGAGCAGGTTTTCATGGCAAAAGATCCCAGTGATTTGATTTGAAGAAGTCCATTCAGAAAATAAAAGTATCTGTTAGGTACTCTACAAAATCTCCTTTAAAAACACACACGCACGCAAAACCCTCCTATCCTATGCTGAACATTGCACAGACTTAATCTAAATGCATGTTAAATATCTTGGAAAATATATTCTTATACTGTAGTGTTGTCACACTCATAAAATATAACATATTTGGAAAGTAGTGATATTACTCATGTAAACTATAACTAGGGTTTCCAGTGTTCAGTGTTTATTTTGGTGCATATTCTTCCTGCTGCTTTTTTTAGCTTTTGTTTTTTAAACATGCGCCAAAAAAAATAGTGAAGAGAGAGAGGTGTGGGTACCAAAGGACTGTATCAGGGTATAGTAAATAGTGGGTGGTGTGAACAAGGGTAGAGGGGTGTGTGTCATGGGACAGGATGCAGGGGACAGAGTGGAGAGTGCCAGGTGAAAGACTTTTAAGTGGGGTTGTCAGGTGAAAGGATCTCAAGGGTCCCAGTGGAGAAGGTGTCAAGGCCTATAGACCGTTCAATGACACTGTCACTTTCCAGAGTACAGTGCCACAGGAGAGCTTCTGAGCAGGATCTGTCATAGCTTACGCAAGCAAGACCTTTACGGCCCTGGTGGAGCAGTGTCCATACGCTCTGAGCATTACAGTGTTAGAAGCAGAGAGTGCCGCAGCACAGGAGGGGCACTAAGCAACACTAGCTCTGGTGGCAGGTACAATACGTAAATATATATTAGGGATAGACAACAATATCAGGATCCAGGGAACATATCCATTACCTTCAATAGAGATGACTCCTCAGAATTACCAACAACATCTTAGGAACTGAATATTTAGCTATATTATCAGGCTTAAAGAATCACTAACTCCCAATCTGGATATTCAACTACCTGACATTCCGCTCTGTTAAAAGGTTATATATTACCTACCCTGTCCATTATGGGATCTAATTCAGGCCAAAAAGTTAATTTACAGACATTTACGTTGTTATGACATCAGTATTCCTGCTCATATGTATAAATCAACCAATCCACACAGTGAGTTTTTGGATCTGGATTACCGTCGTGTTTTGGTTTTGGTTTTGCAAAACCGCCATTGCGTGTTTTGGTTTTGTTTGGTTTTGTTTTGCTATTTTTTTGGAAAATCCATGTTTTTGGGCCTAAATTAACCCAATTTAGTGCTCCAACTGTTTTAGAGACAAGTAATCTAATTGTTGAGGTAATAAATCATCCAAAAAAACAGTTTAATTCTTCGTTGGTAGGCCTATTCTACACACAAAACAGATTGTCTTCCTCTCCATCTATGCATATTGGCAATGCAGCCATCATCTTTGAATGTATATTACACCCTACACTTATAGTTAAATATGTAAAGAAATGGAAAAAGCCAGTTTGGTTTCTGTCTCTCAAGGCCCCCCTCCACTTGTATAAAATACCAAAAAATTCAGCCATTATAGACTGTACAATATTAATTGACATGGAGAAAGCCAGTTTGGTTTCTGTCTCTCTAGGCCCCCCTCCACTTGTATAAAATACTAAAAAATTCAGCCATTATAGACTGTACAATATTAATTGACATGGAGAAAGACAGTTTGGGGTCACTCTGTCTCTCTAGGCCCCCCTCCACTTGTATAAAATACCAAAAAATTCAGCCATTATAGACTGTACAATATTAATTGACATGGAGAAAGCCAGTTTGGTTTCTGTCTCTCTAGGCCCCCCTCCACTTGTATAAAATACAAAAAAAATCAGCCATTATAGACTGTACAATATTAATTGACATGGAGAAAGACAGTTTGGGGTCACTCTGTCTCTCTAGGCCCCCCTCCACTTGTATAAAATACCAAAAAATTCAGCCATTATAGACTGTACAATATTAATTGACATGGAAAAAGCCAGTTTGGTTTCTGTCTCTCTAGGCCCCCCTCCACTTGTATAAAATACCCAAAAATTCAGCCATTATAGACTGTACAATATTATGAAAAATGGACAAAGCCAGTTTAGGGTCACTCTGTCTATGACACCCTACCCTTAAGGATAAATTGCCCTAACAGCAGCCTTTCAAGATGGTATGTGATATGGAAATGCCACAAGTCCCTTTCCTCTTTGGGGGTAGATTGCACCCTACACTTACATAGAAAGTTTTAAAAAGATGTTATCGGCATCATCTTCAGCTTAATCCTCACCCTCATCAGTGTGTACGTCATCATCACAGACTATCAATTCATCGCCGCTTGAATCCGCCATTAGAGAACAGTCAGTGCTTGGATGTCTTGGATGGTGAAGGCCTTCCTCGTGGAAGATGTAGTTCATTTTTATAAACATCATTTTCTCCACATTTTTGGGAAGTAACCTTCTACGGCGATCACTGACTAAGTTCCCTGCTGTGCTGAACACTCGTTCAGAGTACACACTGGAGGGTGGGCAGCTTAGGTATTGCAAAGCAAGTTTGTACATGGGTTTCCAAATGGCCTGCTTTTCTTCCCAGTAAGGAAAGGGACTGTCTGACATTTCCATATCAACTACCTCTTGAAAGTAATCCTCCACCATCCTTTGCATGTGTATACTCATATTGCATGGAGTTATGGGCAACGTGACACATTTTTTTGAAAAATCCTTCAAACCAGCCCAGATGTTAAATTGTTCTGGTCTGCCCCCTGTGTCTTCCCTGCTTCTTTTTTGGAAATTTAATTTTTTACGAGCAACAGCTTGAGAAAGTTAAGGAGGACACGTCGTCAAGCCGAGGCCCAGTTCAGCGGCCAACTTGCTGAGCAATAGCTCCTTGCAAAAGTTCACATCTCGCTCATTTACAAGTAAAGACTCAATGTAGGTTTTAAACCTTGGATCAAGCACAGTGGCCAAAACATACTGATCCGAGTTCAAGATCTTAATAACTCGAGGATCATTGTGAAGCGAATTAAGTACTTGATCGACAAGGCCAACATACTTTGCTGAATTGCTTGCTTTCAGCTCCTCCTTCATTTTCTCAAGCTGCTTTTCCAATAGTCTAATTAAAGGAATGACTTGGCTCAAACTAGCAGAGTCTGCACTGACCTCACATGTCACAACTTCAAATGGTTTCAGCACCTTGCACAGCACTGAAAGGATTCCCCACTGTGCAAGAGTGAAATACATCCCCCCTCCTTTCCCAATGTCATGACTTGTGCAATATGCTTGGATGGCTTTGCGCTGTTCCTCCATCCTCTGAAGCATGTACAGGGTGGAATTCCACTGAGTTACCACCTCTTGCTTAAGTTGGTGGCAGGGCAAGTTAAACCGCTCTTGGAGCTGCTGTAATCTCCTACATGCTGTGGCTGAATGCCTGAAATGGCCTGAAATTTTACGGGCCACCGAAAGCATCTCCTGCACCTCACGGTTATTTCGTAGGAAGCTCTGCACCACCAAGTTGATGGTGTGAGCAAAACAGGGAATATGTTGGAAATCACCCAGCTGTAATGCTCGCACTATATTGTTGGCGTTATCTGAAATGACATACCCTGAGGAGAGTACGAGTGGTATAAGCCATGCATCAATCACATCTCTCAGTTTGCGTAACAAATTGTCAGCCGTATGCCTGTTAGTGAAGCCGGTGATACAAAGAGTGGCCTGCCTGTGACAAATGTTACGTAGTGGTGTACATGCTGCTGCTGTTCCTGCTGGTGAAGGTGAATGACCAACCCAGTGGGCTGTCACAGTCATATAGTCTTTGGTTTGGCCACTTCCACTTGTCCACATATCTGTGGTTAAGTGAACAGTGGGCAGAATGGCATTTTTCAGCGCAATCTTTACATTTTTACACACTTTGGTATAGTTGTGGAATAGCTTTACGGGAGAAATGGTGTCGCGATGGAATTCTGTAACGCGGACACAAAACCTCAATTAACTGTGAAAAACCAGCTGCGTTTATTGTGGAGATTGGACGCAGATCTAACACTAACATTGCAGCCATGGCGTCTGTGATTCGCTTGGCGACTGGGTGACTGCTGTCATATTTGCTTCCCCTCGCAAATGATTGTTTCACAGTTAATTGCTGAAATGTAGGACTGCTCATTTTATTAACCTGCCTCTGGGATGACGATTCACCCCCAGCAGCAGCAACAGCAGCAGCAGGACTAACGCTTTCTTCAGAGGAATCAATAATAGTGCCGGAGTCATCCAGCCTTAAGTGGGATGCCGGGCTAACTCCGAGCGCTACTGAGGATATTGATGAGGATGGTGTGGTGGGTGTATTTTGTAGCCGTCGGTATGTCGGTGAGCGGAGGGTCTTAGCTGATGAGGGAGTGCTTGTATTCTTTTGGGAAGAACTTTCAGCTTTTCCCAACACTTTGCCATGAACTCTCGTTAAATGGCGTAACATAGACGAGGTTCCAAGATGGTTAAGGTCCCTCCCTCGACTGACTGTGGCTTCACATACACTACAAATGGCTATACAATTGTTGTCTGGATTTGGGTAGAAATAATTCCACACATAAGAAGTGGATTTTTTTGTTTTATGCCCAGGCATGACAATGGCCTTTTTCTTGTCACGTGCCAGAACTGCTGCCACTGGTGCAGGACTTACACAAACAACCTCATCCTCATCAACATCCTCATTAGCGCCCTCGTCGCCTACACAAATCTCCCCCTCATCCTCTTCTAATTCCAAAGTGGCATCCTCAATTTGGGTATCACCGCCTACACTCGGGCTATTAAGGCACACATCAGCAGAATGCTCACGATTAGACACCCCACTGTTGGATGGACTCTCCACAGGGATTGTTGTCATTTGTGAATCAGAGCAAATATTCTCCTGTAATGCCTCACTGTTATCTTGCAGCTCGGCTTTGACGCGTAACAGTAGTTGTGCACCAATTGTAGGCTGGGTAACTTTTTGGGATCTGCCACTAATAGCCAAAGGTAAAGGCCTCATTCTCTCTTTGCCACTGCGTGTGTAGAATGGCATGCTTGCAATTTTTTTTTTATCGTCACTTAACTTTTGCTCAGTTACACTTCTTTTTCGCTTCAATACAGTAAATTTTTTTTTGTTTTTTGTTTTTTGCACTAATTTGAAAACACTCTGTTGTTTGACATCGCCTTGGCCAGATGACGTACTGGGAACACTAACATCAGGACTGGTGACAGAACCTGGTTGCTCATTCAGATCATATGTGGACTGCTTTGAATCCATTCTGAGCGCAAACCACTGGGGAGTGCTAAAAATAATTTAGTAGATACTGCTGACAGTTATGACTTTTGACAGCCAGAAATATTAATGCACAATTAGGGAGGACACCCCAAAAGCACTGAGGAGTGCTAAAAATTATTTAGTAGATACTGCTGACAGATATGACTTTTGACAGCCAGAAATATTAATGCACAATTAGGGAGGACACCCCAAAAGCACTGAGTGCTAAAAATTATTTAGTAGATACTGCTGACAGATATGACTTTTGACAGCCAGAAATATTAATGCACAATTAGGGAGGACACCCCAAAAGCACTGAGGAGTGCTAAAAATTATTTAGTAGATACTGCTGACAGATATGACTTTTGACAGCCAGAAATATTAATGCACAATTAGGGAGGACACCCCAAAAGCACTGAGGAGTGCTAAAAATTATTTAGTAGATACTGCTGACAGATATGACTTTTGACAGCCAGAAATATTAATGCACAATTAGGGAGGACACCCCAAAAGCACTGAGGAGTGCTAAAAATTATTTAGTAGATACTGCTGACAGATATGACTTTTGACAGCCAGAAATATTAATGCACAATTAGGGAGGACACCCCAAAAGCACTGAGGAGTGCTAAAAATTATTTAGTAGATACTGCTGACAGATATGACTTTTGACAGCCAGAAATATTAATGCACAATTAGGGAGGACACCCCAAAAGCACTGAGGAGTGCTAAAAATTATTTAGTAGATACTGCTGACAGATATGACTTTTGACAGCCAGAAATATTAATGCACAATTAGGGAGGACACCCCAAAAGCACTGAGGAGTGCTAAAAATTATTTAGTAGATACTACTGACAGATATGACTTTTGACAGCCAGAAATATTAATGCACAATTATGGGGGACACCCCAAAAGCGCTGGGGAGTGCCAAATATGAAGAAAAAATAATAAACCTCTATCCTCCTCTCTGCACTAGCGATTTTGGTTAGAGCAATTGCAAGAACAATATTGTATTCTCTGTCCCTGCTCTAATTAGCCTATGACTACACCCTGCTCTCTCCCTCTGTCAAATGGCGATGGATTGCTGTGGAGGCGTGTATTTATAAAGTTGAAGTATCGCGAGAACCGAGCTCCGAGATCCGACGACGTCACAATGACGTTCGGCCTCGATTTGGATTCGGAATGGGCGGGAGAGTACCGAGCTGCTCAGCTCGGTACTCGGATACCCAAAGTTCGGGTGGGTTCGGTTCTCGGAGAACCGGACCCGCCCATCTCTAATTATAAGGGTCTTTTGTCCCTTTGATTCTTGTTTATATTTGCAGTTTGCGCTATGTTTTGTTTTATCTTTTCTTTTGTATGTTTTATCTACAAGGATCTATGAAGCTTTTTGGACTTTATCAGAAGATCCACTCGTTCCTTGAATATAGGACTATTTGAACTTCCTGACTAGTTATTATTTTCTTAAACTGTTTATTGTATCTCCTGACTGGCGCTTGCCTGCAAATCATTTTTATTGGTTCTGTACTACTGTATAGGTTTTGGCGTTACCTATTGTTTTGCTGCAAACTGCCTCTCAGTTTGTTATATCTTTTGCGCCAGGGACTTAGCCATATTTTATTTTTGGTTGTTGTATAAGCTTCAGGAAGCTGCGCTTTTCTCAAATACTTATAATGCTAATAACTGGAAAAGTCACAGCAGTCACATATATATGAACATACAGCAGTAGCACATTAACTGCAATAGAAACACAGCAGTGACACATATAACAATACCCACTCAGCGGTGAACTACACACAACACCAAAAAGCAAGCGATAATAGGCACATAGCATTGACACATATACAACAAAAGCCAAACAGCAGTAAAGCAACCTAGCAGCGATGGACATACACCACTAAGAGACAAACTACTGCAGTAGTATTATAACTAGCTAACAGGGATGAACATATATAACAGTAAACAAAGAGAAATGGTATATAATGATAAGAACAGCAATACCAAGGGATCTATTAATTACCCCAATGTAATCACTATCAATATGCATCGCTGCAAATTAATAAATTGCCTAATTCTGCTCTCCCAATTGAGCCCTATGGGGACAGTGGTAAGTGCTAGTAATTAGGTTAATGCCAGCTTTAACACTTAGTTAAATAAGAAAAAGTGGCAAAAATAAAGGCAGAAGAAGGCACGAAGGAAATTAAAAAGCTGTGACACTAAACTGTAGCTAGTTCTCTGGGGTCAAAAGTTTAACTTGAGTACGCATCTGATGTCACAGGGGAGGGCTAGGTATAGTCCATAAGATTGATGGGCGGGAAGTGAATCATTCTCTTGAGTTCAGGAAGTTGCCCGCCAACCCTCTCTGGTTAGCTGAACGCAGGTGCCTGTTATGGATTCTCAGGCTGTTCTATAGTAACGTGGCCAGATCCTAGTATGTCTGGCATGCTGGTGGAGATCCAGGATGGCAAGTTACCGGAAAACGCAGTGCAGTCGAAGGCCAGCGGTTGGGGCGCACACTACGGTAGTAGGCATGCTGAACCCGCCTCTCTTCGATGAGTCAGCTATAGTTTCGGTCTAAATACCATCCCTGTGGGTCGGCTTGTGGTTGCGTTCCTTTGACCCGGAAGAGTTGCTGGTTCTGTACTGCCCAGGACAGATGGTCCCGGTAAGGTAGTTATGTGCACCCGGGGTGTGTTTTGGTTGTTCCCCCTTTTGTGGATGTTCCTTGGTTGATGCTGGGACATCCTGGTTGCCCGGCGGATGTCCTCCTGACTGTTCTTTTCTCCCCCACCATATTTGCAAATAAACTTCTTTTCATTTTAGCAAATTTATGTCTTGTGTCATCATTTAAAGTATTTAAATTAAGTGTTAAGAGGTTAATGTGAAGTATGGGATATCAGCCATCGAGCATTTTAAATATTTTTACACCAGCATTTTGGTTCTTCACCACTTGTTAAATAGACCCCCTAATATTATTATGATATATAGGTAAAATACATACATAGAATAAAAAAAAAGGAATAAAGTGGCATATAATCAAGTTATTATCAGTTTGTTTGTCCATTGTTTCATTAAGCTAAAAGAAAAATGGCTTAAGCTAATGCAGGAAGAGAAATAAGTAGGGGATAAACACATTTACTATATCACAAACATTCCCAGGGGGAAGACAAGATCAAGACAAAATTGCCAATCCCCAAGATGCACCCAGCCGTCTTGTAACAAGACCACATTCAGTAACCCCTGACCTCTTTTGCTAAAGAAAAATCTGACTATCCTGAGATTTGGGACTGTGAGACATACATGGGCAAATATTATTATTACTATGTCTCCTGAGGAGACAGGACTACAGCGGCAATAGTAGGAAGAAAAGTGGGTCCTGCTTATGAGACCTTATATCTTACATACTCCAAATGCTAAGAACCTGGTAATAGTCAGAACTTTTGATGCTACCAAGACACTGTTAAAATAGAGAAAATAACTACATTCCCAGGTCTCGGAGTGCAATCAGGCAAATCGCAACTCTCACCAAGTGCAAAGTACTGCAAAGTTTATGAAGAAACGTCTAAAGAAATATAGATACAAGAACTCTGCACCACCCCAAAAATAAATTTAAAAAGTATAATATATCCCAAAATATTAAAACCCCAACTGTCGTAACTAAACATTCAGAGGCTTTGGACTACAGAGTTCTTAGATGTAGTTAATAGCAGGAGCAGGTTTCACAACAAAGATGATTTGCACTCGGCAACCATGTAATATCACTTGTTAAAATTGTAGCCACAAGTTACTGGCCAATGATACCACATCAAATCAATATGTTTACAATAACAAGTGGGCAGGGCAAGGCGTCTAATAATGCTAATTGCTTCATCACACCTTTGCCCACTCAGTGTTCAGTGATTTAGGCCTGGGTTGATGCTGCAATTTCATTAAACATATCCCTTCCCACCAGGCATGTAAAGTAGGTAACCCTTTAGTTTGGAAGTTCCCTGGACAGTTGCTTTAATAGGTAACTATATTTTAAAGTCACATTAAACTGCACATTAAAGTGCATACTCCTTTCTGCATTCATTTGCTCTGGCATTTTGCAGAAAGCCAAAACTAATTAAGAGAAAGGGTGTGCACATTTCTATGCACATAATCTGGAACAGGACAAAACATTGCAACACATCCCTCACCTTATTATTTTTTTTCTTAAATTAAAGCTCATTGATGGCATGGTTTTGCACAGCCAATTACATTTACAAATAAATATATGACATTTCAAAAAGCTATAGATTTCTATTTATGACCTCAGCTTGGTAGCCATTAATATGTACAACCACAAATCGCAGGCGTAAGCCCTGCTGCAATTTACTAACGCAGGCTGCTCTGGGGAATGCCGGTAAATGGAGAAAGTGCAGTGCGTAGAGCTATTTTCCCCAAGAGAGATCCAGCGAATGCAGAGAGGCTTCAGCTGGATCCCATTGAAATATACCGGTAACGCTATCCTGAGATGGCATTATTTTGCTGTGAAAAGCTTCACTTGATGATTACCTAATGCTACTGTCCCCATAGAGGACAGCAGTAAGTGCCAGTAATTAGGTTAATGCCAGGAAAAAGCTATTATTTATCCAGCGTTAACCCTTTGACAAATAAGAAAAAGTGGTGAAAACGCCTTTACACCAGCATTTTGTCTCTTCATCATTTGTTACCATAGACCTGATAGTCAATTACAATGAAGACGCAACTGACCAATGCAGAGCCCCATCAGATGACAACTATGCGATCAGAACCTCCTCAGATATATTGCACAGCATGTATGTACTTACAGCAGGGTACTCAGTACCAAACAAGCTAATGGTGAAGGTAGGAGAGAAAAATAACTCCCTAACACAGAAGGCACCTATAAGCTGATTAATAGTCCTTTGAAAGATATAAAACTTATGATTGTTAGGAACAATATCTAAGGTATTGACATTTTTTGACACATGATTTACAAAGTACATATGTTAAGAAAAAATGTATATATGTGGCATATGATATAGTAACCATTATTAGTTATGTCCAGTATATGCACCTTCATCAAGGTATCGAGCAGTTGCTATTAATACATAAGGTGAACATACATGCAAGTCACCAATTGCAGTCATGGTGCATGCACTTTAACAGTTCACAATAAAGTGCAAGTTAATAATATATGTCCTGGAGTGGCAAATGTGGTTTCTGTTTCTTCTCTTTGATCTGTGTCTCTTCTGCCTTACAGCTGAGCTGTGAAACAACCCAGGGGAAGGAAATGAAATGACATATAGGCTATCACCTCTGCTCTCACCATCCTGAAACAGCGAAAGCAAAAGGATGAAAGTGGTGAAACATGTACCACCACTGTCCTTATTAAACAAGCTGCTACAAGGGGTCTACTGCCAGCTACAAATGGTGGAAGACCAAGCTCCAGTGAAAAACACCAGTTAAATAGGCCACTATGTGTTTTTTCCACAATTCAAGGTCTTTTATTTTGTTGTTATGGTTACTTACTCATGTAAAAGTAACATGTATCACTGGTAAAACCATGCTCACCTGTGTACACTTTATTTCCTGCGCCTGTGGGATAGTGAGTCACCATGAATCCCAATCACACACAGCCTCTGTGTGTCACCGGTGTTTCCCTCGTCATTCTGAACCCTGCTCCCCCATTACAACAAAATGCTCACAGACATAGGACCGTTGTCATGGAAACTCTTGGATATGGTGTCATAACTGCTGTGTCTGAGGTAAACTACGAGGGTGAGATAAATACTGAGAGAAATAACAAATAAGAGGTAGACAGACAGAGGGATAGAGGGGGAGGAGAGGGAAAAGGAGATGTGAAAGATGAAGGATGGCATAGAGGAATACATACCGACGGTGAGGTAAGACGGACAGGTAGTGGTTTGGGGATATGTGAAGGGGAAACAAGGTCTCAGAGCTGAAGGAGAGAATAAGTGCAAACAACTGAGCAGTGGACATTAAGTGCAGCATCTGTGTGCTTTATAACATTAAGGCATGATGATGTAACCATGAAGTTTCAGGCATAGCTGAGAACTTCATGAACAAACCGAGATGCCTTACACTATGAAACATTCCACAACAATATCATAGATCTATTTTTGTTAACCCTTTGTCTTAATATAAAAATCTATAATATGTATCATATGCTTCAGTTAAATGCATACCAAGCAAATGAGCTAAAGAAGTGTTTCCTGAGCTAAAGAAGTGTTTCCTATTTGGCTTACAGGTATTAAAACTGCCAGTGTGTGGGCAGTGGTAGTTGGCACTAATTGTAAAACAACAAAAAAAAGGAAAACAAACAGAATGCAGAACGCCATTGAACACATCGATATGTATAGCAGTATGACATTGCAGCATATTTGACAAATCCAGGAGGTCAGTATAATCTTTCCTCCAGAGACAATGTAACATAATTAAAACAAATGTATTACTATCTGTAACAACACATAATGAACAAGCATTGCAAGACAGCACAAGGTGTGGATAAGGAGATAAACCAAAACTATTTCAAAAGACAGAAATTGTTCTTCTTTGTTAAATAAAATGCAAATGGGTGACTTTATATGGATTGGTTAGGCATTGCTAATAGAAAGCTGGTGTCATTAGGATTGTTCAAGTCATAATCTGTGCAGTTCATTTCAATACTGGGAAAGATGTCAGCCCAGCTGAATTTGTGGTTTAATAATTCCACTGTCAACCATAGAAGTGTGCTTTAAAAAAAATATGTAGCAAAGAATATGTCCAATGATGAACATAAAAAAATGTACTGTTGACTTATGGTCCAAATTCCAAATTATTTCTGCCTTCACATAACACTATGCTCTCAGACTGTGAAAGTTGCTATCAGTCAACAGGAAAATTATTTGTGTTATCACTCACTGAGAATTGTCTAAAGCTTGTCACACTGGTGGTAGTCATTATCATGATGCTGAAAATGATTACATGGAATAGCCCGACATGATGAGACTGAAGGTGTCATTCACGACAGCGTGGTAATAGTGACAGCTTGAAAAGGAGATTTCAAATAGTTCAGACGAATGAAGATCCCGGCAGCCTACAATGACGTCAGTTTCAAGGGCCCCACTATGATTTGTTCTGTTAAGCTGCAAATTTAAGGAGGCGTCGGCTGTACAACGTTCTTTACACAGCCTAGTACATTGTACAGCCGGCGCTGTACAATGTCAGAATTGTTTGTCGGAACTGTTTGAAGTCTCCTTTTCAAGCTATCACTATTACCACACTGTCATGAATGACACCTTCGGTCTCATTATGTTGGGCTATTCAATGTCGTCGTTTTCAGCATTGTGATAAAGTACCCAACCCTGTCACACACACTGTGATCCAGTCATTTATCTATCCCATCAAACTATCATACATGAGACCAGAGGCAGAACTAGCGAGCTGTAGGCCCCGATGCAAGGAAGCAGGGCCCACAACTCACTAGCTGCCTGTGCATCGGGCTCCATTACCTCCATGGGCCTCGGTGCATCGCACCTGCTGCACCAATGGTAGTTCCACCACTGCATGGGACAATTGTGCTATGTATGTGTGTCACGAATTGAGCACATATCAAACCTTTAGTAGTAGCGCTGAAAGAAAGCATGATAGGTTGTAAGGCCACCTTTAGACAATTCACACTTGGCATAGCTAGTCCTCACAGGTTCACTATTAAGAGGTCCAGTCAGCTAACTATCTCTCTTTTTTCCTCATGTAAGTGCCAGTAAAGAAATAGGTCATTTTCACTTTCTATATGCAAATAGAAACATGGATATACTGAGGGGTACTAATATTGCTTGAAAATTTGGTCTAAAGCCATTGAGGCCAATCATACACTTGCTTTCATTGTCCAACCAGCACAAATAAATGTTGATAGGCTGCTATGGGTTTGGTGCAGATTTGCATCTTTAAGCAATATGTGAGGATCCCCCGCAATACCAGCTACAGATGAAAAGTGATGCTCTGTCAACACTGACCATTTACACTCTTTATCTGCATTCAGCAGTTTGCTTAAGGTCAATTCAGTTAGGACTAGAGACCTCACCTGTATAATGACTTTATAAGGGCCTTTCTCCTACCAATCTTTGCATGTACAAAGTTGGAATTTTGTATCTCTGCTGGTGCCTCAAGAATCTTGTTTTGTTTGCCTGCTTAAGGACATGGTCTCATCCCTCACAATTTAACCTTCTCTGACCCCTCAACTTCAGCTTATGACCCATCCTTACAGGACTAAGCAGTTTGGCCTGTTGTGGTGTGCCTCTGATAACTACCATATCCATGTGGTTATGGGAGCAACCAGCACTGTCATAGTGTTAGCAAATACTATCAATGACTAGTTCACTGTTATAATGTATACTGTTCCAAACATAAAGAACGGTTGTATTTAAGAAAGCACCTTTCATAATATGTCATGCGGACGGCACTCTAGATCAGCTCTCTGCTATACTTTCTTGTGAAAGAAGTGGGAAATTACAGAGTAGTGTCAAGGAGTGTCATCACACCAGGGATGGAGTTGTTTTCAAGTTCTACTGGAATACTCTTTCTGTTCCACTGCTGGACCCAATGAGTTTAACAGTCTTTGCTGTTACCATCTCTGTTCTCTTATGGTGATCTCCTTTACTTGGTGCCAGAATCTGCCGTCAAATATTGGGAACAAGTGTCCCGGCTCTGTTTCAAGTCTCAAGCATATTACTAAAGGAAAACACCAGGCACACAGTTACTCCAAGCTGGTAAATAACCTCAAGAGTGCCCATGCCAAACAAAAGTTAAAGCCAGAACAGTATGGAGGTTCAGTTAATGTAGGTGGTGAAGGACAGTCATGCTTGGAAGCAGCTGACTGTCTAAAGACTTCTACAATGACTCGTTCATCTTTCATTTCCACCTTTCCCTGTCTCTCCTCAGCCCAACCATACCACACCACCTGTAGCTGCACAAAAATGCCCGTCACGATTGACAGCTCTAATATTGATGACTTGCATGTTAGTGCCTTGCAGTAGCCAAACACACACTTTCCCCGCCAGCAGCTAAATTGATATTTATCTACCTTATGTATCAAGTGTTATTACACCTCTGAGATTGTAAGCTCATTTGGGTTGGGCCAGCTTTATTTTCTTTTCATGTAATTGTATGTAATTTGTGTGTATTAACTTAAGATCCTTTCAATGTACAGTACTGTATAACATGCTTGCACTTTATAAAGAATAATAATAATAATAATAATAGCAATAATGTGTATGCTGAAAAAAAATAAATGAATTGAAGAAAAACAGCAGGGCAAAGAAGCCTATAACACTAGCTATCTTTCTGAAAAGCATTAAAGCACACCATTTGCATGAAGTAAAAAATGTAAGTATGCATTCCATGTCTAGAGGACATCATACTGAAAACGTATGTATCCTACCATTTTTATGACGACTGGCCACTGGAGACAATGTTCTACAGTATAATTTCTTTGAAATATACATTATTACACATCAGTTGAACACTACAATAGAAACTACCAGGACAATATACATAACAATACAGCCAGTTCTGCAGCTGACATAGTGAACCACTAAATGATTAGAACAAAGGAATTATTTGCACAAGACATATATGATTCTTTTTTTGTTTTAAAGATGGATGTGAAGTAGTATATTTCATCCTGTATTTTAAATTATATATGTTGAGGTTGAAAAAAGACAAAAGTCCATCAATTTCAACCTATTCTAAATTCTATTGATTTAGAGAAAGTCAAAATAATATCCCCAGCAAGACAGTTGCCAATTTACCCCCACAATGATAAAATAGTCTTACTTGCCTCATACATGGAAATCACATGAAATCCTGATTCGTGGACATGAAAGGGACAGAGCTTATAAAAAGTGTCCGGCGTTACATCCAAAAGTGGACTTTTCTGGTTAGATTGGATGGAATTTGGACAGATCAGAGCAGTGCTTATTTTGTTCTGATTTCGCATGTCTAAATGTTGGGATGATGATGATAATGTAATCTAATAATTACAGCTTGAGATGGTATTTCTTGTAAGGAATTAATCCTATCCACTATTAAATCCAGTTTCCTGCTTTAGTAGGGAATTCTATAATCTGACTACCTGTACAATGAAGAACCCCTTCTTATGCTGATGGTAAAACCATCTTTACACCTGTTGTAGTAGATATTATCTTGTCAACTGCACATCAGAACATTGTTTAATGGACTCATAGACCTATTTATCAAAGGGTGAAAAGCACTTTTGCTGGTAATAGGGTTTTATCTCACTTTGTACTATACATGAAAGGGTTTTCTCCACTGATATCACTGCATTGTCACTGCTGGGTAACCCCCGGCAGTATGATTCGCTGGTGATGCCTTGCCCATGCCTTTGCATGAGGAAGCCTATTTAGCAAGTGATACAGTTGTAACTGTACCGTAGCAATACATAATTTGTTATTGCCATCCCATCATCCCCAAGATGGTTATATCAGATAAAAATAATTTTTAGAAAATGCTGAACTCTTTGAACAAAGCATCTTTAATCTGAAATTTTTTCAAAACATTTTTTCTTGTTTAAAATTATTTTTTTTCTTTAGATAAAGGTTATTCTGACTCACCACATCTAATCTTATTTAACTTTTCAGGGACTGCACCCTAGTGGCGAGGAGAAATTAATCTTGATGCGAGCTGGGCGGACCATTAAAGCTCACTGTTGCAAAACCAAGGTATCCCCTGTATGTACAATTGCTTTACATCAGCAAACTTCTGAAACAAACAGCATGATGTTGTGCATAGCGTAGGTCTCAAAAGTTCTAATTGCATGCTTCTTCACTATCCAATAGTATGCAGTATTGCAGACATTGTAAATGCTCTTATTGTTATGTCTTTTGTACTCATTGCACCCAGTTTTTACAGAGATGTGAAAGCATTTGCAGGCAAAAATGGCATAGTTTTGGCAGGGGGTACAAAAGTTTGATTAGATTGGGCACATCAATTGTTTTTACCATGTGTATTTTTAGGTATATTTGGAAACTCCCATATCTAGGGAAAGATTGGGCATAGGGCAAGTCCAGGGACCATGAAGTGGGTGTGCCTTGTAAAATGTGCTAGCCGGACATGTAGGTGCACTTGCACACCTAATGAAGTTGTGGGTGCCCCTTTTTTCGGGTTCATAAATGACCCTCACTGTTTCACATGTAACTTATTTATTCTTGCCAATTTCTTTCTCAAAATCTGATAAGTAACTCAATGTAATTCAATGTATATGCAATGCATATGCTCACTCTACCTCAGTAACAATTCATTACTGTAGTCAGGACCCTCATTGCCACTTATACCCCATTCATACTGCACCAAAAACCCGTGTTTTTGCAGAGGCACGCTGAAAAACCCGGGTCTTGGTGCAGTATGAATAGTCCAACCACAAACTCCCGGGTCTAAAATCCCGGGACTTAGACCCGGGATTTTGCGAGGGGTAATTCCCGTGTTAGACCCCGCTCGCCTGCAGTATGAATGGTGCAACCCGTGTAATTCCTGGGTCTCACCATTCATACTGTAAAAAAAAAAATTGGGAAGTAAAAAAAAAAGTAAAACAAAAAGATTTTAATTAATAAAAAATACATAACAAATGTTTACTTAACTTATTTTCAGCCAGCGGTGTCTCCGGTGCGTTGCCGGCTGTCAGGGGGACCTCTGGGTACTAAAATGACGTCATTTCTAATGGACTAGAAATGACGTCATAGTGGTATATGTGATCTCAGACAGTTGCCTAGGCTGCTGATGTTTAGGGGCCTAAAATACTGCACAATGTCACTCATTCTGTGTTTTTTTCCCCCATCTGCTCCCCCATAACAGTGAAACTGCTGGCTACTGCTCCTTAATATCAGTGAACAGCTGGGAGTTAAGTGCTGATGATGTCCCAGTTTAATACAGAGGAGCAGATGTCGCCTCTCCCCATTCCCCGCTCCTCCACATGAGGAAGAAATAGGGGATTGGGATAGAGGCTCAGCCCGAAGTGAGGCACCAATGAGGGGCACCTACGGCACTTCCACTGGCCATAATTATAGTTCCTTGTTATACTCTCCCACTACTGCTGGCCTGCCAAGCACATTTGCAAAGGACCTAAGGGGAATTAACACAAAATATACCACTTAATATATCAAAATATTGTAACATGGTTTTTTACAGGAGACTTAAATAAGAAACTTCTTAATTTAAGTTCCTTAATGAATCAGGCCCATACTCTGGGGGTTTACAGGTATGATGCTGTACACTTATCAGATATTGGTCTGGACATCATTAATATACATTTACAAGAAGCAGTGAAGAAGGCTGATTTTTTTCTGATTTGGACCAGAGGCTAAGTCTAAAATGACTTCTTTGTGGAGGTTAAGGGGAGGGGATTTTTTTTTTTTTTAGAGAACATTGTATGGTTAATATGAGGGGAACTCCGGTAACTGGTTGGGTGGCAGTCCTGTAGAGTTCCCGTCCCACAGTATGTGTTGTTACCTATTTTATGTTTGTCACTGGGACAGTGAGTCAGATGGTTAGTGGAGTGGATAGAGCGTACGTGCCCCTGGTCAGTGGATTAGCAAGCATATACCCATGACCCTTTTGTTATATATGAAACAAAAGCTGTTGTCATATTTTGTCCACTGGTGTCATGTCAGGGAACAGATGGACAGATAGCGTCCTTGTTTGAGGTCATGAGAAAAATGAGCCTTCCGTAAATGCAAAACTTCCCTATAGTGGCAGAAAACTGAACTACATTTCCCAGGATTTTGCCTTTAATATTGGATTTACAGAATCTGTGTTAATAATACTGGAACCCACTATAAAACTTTATAAAGAAATCAGCTTTTCAGATGAAAATATTCATTTGTGCTCCACTACTAAACTTTTGATAGGTTTGACATGTAAGTGTAAAATGTGGAGGTGTAATGGGGCTCCCACATCACCTGGTGAATTTACACTTAGTAAGTCCACAGGGGGAAGCATAGGACTGTCCTTATAGCACTCCATTCTGTGCATGTTTCTATTCAGTGGGTGGGGGTGATTCTGCCGAGTATTCTACTTTCAGTAATAGAACACAATGTAGAGTCTGCATCCTGACAGCCGATCCCTTTCCTAGAGGATAATTCCTAATTCCTGATATGCAAGTGCTGCTTTTAAGCAGTTATTAATCTGAGTAATGATGTTTCCTGAGCACTACGCACAGTTAAAGCACTTATCCAGAAGCTCAGTTCACTAATGTCCCGTCCCTGGATTATAGCTCATCTCATAATGTCCGGGGGAAGCCTATGACAACGAAAACACACCTATGGTTACATGCTCTGACTTCCAATCTCTGAATTTACCATTGTAATGGGCACAAAGTATGCTCCAACTGTTGTAAATCAGTGGCCGTGATCTCTTTGTCTGTCTCGTTAATAAGTAATGTAGCTATTGGAGTTAAAGAATAAGTCAAACTTTTCGCTATACTAGCTACATTGCTACAAAAAAAATAAAGATCGCCGTGTCTTTTAACTCATGACTGTACATTACTACAGAAAATGTTGGGACAATATAATTAAAGGATAATAACAATAGCACTATTTGACTTTCAACAATGACATGCATATGTTCTCATTGCATTAAAGCTGCAAAACTGCATATTACAAGGTGGTAGTGCAACACTCAAGCTGGAGTCCCGGGAGCTGCTGCATGCAGGGTTCATTCCTCTGCTCCTCTTCAGGGCCGGCACTTCCATTAGGCAAGCTTAGGCAGCTGCCTAGGGTGCCGTGCTCTGGAGGGCGCCACTGACTCAAGGCATAAATGTTAATAATGTCTGATAATGTTAGCGGCAACCGCTGGCATAATTAAGCTCACCGCCGCACATCTTTTAATTAACCAGTAGTTCAGCCAATCACAGCAGGGAAGCAAGGCGCCCTTCTGTCTCACTTCCGCACACCTATTCCGCACCCACGGAAGTGTTCATGAAGAAATAATGCCGCCCATAGCCTCACTATAGGCGGGATCATGGATAGACACTCACAGTCAGGTGAATGTTCTCCTGGTGTCAGTGGCAGCACGACTCCCCGTCTATTAATCTGTGAGAGTGGGGGAAGTTAGGGGGGAAGATTCTGTAAAGTTGTAGGCATGTTTAGAAGCAGTTTCTGGGGGAAGCACGATTGTGTGTACATTCAAAGCACCTAATGAATTTCCGGAGTTGCTACATTCAGCTGCAGCCTGAAGGCAGCCCAGGAAGCTGAAGTCCGGCAGGGGAGGTGCTGTGGTAGCTGCACTGCTCAGAATTACTGTGAAAGAGGAGCAACTCTGTTCCTGCCCTTGGATTACGGAAATGGAGAAACTTGGAATCTATGGTAAGTAGATTTTCATGCAGAATGACAACACCATGACACCCACAGGTGCCTGCCCCCCCTCCCCCTGCCCATGTGTGCCTGTCTTGCCTACCTGCCCATGTGTGCCTGTCCTTCCTCCCTGCCCATGTGTGCCTACCTCCTCTACCTGCCCATGTGTGCCTGTCCTCCCCCTGCCCATGTGTGCCTGTCCTCCCCCTGCCCATGGGTGCCTGTCCTCCCCCTGCCCATGGGTGCCTGTCCTCCCCCTGCCCATGTGTGCCTGTCCTCCCCCTGCCCATGTGTGCCTGTCCTCCCCCTGCCCATGTGTGCCTGTCCTCGCCCTGCACATGTGTGCCTGTCTTCCTCCTGCCAATGTCTCCTCCTGCCCATGTGTGCCTGCCCTCCACCTGCCCATGTGTGCCTGTCCTCCCCCTGCCCATGTGTGCCTGTCCTCCCCCTGCCCATGTGTGCCTGTCCTCCCCCTGCCCATGTGTGCCTGTCCTCCCCCTGCCCATGCGTGCCTGTCCTCCTCCTGCCAATGTCTCCTCCTGCCCATGTGTGCCTGCCCATGTGTGCCTGTCCTCCCCCTGCCCATGTGTGCCTGTCCTCCCACTGTCCATGTGTGCCTGTCCTCCCCCTGCCCATGTGTGCCTGTCCTCCCCCTGCCCATGCGTGCCTGTGCTCCCCCTGCCCATGCGTGCCTGTCCTCCCCCTGCCCATGCGTGCCTGTCCTCCCCCTGCCCATGCGTGCCTGTCCTGCCCATGCGTGCCTGTCCTCCCCCTGCCCATGCGTGCCTGTCCTCCCCCTGCCCATGCGTGCCTGTCCTCCCCCTGCCCATGTGTGGCGCCCCCCCCTCTTTGAATGTATTCCACTCTTACTAGACAATAGGAACCCCCCACCTATCTGAGTGTGCTTTGGGATCCCTAAAGACTTAAGTCAGCTCTGATGATGCCTATGTAATGTAGCCCTTGAACAGCAGCAGTTGAGATATCAGCTTTGGGACAACCTGACAGGCAGTATACATCAATTTTAAATTTTTAGGTAATACACTGACTTTAGTCTTTAAATAAACAATCATAAACAAAAACCTATACTCATATACTATACTCATGTCCACTTATACTCAATGTACTCAGAAATGTAGAAATTATATAGAAGGATGTTCTACTCCCAATAAGTTCACACTTAAATAAATACCTTCATTATATTTGAAGCTTTCAGTTCTCTTTTTGATGAGTTTATGAATGTGGATCGAGGGTATTGGGGGGGTAGGCTGAATCTTTGCCTAGGGTGCCCAGAAACCTAGCCCTGCGCCTCTTACAGACCCAGCCAAAACCTAAAAGGGGGGAGGGTGTTTGAGCGGGAGGACGAATCGACGATATTTAAATTTGGTTAACTACATTCATTTTCTAGTAGCATGTAGCAGCTCCCAGGTCTTGTCTACGGAAGAAATGAGGGGCATGCTCTAATAATGGGTGGTGGTGCAGCATTAAGTTAGCATGTGAAAAAAGTGTATAAGTGTGAATGAACTCTTAAACTTGTGTATATATAGAGCAGTAAATTGAACTGTATTGCAGAGTATCGCAACATTTTCAATGATGTAAAAAAAATAATGACCAACAGATTATAAAACATATAATCAACTGAAGAAAAATTGATGGTTCTTATCACCAGAGTGACAGGGTTTATACGTGTTCATTTATGTGGTAAGGATGACATTACTTTTAGTGGAATGTCCTGCATTGAACCCACCCAGTATACTTATACTTTCCAGATCCATCTTTCCAACTGAAAGACAAAATTGGAGTAGATTACTGTGAAAAAATAGAGCACAGAAAAATAGCCTATGTACACCCACATGCAGAGCCGTACCCATCTCGAGATACGTCCGCCCCCACATCAGCAGTGTATGTACCTGGTTTGTGAGAAGTTATCAGCAGCAGTGAGTATTTGCACTTGCCCTATGATAGGTGCAAAAGATACAATTAGTAACAGGAGTATATGCTTGTTTATACAGGTCTGCATGAGCTGCATTTGCATAAACACACCTTTGCAAATTTAGAGCGCTCCTTCCCTCCCCTATCCCGCCTCTCCAGGTGCCAGTAGGCATTAGTGCCAGAATTACAGAAGTCTGCTTATGCGTGTACCCACCATCTGGGCATACACAGAGCAATTTCACACAAGATCGCTATGCAAACTGGTGTACATCCCTCTCTGCGTCAGCCCCAATGTTGCTGGAGCTCTAGACCAAGATTGCGGAGAGAAGTGACATGGAGGGGTTGGAGTAGGTGGTGCAGGATAGAGAGGGCTCTGCACCACTAGGAAGTAATTAACATATGAGTGATGTTGTATGCTGTGTCTCTCCAGAGCTGCCCTCACTTCTTGCATGTCACTGCTGTCATCGCTCCTTCCTGATTTACAGCACTGGGAGCCGTGATGCACAGGAGGAGAGGAAGCACTGAAGAGGCAAAGCACACCCCAGTTTAGACATTAGCATACTGGCTACTCTGACTACAGGACTCTCCCCTGTTAAAATGGTGTGTGTATGTGTGTGGGGGGGGGGGGGGAATCAGTCTTCTTTTACTGTATAATAAATAGCAATCCCAACTCTCATCAGTATGATGACAGTTCATCTTTATTTAAAAGCAAAATAAACAAGAAAGCAGGAATTGTCTGGAGCATCCAATTAAGCGTAGCAAAATCAAATATACTGTAAATAGCCACTTGATAATCATTCTTTCTAGAAAATGATTGATATTATTTGAAGGAAAAGTATCATGCATTTAAACAGTATTTTCCTTGCATTTAGAAGAAACACATGAATTAACTTATTAAAGGTAGCGCAAGGCAGCATGTCTACTTTTGTGTTTAACTGACATTTCATCTGTCAGAAGAACACATTCCCCAGGTACTACAGATTAATTAATTTGCTATAATGGTGCTAAGTAGAGCACTATACTCACAAGAAAGGTCAAATAGTTTAGCTAAGGTCAGTATATAAAAATAATCTTAAAAAACAGTTCTCCTTTAACTAATTCAACTGTTCATGGTCAGAGACATTCTTGAAATATGGCTTGCTGCAAGCAATCTGTAATTATCATATGTGCGCTCACGCAGGAAATTTTGATATGTGTCCCGCCTTGTAAGAAACAGATTGAGGAACTTTGTTCTAGTTCAGTGGTTTTCAAGCCATTCAAAACACCTCAGTAGCCTGGATTTGATATTCCTGCTATATTCCTGTTATATATGATTCAAATAACAGAAGCTAAAGAAGAAATATATCCATTTTACATGTTCAACTTAAATTTATTTTTCCATATATGCCTAGCAAAATATATATAACCACAAAATTTTACACAGAGAGCCTTATTCTTCTTTATGCTTGCATTTAAGACAAGTAATAGTTGTTCACTCAACTGATTAGCATCTTTGATAGCGACAGAACAGTGCTTAGTTGTTATTTTCTCACTTATTTTATCAGTAAATCAATGAATGCTTGCTTGGCGTTACAAACAATATCCTTTCAACAAGGCATTCTGAGAAATAGTCATAACACAGCCCACAAAATGTTTCAGTTAAATGTCCCAAAACAGAAATTTGTATCCCTATTTTGACTAATAGCAATACATTTAGGGCCTGATTTTGAGTTAGGAGCAAAGCAAAGAAAAGGAGCAGCTTTGCACCTGGACAAACCATGTTACAATGCAAGGGTTACAAATGGACTTCATTGATTTTTTTATCACACAAGGAATATACTGGCTGTTTTTCATGTAGCACACACATACTTGATAGCTTTTTTTTTTACACTGAAATTATAGCTGATATATGACATGCTGTATCCCATAGTTGCCTACTCTCCCGGAATGTCCGGGAGACTCCCGAATTTTTGGGAGTTCTCCCGGACTCCCGAGAGAGCAGGCAAAAATCCCGGAACCAGCATCTCCCCGTTGTTTCAGACGGTGTGGGCGGGGCTAACCACGGTATTGTGGCCACGCCCCCTGCTACGATTGGCCGGAATTTTCTAAGATTGACAGGGGGCGGACCCTAGTGGCACCTTGCGTGCGGCCACGCCCCCTCGATGGACCCCCTTTCGGAAAGCTGGTATCAAAAGTAGGTAAGTATGCTGTATCCCAACTATAAATCTGTACCTACATTTTAAATTTACCTCCCTCTCTAATGTAATATGGTTTTGCCAAGGTGCAAAATTACTCATTTTCTTTGCTTTGCTCCTAACTCAAAAACAGGGCCTTAGTGACTTGGATGCCGGAGAAAATACGAATTGTTGACGTTGGCTGGTAGGGCTTTTTTTCATTTTGCCCTAAAAATAAATGGGTTACAACAGATGCTTGAATACAGCATTTTTTGTAATGACAAAAAGTTTTGTTAACATATTTTTTTAGTTTTTCCAATAAAATTAAAACAGCAAACAGAAGAAAAGGAAGAGTGTTTTGTAACAAAATTCACTGTGGCATGGACAACTGTACCAGTGTAAAAGTAAAATGCATTCTCTAGGGCTCAGGTAAAAGCATGTGACACTGATTACAGTTTTGCAGCTTCTGCTTGTTTTCCACTGTTCTTATTGCATTATGTTTGATGCTTTTATGCACTTTTTTAGAGTTATCCAGGTAGAAAGTGCAATTCTGCACAAAATCATGTTGCGTTCTTAGGGAGCAATTTTAAAATGTGTTTTAGACAGATTTCAGCATCATATTGTTAATACATTTTTTATCATGGCTATAAAGTAACGCACTTAACCCCTGCATTTATGAAAGAAAGGCAGATAAGATATTACTTTTTGCTCTGCCAGGCCAGTCTCTGCAGTTGTTAGCATGAGAAAGCGGGTTTCCAAGCACGAGCAATGGAACTGAAAGCCCAGATTTGAGCCTTCCATTCCACTAATGTAAAAAAGAAACAAAAAGAAAATATATAAACAATAAAGTATGAAAACATATTGGGCCTGATGGGAAGAGAAGGGAAGGAGTAACTTATAACCTTGGCAAAACCATGTTGTATTGGAGGGGGGAGGTAAATTTAAAATGTGGGGACAGATTTATAATTGGGGTAGGGAATGTCCTATATCAACTTTTAATGTCAGTGTAAATATATCAATAAGTATTTGTGTGCTACATGAAAAAACAGTCAGTATTTTCCTTATGTGCAAAATAATAAATTCATTTCCACCCCTTGCTTTGTAACATGGTTTTTATCTAGGAGAAAACTTACTCATTTTCTTTGCCTTACTTTCCATAATTAATCAGGCCCATTGTGTTGTAAAAGTTAAATATTTTGAAATGTTAATGCATTAGAAAATGTTTTATTCTAAAAATACAGCATTTATAAAATATTTTTGCTCTATTATTAACACAATCCTCAGATGGCGTCAACAGACAGGTTCCATGGCGGTATAAGTAACCAGGCACTCATGCAAAGGGGAAGCCTTCACTGTGAAACTTACTGCAGAAGGGTTAGCATCAACAGTATTAGCTTTGATATATAGGGCAATGAGATAATGAATCCTATAGGCAATATGGCTTTTTTTCCTTCCATAAACAGACCCCAAGGATTCAGTTTGACAACCCTGGCATATAACTTTATAAAGTGTCATGACCTTCATGACATGAACTTTTTTATTTTTTACAAAAAAACAGCACATCACACTGGTTGTTTTCTTCTTACCTATGGTTTCAGCATGTGGTTTCGCTTAAAGTCTGTTTGGGTTTTTCAAACCACCACACATCACAAGATCTTGCTACTTCATTGGGGTTGGACTGCCACTGCCGATCGAATCATTTAGCACTATTAGTTGTGAGAGAATGAAGCAGCATACGTTTCTGCATGAATAGTGTGTAACAATGTGAGGCAATGACTTAATGCTAACATTTAGTCATGTACAGGCAAGAACACCCGCTGCTTCAGTCTTTACCAGCCAATAGCATTCAATGATGACCCATTTGAAAGAAAAGATTGACTCAATCAAAACTCCTTTTTCCTTGCTTGCTCTGTGAAATGATCTGCTCACCTAGCTGAAATTTTCAACCTCTCTTTCATTTTGTATGTATCACTCTTCCTAAAAACATGCCTTAATCATTCCCATTCAAAAGAAACCATCCATGCAGCAATCATCACCATGTGACTTCCACCTTGCATCAATCTATTAAAAATAGGAAGTGGATTACATGGAAAGGTTGCTAGAGAATATGGTTAGCCTCCCTGAAGAGGTGTGCTTTCATGGACTGGTTCAAGATGTCCTAATCTGCAAATGACGCATTTGCTTACCTGTGGCTGATGCACAAAAATAAACATGCCAGAAATAAAGATAAAGATATATGAGGGAAGACTGAGAGTAAAAAAAGTTTTTTTTTGTGTGTTTGTCCCATGTATTTTTGAATTATATTCCTGTATGAGATCCCACCAACTACTGGGAGACTATTCCATGAATCTATCATACTTTCTATTAAAAAAGATCTTCCATATGTTACCATTTAGTCTTGATCCCTCCAATTTCAAAATGTGTCTCCTTGTGGTAGACATCTTCTTATTTTTTAAAAAATAGTGCTTGTCTGGACCTATTTTATGCGATTGATATATGGGAATGTTTCTAACAGATCACTCCTCCCCCCTAAGCTGTATATGTGTAGCTATTCCAGCCTTGCCTTGTTATGTAGCCCATCCACCATAATAGTAGCCCTTTTCTATTATTTTTTTTTATTATGTATTTTTGGAGACAGGTCTTTCAGAACTTTACACAGTACTAAAGGTGAGATGTTACCAGTGTAACTCTTGGATAGTGTGTACAAGGGCTGGCAGCTAGAGAGGTGACTGGACTGACCTTCAGGATCAGCACAGGTCACTTCCAAATTTCCCAGTTTACATCCCCCAGCATGTATTACTCTGGGAGGAAGGAAGAATAGGGGAACTAAGAGGGGGAGAAGTGCAGGTATCCTCAGGGAAGCAGCGGAGAAAAAGGAATCCAGGAGAGAGGACTGCAGGAAAAAAGGGAGCAAGGCAAAGCCCAGGACTCCATGCACCATTCTTGGATGCTTTAGAGCAGGATCATCAACAGGCTGCAGCCACATGCCCCTTGCTAGAGAGACAAAGGACCTAGACTTCAGAGGGAGAAAGTCATCCAGCTGGTGGGACATCTAACATCATGGCCAGACTGTTGTTGATGGTACTAGGCCACCTAATAGGACCCTCAATGGCTGCACTCTGCATTGCACAGGTTGCATTTGCTGTGAGTAACCATTTTCCTGTTGCTTCATACTTATTGCTGACACTGTGAAAGCAATTTAGGGGCAGGGACTGCCTTTCTATTGATGTCACTGACAGTGTATCTAACACCAGAGTGTGTCACTGTGTCACGCTCCGGTCCCGCATACAGGCACCTGTCTTGTTACCTGCCTCTCACAGATCATGAAACCGGCATGTCCTGGTGTCAGGCTCACACTATACGTTGCTCTACAGTCAGATCTGCGCAGGTGCAGAGTCTGTTTCCCTACTGGACCTCCTCCCCTTCCTTATTGGCTATAAGATATTGGAGCACTATTTAAACCTTCTTCAAGCTCACTTCCTGCAACCTGTGGTTCTGGTTCTGTTCTCCTTGTGGTTTGCGTGTGCTTCTGTCTACTCTCAGCTCGTGGCCTGTGTTGAACTATCGCTGCTCCAGTATCTCTATTACCATCTCCAGAGTACTTCATCGTACAGCTTTGGTTCTCTCATTGCTACCTCACAGAGCCGCTACTAGTTCTGTGACTCATCAGCTGTTGTCCCGAGTTACCACCGCTACTTCAGTCTGCGCTCAGTTTGTGATCTGTGTAGAACTACCGCTGTCCCAGTATCTCTACTACCATTTCCTGAGTACTACATTGTGACAGCCTCGGTTCTTCCATCAGACTCGCTGCTGCTCCTGTGACTCCTCAGTTGTTGTCCATAAGTTACCATAGATACTTCTGTCTGTTCTCAGCTTCTGATCCGTATAGAATCACCGCTGTTCCAAGTATGTCAGTTATCACCTCCTGAATACTACATCGTACCAGCATCAGTTCTATCTTTTCTGCCCTTCAAGCTACTATCATTCCTGTGACTCCTCTGTTGTAGACCCGAGTCTCCATTGCTGCATTCTCCTCTGTGGCTACCTGTCATGCGCTGTCCCGCGATCTCCCCAGGACGGCCACCTCTGTAGTCTTGCAGTCTGTAGTCTTGCCTAGCAACCAGACGCGTCACTTCCACCCGCTCGGCCGCCCGGCTACAGCATATACACGCGTCCGCCAGCAGTATTATCTCCTGGCGCTAGCTATGACAGCGCCACTGGGCCTGCTTCAATTGGTCCACACTATTATATAAACCATTTCCTGGCCCTTCACCTGTGCCAGAGTATCAGGTCCCTACCTGCCTCCAGCATTTCCTAAAGTGTTCCAGTATCTTTGCCTGTTTCCTGATAATTGCCTGCCTGCCTGTGACCCGAACTGCCTTTGCCTACCCCTTTTTGATCTCCCTCTGTACCGCGCTTTCAGAATGCTACCGACCCGGCTTGGCTCACCTTCCCTTCGGATTCTCCTTGTGTACCTTCATTGCCCGCACCGTTACCGACCCGGCTTGTCTGACAATTCTTCTCTCATGCTTTGCTATCCGACTCGTGGAAGGACAGCGACCTACGTGTCTCCTGCAGCTGAGTCCATACCTCCTTGCGGGGGTCCATGCATCCTCCAGGGGCATGTTAGACTCCGCACCTTCCCTCGAGTAGTGCCAACGATAGCAGGTATGCAACACTAAGTTGTGACACTACCATTGTATTACCACTGTTCCAGTATCTCTACCACTTACCTGCTGGTACCAGTGTCGCCTCCTAGCATCTCCTGGCTCCTCCACATCACTCTGCTGTCCACTCACTCGCAGGACCGCGACCTGCAGGTTTGGTGCCGCTAAGACCATACATCCTTGCGGGGGTTTTGGGTGAAAACCACCATCCGTGCTCGTGAGTGGGCCTAGCCATGCCCAGCAGAGCCTAGGGATCTAATTTCCAGCATAGCCAACTGTGACACACTGTTACTGACCGCCATCTGTGATTACTGCTATGCTGTATAGTACCTTGCAATTGGAATGTCTACCAGGAGTGCTTCCAACAGTGACACTATTTATATAAAGGGATAACACAACTGACTTATTACTTCCAACAGTGGCCTGGATCATCAACTAATCAAGCAACCCAACAAACCCAAAATTTAATGAGCTCAATCCTGACTTTTTTCATGCTCCATGTGTTGTTTATGCCTACGATGCTGCAGAGGGAAAATGACGACCAACATGAGCAAACATGCTGTGAGGCATGATATTTGCAGGTTGGAAAGCCTAGTATTTGTCTATTGTTAAATGGTTTGAGTTGTTAAAACCCCAAGCTGGGGAATTAGTTGGCCTCATTAAGAGAGTGGTGTATGTGCACCTATTGATAAATGTGCCAGAAGACTTTTTCCTCAGCCTAGGTGTACCTCTATTTTATTGTATTAGTGCTTGCAGTAAGTCGGGCAATGATTTCCCAAGTCAACCCTTGGAAGTAGACAAATATTCGAGATTTTTGTGGAGACACTGCACCAAGATATATATGTGAGTCCTTTCTGCTATATTGACCCTCTTTTATTGTCATGTATACATCTCTGTAGATAAATTAATTAATTAACTTTTCTGTGCATGCGAGAGTCTGTAAGTGCACGACAGGTCTTTTGCGCATCAAGTGCATAAGTCATCTTCGAACGCAATGTGAATGCAACTTGCATTTAAAAACACTGGATGTAACTTGTACGTAGGTATACTGTGTATTCAAATACAAGTAGATTTCAAGAAACGTTTTTATTTGAATATGTGTATAAATACACTCTGACTATACATTAAAGACAGAATACAATGCAGGATCTGCACATGCATACATGCAATATCAAGTCCCATAGGAATGCATGCAAATTACTAAAAACATATGCAAAAATTTTTTTTTTTACATGAAATACATAATTCAGGATGTTCTTAATGCGTACTGTACATAAAATCCATTTGTATAGTTGCTCTTACTTGCAGACACATGTTTTGGCTTGCATTTGTGTCTGTCATAACTATTACTAGGCACTGACATGCAAGGGACTGACGTAAGAATATGAATCAGGCCTATCCATTTCCAGCCTTTTGAAATGTTGGAAGGTGTAGAATAGACAAATGTTTTCTACTGAAAACTTCATAATACGCCGCCTTTAAAGTGGTCTTAAATTTAAGACATTTTGCAGGAGAAATAAAAACTCTATGAACTTTGGCCATATCTTCTCCCTTTACACCTCATTTTAATATTGAAGGCGCATCTAAAAGATTATAAACAAATAATTCTCCTACCTATGGGCAGGCTGGGCAGGGGGGCCTCTGTCCCCCGGGCCGGTCCTATAGTGGGCTACCTTGGGCTGAGTTACTGGGCAATCTGCATTTTTTACCTTTAAAATGTTCTTAATAGGCTGTTGAGTTGAGTCTTGCCCCCATGCTAAAAAAATTTCCAGCCCTCCCCTGCTCCTACTCTCCCCAATCCCTCAGTCATTCAGAAGAAAATGACACCATGCATATCCATACGTAAGAAGACAAAAACCGCAATGGCATCTCAAGCCACAATGAACTTTACAACAAACTTACTGATTGACAATTTGTATAGTTGCTGCAGAAACAGAAAGTCGGACATTACATCTAATATTCAGGGATCTGGTAAGAGACTATTTTTGACTGTTGCAGCTTATCGATCGGTATCCCGGCTTCGAATGTTTAATTATTCACCTGGTTACTGGTAAGAGACTGCATTTCTTGGTATACTCTGTGAACTACCACCTTCCTATTTGAGTAGTTATTTACTCGGTTACACGAACCCAATTGCTATATGAGATCAATTGTTTTCCATTCAACATAGGAACAGGACTGAGTGTAATTAAGCGGTATGATTCTCCATACCACAACACCCCGCCGGCGTATAAATTATCAACTTGCTTGAAGGATTAATCAGATTATGCGAGCTATCCATAGAGGTGCACCTATATATCTTGTGGATGCTCTACAATATAGTCACTGCTATGATTTTATTACTGTTTGATATTTAGTAGCGATATCACAGTTTATATGTGATTTTTTTTAAACTTATAAATTTATTTGAATATTCACAGCGCTTTAACAGTTCATTGTGGCTTGAGATGCCATTGCGGTTTTTGTTTTTCTGTTCATGGTTTTTTTGAGGTTGCAGACCTCGTGCATTGGCACCTCCTGATCTACCATATTTAGCGCCAAGGTAATTTTGTTGTTTTTTATTGTTATATATCCATACGTAACTCTGTAAGTACAGAATGGTGAGGCATAAGCAATCGCATCACATCACAAAAGGGGAAAACTGACAGAATTTTCTTTGCTCTCAGTATAGAGAGCACACCGCCAACAGATGTAACAAAGGGGCATATACAATTAGCTGCTTTGTTTGGATGAGCATCGCGGCTGCGCATTTTTTACGTTAATACAGTCCCATAACATCACAGATTTTCCTTTGCAACCCTATGTGGGTGGGAGGGGGGATCCGAAGGGAAATCCGCAATGTTGAAGTATTGCGAAGTACCTTCGGAGGCACTCTGCGCACAATTGAATATGCCCCCAAGTATGAAATGCCCATTTATCTCCTGTACATATTTGAATAGATGATTTGAATGAGATATTGGTCTTTATTTTTAAGCATGTGCAGGTTAATAAAGAAAATAAGCATACACAATTATATAATGATGTTGAATAAGAATATGCTGCCACCTCCAGCTTTTTTTTTCTAGATTAAATGAAGCTTATTGTACCCAGAAACATGAGGAATGTGGCTGTGACGGCTACAATAATTCTGTGTAGCACCTGCCACTGAATAGACTGTCGTTAAACTAAGAAATTAATAAAACAACCCTTTGCATGATCTCCCGTCGAAATTTAGAGTTTATTAGCATTTATATGCTCTGCAGATATGATTGTCACTGTTATCTAATAATTTTCCTACCCAAAACATCCAGCAAAGTTAACTGCTCTTCTGCCCCTCCTGGCGGTTAAGCAGTTAATGTTAGAGCATTCAATTAAACTGCTTTTGTTTGTTTTTGGCTTAAGCTGAAATGCTTCAATGTGGGAGACATAAACAATTTATTTTATTATAATCACTTGGGTCACCATGTAACAGATAAGTGAATATATAGAAAGATGGGAAGGGGATTTGAGCAGCCAATGTCAACAGACGTACATGTTTGCTTGTCTCCCTGGGTGTCAGTCTGTATCTGCAGCACGTCTGCCATCACTCTGCAATGTGAGGTTTCCACACTGCAGTATGTGCTCTCTACAGGAAATCTGTCTGTGCGCATTAAGCAGGGGGTGCCCAGGTATTTTCCAAAGCAGTGCTGCAAAACATCCAATAATGGGGGAGCACCAAGTGGGGGAGGGTACACGGTGCTGGCACAGGAATGCGTGGGCATCCCAGACATAAACCATTAGAAGATAAACAGCCTGCAGCGACAGGAGCAGAAAACACCGCAGCTTAGGAGGGAAACCCAAATGCGAGAATGGCAGTAAGTGAGGATGCACTGTGTCTTATCCTCAGGAGTCTCTCACTGCTGCAGGGACAAAGCCAGGAGGCTCTTCTCTAGCATGAAAGGGAAATCCACCATTCTTTCCTGCTGCTAGATTATTGGGAATCCCTTCACTTGTATTTACAGAAAGGGAGGGAAGTGAAGCAGCAGACTGTTAACATGGTTTAATGCTATTTTGTATCAGGTATTCAAAGAACATGGACTGAAATGAACCCAAATGGATGTGCAAGGGTGTATATTTGTATGTGCATTCTGTTTCATGTGTTGCTATTGAAGAAACAATAGTGCATCCTGCACTCACAAAATAGCAAATCACTACACTTTAAGTGGCTGTCAGCATCAACCCATAGAGAGCATACAGTCTTATCTTTCTCATCATTTAGAAGCAATCCACAAGCTTATCAAATTTGTGTTGATCAAATGAAATAAACACATGTGAGTGTGATCCCTATAAGTTATCTCTGTGACACCTCACCTTAAATATACTCTCATTCCTGCCATTAATCTGCTTGCCAAAAAAACATTGCTGAATAAAACACACCTGTCAGGCAAAACTGTACAAGATCTGTCCATTTGGCGCTTAGGACAGTTAACCAGATTAGTTATGGACCACATGGGGGCCTGCTTATTTAGTCAGTAGATGACTACATACACAGACCCATAGCAGATCTACTAGTATAACTGAATACAATCCAAAATATTATGATTGGATCATCTGGCATTAATATTATTATTATTATTTTTATTATTATTATTATTATTATTGTTATTATTATGCAGCGACATTACAGAGTGTGTTGCCAGCATACAGTCCTGCCTTATCAAATTATAAAAAAGTAATTGGAGAGTAAAATATATGTCCACCTTTATCTAAGTTTAAATAGAAAAGTGCTACTTAATTAGAATTACATACCTGTCTGTGACCATTCCACATATTTCCATTCACTGTAATGACTGCCTCCTCTGTTCATGGCCCATTTCTGCAGTGTCATAGACTGATAGATTGGCAATCAATGTATGATGGTGGGAAGGGAGGCAAGAGGTGCAGTGCACAATTACAGACAGGTAATTATCCCAACTGTAGAACACGTCTCAGATTAAGTAAGAATTTTATGGTTGACAGCTAGATAAAATAAATTTAATCTATAGTAGGGGATCTTCTTTAAAATGGACATCTAAATTGTTTTTATTTCTTAACCCCCGCAGTGCTAAGGATGAGTGGGACTCATCCTCCACATATAAGTCCTATGTCCCACTCATCCTTAGCATACATGGGGTGCAAATAAACAAAAAATATACTTACCAGTCCATTACTGGCATTTCCTGCTGGTGGGGGCTGGGAGAAGTGGTGGTGCTTAATTACATCATTGTGCTGGTGCATGATGACTTCTCTGAGCGCACTAGCACTCAGCGACTGCACTACAAAAACATATGAAGGACCAGGAGATGGGGAGGGCTCTAAAAGTGCCCGATATCTCCCATCTTGGTTCAGAGAGACTCAGGCACCCTTGTTTGAAGCAGGGATCACCAGACAATATCACCCAACCCTACAGAAAACATTAAGGAGGGCAAAGATAAGGGAGGGGTAATGCCCTTCCTGGCTCCAGGAAACTATGGCATCCCCTGATTTGAAAGACTGGAGTCCCATCTTTCAAAAGATGTGCCCTCTTAGTATTTAGTCTGGTAATCACCAGACAATAACAGCCTACACGATAGAAATTTATAAGAAGTCCAGGGAATGGGGGTGTTATAATGATCAGATCTCCCCCAACTTGGCTTCCATAAACTCAGGGGTTGTCTATTTTTAAAATGGGCTGCTCATATTATTCCTAAATATTTTATGCATTTCATTCAAGAGAGTGGAAATTAGCAAAAAAAAAATGCATTGTCATTTTCAAGTGCAGTTTTTTTTATTATGAAAACCAATGTGTAGAATCCTGGTATTTGCTGTGTTGGAAAGGTGGACAGATGCCAAAGTAAGAACCAGAAAGTATTTCTTGCTGGTGATTAGAAAAAATACGCACATTTGCTTTTAGTTCACTTTCTTGCAATTTAATAAACAAATAAACACTTGTTTTGGCATTTTTGGGTAGATTTTCTTTGCCATGTCATGAGATATAAGCAAACAAATCTTATTTTCTGACAATTCAAAGTCTGGAAAAAACCAAGGTATGCTTTGTGTGGGTATTGCAGAAACAAATGACTGATATTGATATTGAAAAGGAACCATTCAAAATCGACTTCTCATCATGTTGGGAAAAGACTCAGCAGTGAAGAGGTTCTAATACTTTAAGCCAATAGTGGTGAATCAATTGGCAAAACACCAAAGGCAGCCTTAAAGTGGGAATAAACTTTCTCCACATGTGGCTGTGATTGTACTATTTATGCCCTAAAACTTGTTTTGGGTGGTGTTATATTAGCATTCTTTTGCTTTGATTTCCCAACATTACTAGGACCAAAAACGGATTAGACTGAACCATACAGATAGTGGAATATCAGTAATGATAATGCTGATTTCATGCTTTTAAAAACCATCTATACAAATAGTGTCACAGCTTCATGAATGGACATTCCATATAAATGTCAAGATAATTATAATTGTGATTATAGATACATTTATATTGAACTAACAAGGTGGCCTGACAATATTCAGGCTGCTGCATTTGCCTTATAAAAGGCTCATCTCTAAGACTTTTTCAGATAGTTAAATATCCCATGTATTTAATAGTTTGCACCAACTTATGGAATAATGGTTTATTTTCATCTGTATAACTCACAACTATAATAGAGTATAGCTAATTTTGTTTTCTACATAATATATTGGAATTTATAACACAACTTACATCTCAATGTGTTTAATGTCATGCATAATGATTTGATAAATTTATTGCCAATTCCATGTGTAAGGGGGCCCTAAGAAGTAAGGTTTTTCATTCCTTGATTTTAATCATGTTTTAGTCCATACATCTATTAATTTATATTTGGGCAGCACGGAGGCATAGTGGTTAGCACCTCTGTCTCACAGCACTGGGAGGAGATTTCCTCCTACACTCCAAAAACATACTAGTAGATTAATTGGTTGCTACTAAATTGACTTTAGTCTCTCTCTGACTGTGTGTGTTAGGGAATTTAGACTGTAAGCTCCAATGGGGCAGGGACTTATGTGAGTTCTCTGTACAGTGCTGTGGAATTTGTTGCGCTATATAAATAACTGCTGATGATATTTACCTAAAATATATTGTAGTACATTACCTCAAGTCTCCAGAAGCCTGCATTACACTTGCTACCGTCAGGTTGTGTGATATTATTTTACCACTTTGTGCTTGATTTTACAGAGGTTTTTGTAAAATGGGTATTTCGACACAGAGTTTTAATGATCAGTATGTCATTTTAGTTTAGCTACCATTTCTATTTAAATAATTTTGTGCAATTTTCAAGAATCAACATTCTGCAGATTCACTTAGGATCCCAAATCACCCAAAACTGGATGAACTGTGAAAATGAATGATTCTCTTTTAAGTTCTCACAAACTGTATTTAAGAAGCAACACAACAAGCTAGAAGTGCACATGGCCACCCTGGAATATGCTGTGCTGAATATATGAAACTGTCCATCAGCAATGAGTCCCTGGAAGTTGCATTCAAATGCTGGTTCCACTAACTCAATAGATATTAAAGCAAAACTTCTAACAATGTCATGTTACACCTAGTGCTAAAAATGTAAGGTGTCGGTAATGACGGAGCTTGGGTTCAAAACAGTAGTACACTGAATAGATGTACAAAGTACAGTATTGGTGGTGTTACATGGGTAAACTACGGCAGTATGCATAAGCGCTCAATCGCTTCCATGGTGACAGGTAGAAATGAAGGGGGGACGCTCTTTCCTGTCACATGAAAGTGATTGAACTCAGAAAACACTGCATGCGGCATCTTCAGATTTTAATCGCTCTCGTGTGGCAGAGAAAGAGTCTTCCCCCTTCTCTTCAAGTCGTTAGCATGGGAGCCAGTGAGCGCTTATGAGTGCTATGATTCTCTGGCTGAAAAGGTGCTAGAATTTAAGGTGCCCATGTGTCACAATCCTAAATATTAACGCTATTACCATAACTATGGATCAAATGTACTATTGTATTCCAGAACTTCTCACTACCATGACCAAGCACAGCAATTAATAATGACATAAAGAAAATCTTACAGACTAGTTAACAAAATCATCTAGCTGTTAGAAAATAAAGTTAAACAAATTTGTACTCATGTTCTCTATTGGAAGCAGTTGACAAGCGTGGTATTGTTTTGTTTGATTGTGTGGCCTGGAAACTGGATAAATAAAACCTCCTTCTTTCTGGTCTATCTGGCAAACTAAGTCAAGAGATTGATGGCCAGAGAAAAGAAGTCACATTGTCAGGTCTAAAATGGGATTGAACCACGTGTTGCTTGAACAATGTAAGAACTGATGTAATAGTTATTGCCACTGCATGGTGCTGGCCCCTCCATCTCTAGAAGGACACAAATATGATTTTTTAGTATTATTAAAAAAGTATTAGGTGTCTGTGTATTAGCAGTGTGACAGCAGTAATAGGAGATTATTTAAGAAGTGGTGTATTTGCAGTGTGTCAGGAGTATTAGGTGACTATGTAAGAGGTGGTGAATAGCCAAAACGCCAGTGTGAACACTTTTTGTTATTTATGAAAGGGTTAGTAACTTAATTATCGGAGCTTTCCTCTGCCCTATAGACCTTTAAGGAGACAGCAGCATTTGTTAATTTATTAAGTTGTGATAAGCAAAGCTTTTCCTAGCAATGTAATACTATCTCAGGCTTTGCTAGATCCCTCACTGGGAAGCGCTATGGGCATGTGCATAGCACTTCTTCATTCACCGCTAGTGTTATGCTGCCAGTGTTATGCTGCCAGTGAAGATAGAAATTACATTGTTGAGGAGGGGGTCAACGCCGGGGCTCCCAGAGCAACCCTGGAATAGTATAATTGCACTGTGCTTTTTTTTTTTATATACTACTGCAATTTGCAGCTATACATATTGATAGCTACCATGCTGGGGTCATGAATAGACCCCACAGTCTGACAAGAATATACACATGTCTTAAATGGCAGACCTAAAGCCAGGCATAGAATGCTTTAAATCCAGTGGAGACCTTGTTTTACTGAGGCGTATCACAAAATCTCATACAAAGGAGTGTCTTATTCCACAACCAGCTATGTGCTTGGCATCATGAAGTCACTTATTTTAGACTTCTTTTTATTTTTTGTCAGAACACAATTATTAGGACTTAACTAGCAGAGTTATCATAATCAATTATAAGAATGATGTGAAAAAAATAAAACCATGATCCTCTGGGTCCCGTGAAGTCTTGAATAATCCAGAGCAAAATATATTTTCTCCTGCTCAGGATTGGGTTTTTATTTAACCTTCTATTGACTATTCATGGATAAGAGTCTTGACAATGCTGCTGGGTGTTTCAAAAAACTCCATGGGCCACCAAGCGAGATAGAATCCACAACTTGGACACTACAAGCATTGCAGGACCTGCTAAATGGGGCAAGTAATAAGGGAAATTTTTAATTATCTCACACAAATAAAAATGTAGTTTTAGAAGGTAGTGAATGTATTCTTTAATGCTAAGCAACTTTTGTCATCTGGTTCATATGTGAACCAATGCTCAATACACAAAGAATCATGTAAGCAAAACACAACTCAATTGTTGTCAGGAAAGCCACCAGACTAATTTCCATGTTACACTTTTTATTATCCATTTAAAGGATATGAATGTGGTGCTGTCTTAACTGACAACATAAAATGGCTACTGAACATAGTCATAATGTAAATCAAATGTGTTCTAAACACTCCCTTTACACTCCCATAAATTTTACCTTCTACAGTATACAAAATAAGAACACATAATATAACATCTAATACAGAGAACATGAGTAGTGGTCATGTGCAGATCATTTTTCAAAATAGGGACATTGTCAGAAAACAAAAACTTATAGGGGAAAAAGTTTAGAACCTGACTGTCTGCAGAAATTAGGGAGAGCTGTAAGCAACTGTATGTCATGTATGTTTTTATTTTCCATTAGTGGGTAATAAAAAAAGCAATACAATGGCTTTGAGAAACAGTGGTATCAAGCAACTTGGTTATGAAGATACTTGACTGTAAGGCTGGCTTAGTGGCTAGCACTTCTACCTCACTGCACTGGGGTCATGAGTTTGATTCCTGATCATGGCCTTATCTGTGTGGAGTTTGTATGTTCTCCCGTGTTTGTGTGGTTTCCTCCGGGTGCTCCGGTTTCCCCCCACATTCCAAAAACATACTAGTAGGTTAATTGGCTGCTATCAAATTGATCCTAGTCTCTCTGTCTGTCTGTGTGTGTGTGTGTGTGTATGTTAGGGAGTTTAGACTGTAAGCTCCAATGGGACAGGGACTGATGTGAGTTCTTTGTACAGCGCTGCAGAATTAGTAGTGCTATATATATACATGATGATGATGGGTACACACTACAGGTTTTTCACCCGATTATCGGGGCAATCCAACGATAAATGACCCGATATTGCATTAGTGTTTACACTCCATGGATGAACGATTATCGTTCCAAAGGACATCATATCATTTGATTTTATAAATGGACTAAAAATCACGATCAACGAAGGAATGATGTTGTTCCAATTCTGCAGTGTGTATGCACTCACGACCGGCAGTGTAGGCAAATCTCCATAGAGTTAACCGAGTCACAATCTTTTCAGCCAATGGTTATGACAGATGAAGAACACAGATCTGAAGGAAAATCGTTTACAATGTGTATTGTGTACACATGAATCAGCATCCTAATCAGAACTTTCAGTTGTTAGTTAAATTGTTAATGAAATTGCATAGGGAGAAATTGTCTGTAGTATGTACCCAGCCTAAGTCTTTGCATCACGGGCATTTGAAATGCATTTTTTTAAGCCATGCTAAAGTAATAACGCATAAAAAACAATACACTGCATTAATGTATGCACTTGATATACATTTGATGCATGTGTTCAGATATGTATTTAGAGATGATTGTTTTCAACTGCGTTTATGTGCATGAAGTATTTAACATAATTTACACAAGCTAAACGCACATAATAACACATATATGGTCTTATTTGCTACAATGATTTTTATTATTAAATCCGTTTACACTTTACATGCAGTTAACCTGTGTTGAAAATTCATATTAATTGCATAATTGTAACGGCAGTGGGTATGTTGCCTAAGGTTCATTAAGACTGTAGGACCCAGTAAGAAAGAAATTACAGATATATTGTACAGAGTGGAGCTGTAAGGTCTGGAGTGTGTCCTGTTAGGGGCTTCTCTCTGTGCTGCTCCCCCATCTCATCATGTACAGGACTCTTCTGGGATGTCTGTTAGTGAATTAATAATGACAATGTGCCTGGTTCTGGAGCTCTGTTACACTGCTCACTCCCTCCCCCTGCAGAGAGAGCTGCAGCCGGAAAGGTTTCCTCATCATTTCCATGGGAACAGGCAGGAACTGAGACGCTAAGAGACATCTTGATGGGGACTGAATGAGGCCATCAAGGGCTTTCCTTAACTCATTGTTACCCTGCATTATTCACTGTAATAAACTGGAAATTACTATTACTGATATTGTAGGTCCATTGTAATATATTACTGAAACACATTACGTAAACCCATGGGAGGGCTGGCAAATTTTAGCCCGGGGGGGCAAGACTCGACTCAACAGCCTATAGGAACGTTTTAAAGGGAAAAAATGCAGGTTGCCCAGTGACCCAGCCCAAGGTAGCCCACTATGGGGATGCCCGCCTGCCCCCCAGCACAGCCTGCCCCTGTTTATACCCCATGTTGTGGATGATAATTACAATGACACATACAGGGTTATTAAATTAAATGGTGCACAGGTAACTATGCACCAATAAGACATTTGCTTACACATTTGTTCAAATAAAAGTTAGCTAACAGTTAAATCTGCACAGTTTCAGTGGTCTATTCATCAAATAGAGAAAATCCCCAAATCTCCCCATTTTAGAAGCCCTCCCTGCAGGTGATAGGTTCTCCATGTCCTCCTATTACTATCTCCATCTCAGGATGGTAAAAGTCGGGGTTACTGTAAGATGTGCTTTATTAGTATTATTTCCCTTATTTTTTTAATAAAGTTTTTTCTGATTTATTTTTTTTTTATTTCAAAAAAACAAACAACAAAACACTTCACATATATTTTTTAAGACAAATATGGCACTGGAATCCCAAATTTGTGCTTCCAGTTCCAGTGCGTATGTGCAGAGGGACCATGCACTGGCCTGTTTTATGTAGGGACATAAAACAAATGGACTCCATGTAAATCTGAGTTCATTGGTCCAATTTGTGATAGTTGGTGTGCTCGTAGTCCCAGTGGGAACTGTCCAGAATGAAGTTCTGGAAACAACTGCACATTAGCAAGAAAAAAAAAGCAAACCTAAAAAAAACAGGTTTAGGGCTAATTCTGTTTTTCATGCATGAGCTGCTGCATAGAAGGAGGAGAGGCTTTTCAGAGAGGCTAGTAAACTGGTAACCTTCAAATATATCCAGCAAAAAATAAAAAGAATCTTCTGCAAAGGACATTATTATGTTTATTATAAAGTGTTGGCATATATTACGCAGAGCTGTACATGAGGACATCATGGTACAAAAAAATTACATACTATGACATGAAACAAAAAAGTAAAGATGCCCTCCCCAAAAAGCTTACAGTCTAACAGGTATGTGGCACATTTCATATAGAAGGAATAAAAATTGGTTGGTGGGGAAAGTGCATATGACTACTGGATAGCAGAAGCAGTATTAGCCACCATTATTAAAGCAGCCATTAGTGACCAACATTTATGTGCAGCTCTCAGTGGCTTGGAATAAGGAGAGTCAGTGGAAAGTGGACACATAAAAGATGAACTAGTATTTCTAGAAATCTTAAAACAGTCTGCTGCTGGCAACCATGACCTTTCTTCACCAAAGATTTTATCTGAATCTCCTACCTCTTCTGGTTCTGGGAAGGGTTTTTGCTTTTGTGCTGCATGGGTACTGTATATATGTGTTTATCATCATGCTCACTGCTGGACACAGAGCCAGGACACTTGTTCTCTTTGGGCATGATGTTGAGTTAGGAGCAAAGCAAAGAAAAGGAGCACATTTGCAACTTGGCAAAACCATGATGCATTAGAGGGGAGGCAAATTTAAAATGTAGGGATAGATTTATAGTTGGGATACAGCATGTGATAAATCAAGTTTGAATTTCAGTGTAAAAATAAAGCCATCAAGTATTTGTGTGTTACATGAAAAACAGCCAGTATTTACTTGTGTGCAAAAAAAACAACAATTTCTACCCCTTGCATAGTAACATGGTTTGTCCAGGTGCAAATTTGCTCCTTGTTTTTGCTTTGCTCCTAACTCAGCATCAGGCCCTATGTATGCATACGTTGTGGCAACGCATGCTACCATTGAGGAAGCCAGAGAGATCACTATAGAAAGAAGAGAGATGGAAACAGTAATGATAGTTAAACTCTCTGGCCCAGCAGCTGATCTGAGATAGTATTTCAGTAGATGTCCTTGGTGTGATGACACTACTTGATACTACTCTGTAATTTCCTACTGCCTTCACATATTTTAACTGTTTTATATTTGTGAGAAGATGATTATAAGGAAATTGCGGCACCAAATCTTATCTAAAGTGCAGCCATCTCTAACTGCCATGAAATACAATATGGCTTCATACGTTCTCTTACTGTACAATAACACATTTGCTGACATCCTTATTTGGACTTGTCCAATTTATCAGCTGTATTGAAGTTAACAGTCAGCATCTGAGCAATTGCATGCATAGTAGGTGTAAAAGAGGTTACTGCTGCCATGATAAATGTGTATTACATACGTAGGTTTGTAGGTTCAATTCCAGCCTCAGACGCCTACTCTCCCTCTGGCAAATCCCTTTATCTTCCCTTGCATCTGATTCCCACCAATAAGCTGGTAATAAAAAGCAGGTGTTTCTGGGATATGATCTGCATATTCTAGTGAATCACTAAGAGACCTTCTGGTTATAAGGTAATACAATGCTGCATAGCTCACTTAGCTACAACTTAATTTCAATATTCTAATTAATACAAGTCAATGAGACAGTTAACCGTTTAGTTACTGTAGAAGCCTGCAAATCTTTTTTTTTTCGACAGTGTTTTAGTGCTGTCGTTCATACAAATTAGCCACAGTTCTGCACCACTTCAGCCTATGCATTATAATCAAGGAATAAGGAGCAACATGTCTCACACGTCATACCTTAGTGAGCTGTGACAGGACCAACAGAGCTACATTAGCAAAGGAGTCAGAAAGAAAATGATCCATGTCTGATGCAGAAACTCTAATAGACAAGGATAATACATTTTCCATCAATCTTTGGAATTGTGTTATAGAGAGAGTTGTAGCTGAACCACGTGTGCCACGTTGAACGTAACCTCATTGAGGCAGGAATCTCTCATAACAACGTTCATTATAAAGTATACTGTAGAGACAAATATGCATATCATGAAAGGTAAACACAGAACAATGACATAAAATAGAAGGTAAAGATGGATATGTCATTGTACATAATTTGCTTCTATCATGCTCCCCCAAATGTACAGCAGGCAATGATATGTCAGCACTTTAAAAATAAAGGACAATAATAATATTTTATAGTATCAATAACCATGTCTTATAACCATACCACTGTATAGTCATAAAAACACACAGATAAAAGCACCCAGTAATATGTTCAGAAGCAGAAATATGTCAGTGATATTCATTTGTTTATAAAGTATTTTACCAGAAAGAAATATATTGAAAATAACTCTCATTTTCAAGTATGTCCTGGATATCTCCATAAATAGTAAGATTAGCAATAACGTAAATAGCACTACTAGTAATGGTCAATAATATGCTTATTGTTAGACTGCCAGTCTCGTAATAAACTTACAGAACTAGCGGAAGAGGACTTCGCCTATAGAAGCTGCCTTTCCTGTAGAGCTTGATGTGCTCACAGGTACTCGGATGCCCCCAGGACTTAACTCTTATTGTAGTGTAAGTTTATTAACAACAACGTAGTGGCAGGGCCAGAAGAGGCAGTTCAGATGGTAACAGATGGTCAGACGTAAGCTGAGGTCAGTGGTCCGAAGCAAGCAGAGTAGTCAGATAACACGCCAAAAGGTCAGGGTCACCAGCACAAAAGCAGAATCCAGAAACAGAGCAAAGGGTCAACAACAGGAGGTCCAATAACAGAGGAACAGAGTATCCACAGGAACACTGGAACAAGGCAGGAGCAGGTCAGCAACAGACAGAATCCACGCTATAACTGGCAGGGAGGCTAAGCCCTCCCTGCCTTAAATACTAAATGCAGCCACTCAGAAGCAGGAGTAGGGTCATATGACAGCCGCCCCTCTGTCATAGTATATTTAATCTTATTAGGGTAAATTAGCCCACAGGCTATTTTGACAGGTGCGAACGTGCCGGGTTGCTCTGAATTGCCAGTACGCGGAAAACAAATGCACCAGCATCTGACTGTTGCCCTAGCAACGGTCGGGCCGGAAGTGACATCCCGGTCATCAAGGAGATGGCCGGGACGCAGGAGACAGAAGGAAGCAAGTCCCAGTGGCAAAACATTTATGAGTAAAAATATGTCCCTAACCTATGCCTCAGAAATTATATATCGACATTATCCAATCATTTTTCCATCAGAGGCAATTTTCCACCCAGATTCTCATCACTAGTTTTTTGCCCTTCAGATGCCCATTATTAATTATTTGGCTTTCAAATGCCCAACAAATATGCAGCAGTTCACCATTTTCACACTGCTGCTGCCACTTCCGCTTCTGTTCTGCCCATTTCTTGGACAGGCTCTCTGCCAGAAAACTTGCATCATGGTGACCTTTGCAGGATTTTCATTGGCCATTGTTAGTCTCTAGTGAGAAGGGATGGCTCTAAGGAGTCTATTTATTGAGCTGTGGTAACAATCATTATTGCGCGATACATAATGCGCAACAGTACCACTGTTATTTACCTTGCCAGGGCTGGTTTGGAAGCCAGGCGAAGAATCCCCTCCTCCACAAAGTATCTTTTTTGTTCCTCAGCAGCCTAACGCTGTCAGCGAATGTAGTAAGTGCTACGCGCATATTACTTTCACAGGGATGCAGTGAAGCCGGAGAGCTAAAGACCAGTAATGCCATCTCAAGACTTTGCTGCAAAAAGCAAATCTTTTCACAGCTTAATAGATGAACTAGTACTGCTGTCCAGCAGTATTCTCTGGTACTGCGGTTAAAGATGGAGAAACGTCTGATTTCTGCAGAGTTGACACTTTGTTATGCCATCTTTGCATACCATCACTCTTCCAGGTGTTCCCCTGTATACCATCACTCTTCCAGGTTTTCCCCTGCATACCATCACTACTCAAGGTGTTCTCCCGCATACCATCACTGATTCTGGTCTTCCCCTGCATACCATCAAGGTGCTCCATACCATCATCATACTCCTCAAGGTGTTCTCCCACATACCATCACTGGTCCTGGTCCTCCCCTGCATACCATCACTATTTCAGGTGTTCCCCTGCATATCATTACTCTTTCAGGTGTTTCCCTGCATACCATCACTCTTCCAGGTGTTCCCCTGCATACCTTCATTCTTCCAGAAGATCCCCTACATACCATCACTCTTCCTACGCTGGAGTACTCCCCTGTGGCTCTGTATATAGGAAATTAATCCCTCAGCGTGTGGCTTAAAGTAGTAGTATAGTAGTGTTATCTGCTCTTGTAAATCCAATGAAGGAGCACAGAAAGGATATTGAAAGGATAGTTGAAAGATGAAGTGTGGTCCCAACCACCTTTCTGGTGGTTAGAACACATTTTGTCTGAGTCTCTCAAATTTTTTCAAAGACAATTCCATTGTGTGGAAGACTAAAGGCGATCTTAGCACTATCTGTAAATCAGGAACTTGTAGTGGGGACAGGGTACAAGTGCTGCTCTTTGTCACAAAGATGTTTTTTTCTTCTTTCCTCTAAGGGTGTGAAAGGTTCTGTTTATTGTGTCCATGTAGCATAAAATACATACATTTCATGTAAGTAAAAGTATGTTTACCGATGACCATCATCGATGCACGAGTGTGATCATTAGTCAACTGAACCTAAAATTATGTTTCTCTTAACTGAAAAGCTCTGTCTCAGTAGAATACAAATACACCCATGTTTTATTAGGATAGATTTGTGCTTAGAATTCAGAATGAATTAACATGATTGAGAATAAGTTCTTAAAACTGTTTTATGGAAAACTCTAAGTGATGAGACAATGTTGGCTATATATATATATAGAGAGAGATAAAACCATGATGTAGCACACCTGTTCCTTTATGTGAAAACCTAGTGCAATGAGAATAAAACATGTATGATTGTATCATTTAACAAATTTCACTGCAGCTGAGGCAACTCATTTTACATATAGGGCTCCTTTTATTAAGCAGATGAAAGCCTTGTCGCTGGCGAAATTGGGTGTTTTCACTGGAGATAGGACTTCTTTATACCTACCAAAGATTACTGTCTTGCTACCACTGGTAGTAGACCCTGTCGATTAAGCAAATCACCGGTTCCAAGTCAGGGCTTCCAGATCCATTGTGCCTACATGAACCAGCAAGCCAAGTGATGCATGCACAGATCCACCATGGCTGGCCCAGCAAAGTGGTAAGACTACTGTAATCACTCCTGACCGGTATTTCCGGGCAACCAAGTATCACTCATTTGCCACAGCAATATTTTCTTAGTAATAGTGACAATAGGATGTTTTCTATCACAGTGATAAGTGACAATATTAAACCAGCCCTAAAAACTTCACAGAATATATTTGTGTGCCCAATTCGCAGATGTGAAAACCCAGTGATATAAAATATATATAAAAAATCATGTTTGATACCTGTTGAAAAATATTAGCTAAACAAAACTATAGGGTAGTGTTTAATAATATTATATTGACATGCAGAGATTTTGGTCGAGGCTAGATATTTCTATAGTACATTTGTGCCTCTTCCCCCATCCTACTTGTCTTTCATTCGCAAAATCACTCGGCTTTTTCTCCTCCTGACTCACTGCCCTTGAGATGACAGCAATGCTGTGTGAGAAGCTCAACTCACCATGAGCACGTCGCAGGTCAATCTACCACGAGAACCATTCAGCATCTTGCTTTACAAGTGCATAATGACCTACATATGTTGCACATTCATGCTTCCATTCCTACACAACACGTGAAAGACCATAAAACCATTCTTCCTCTGCTGAGCCACTCTGTCAGTCTCTACAACTCGACATCTCCGTGTGCCCCTTCCACTCTCAACACATCCTCCCAGTTACAGGAATTTTTTCGGGCTCACCCACTTTGTGGAATTCCCTCCCTCGCAAAGTAAGACTTTCCTCTTGTCTTCACACCTTCAAGCGTTCTCTGAAAACCCACCTCTTCAGACAAGCTTATGATATTCCTCAACCAGCATCTTAATCTCCCTAGGTTACCCTATTACCACCCTCTACACAGCTAAGACAAGACAAAAACCCTCTGACCAACATTGCTGTGTGAGTGATCACACAGCCCCCTCAATACTTTTACATTTGCATTCTAGCTGGTCCAATGTGCAATATGATGTAGCACATGCTTGTGTTTCAGCTCCCATTGTCCTATAGATTGTAAGCTTGTGAGCAGGGTTCACTTACCTCTCTGTATTACCCAGTATTGTTTTATTAATGTTTGTTCCCAATTGTAAAGCGCTACGGAATTAAATATATATATATATATATATATATATATATATATATAAATACATGTTGATGATTATACTCTTAAGTATGTGGTGAATTGGCCTCACACCTCCCACATACTGACACATTTTAAATATCTTACCCTGAAGTGGACAAGGAAGCACTGTTGTTTTTGTCCCCAAATATCCAATCTCATTGAGGAAAAAACTGCAGAGAGAGTTTGCCTCTTAACATTTGAAGTGGCTAAATAGGAATTTGTATAAACATGCGGTGGCCGGGTCCAGAGTACCGTTCACCGCATGAGTGTGGCGACCATCTTGAAATTGACTTCGGCGTCGGGAGGGTTAAATCACTGGCGCTAGGCGCTGTGTGAAAGATTATTAATAAAAGTGTTTTAAAAGTTAATAAAAATGTATTTTAAGATGTGCTCTGCAGCGCTGGCTGGATAGCACCCAGCGGTGCAGCATGTTAGGATTTAAACCCCGGCGCTAGGGGCCCAGAAGTTTAAAAATGAAATTTAAATGTGAAGTTTTTGTGTAGGTACTGCAGTGCCTGTAAAGAACTAGTGCTCAGCGTTGAAAGGGTTAACTCCCAGCGCCGGGAGTGTAGTGATGCACATTTTAAATATATAAATGTGTATTTTAAGTAGAGATGGGTGGGCTCGGACTCCCGAGAACCAAACCCACCCGAACTTTGCCTAACCGAGTACCGCCGCTCGGAATCCAAATCGAGGCCGAATGTCATTGTGACGTCGTAGGATCTCGGGGCTCGGTTCTCGCGATACTTGGAAATTATAAATACATGCCTCCACAGCAATCCATCGCCATTTGACAGAGGGAGAGAGCAGGGTGTAGTCACAGGCTGAATAGATCAGGGACAGACAATACAATTCTGATTCCAATTCTGATAACAATCGATAGAGAAGAGAGGAGGATAGAGGAGTCTTTTTTTTTTTTTTTTTCAATATTTGGCACTACAAGTGCTTTGTGGTGTCCCCCATTCTTTTGCATTAATATTTCTGGCTGTCAAAGGTACTATCTGTCAGCAGATTTAAAAACTAATTTTTAGCACTCCCAAGTGCTTTTTGGGTGTCCCCCATTCTTTTGCATTAATATTTCTGGCTGTCAAAAGTACTATCTGTCAGCAGATTTAAAAACTAATTTTTAGCACTCCAAAGTGCTTTTTGGGTGTCCCCCATTCTTTTGCATTAATATTTCTGGCTGTCAAAAGTACTATCTGTCAGCAGATTTAAAAACTAATTTTTAGCACTCCAAAGTGCTTTTTGGGTGTCCCCCATTCTTTTGCATTAATATTTCTGGCTATCAAACGTACTATCTGTCAGCAGATTTAAAAAAAAATATTTTTAGCACTCCAAAGTGCTTTTAGGGTGTCCCCCATTCTTTTGCATTAATATTTCTGGCTGTCAAAAGTACTATCTGTCAGCAGATTTAAAAAATAATTTTTAGCACTCCAAAGTGCTTTTGGGGTGTCCCCCATTCTTTTGCATTAATATTTCTGGCTCTCAAACGTACTATCATTCAGCAGATTTAAAAACTAATTTTTAGCACTCCCAAGTGCTTTTTGGGTGTCCCCCATTCTTTAGCATTAATATTTCTGGCTGTCAAAAGTCATATTTGTCAGCAGTATCTAAAACAATTTGTAGCACTACAAGTGCGTTGGGCTCAGAATGGATTCAAAGCAGTCCACATATGAGCAGAATGAGCAACCAGGTTCTGTCCCCAGTCCTGATGGTAGTGTTCCCAGTACGTCATCCGGGCAAGGCGATGTCAAACTACACAGTCTTTTGAAATCAGTCAAGAAAACACACCCCAAAACAAAATTTACTGTGTTGAAGCAAAAAAGAAGTGTAACTGACGAAAAGTTAAGTGCCGATAAAAAAAAAATTGCCAACATGCCATTCTACACACGCAGTGGCAAAGAGAGAATGAGGCCTTCACCTTTCTCTATTAGTGGCAGATCCAAAAATGTTAACGAGCCTACAATTGGTGCACAACTACTGTTACGCGTCAAAGCCGAGCTGCAAGATAACAGTAAGGCATTAGAGGCTAATGTTTGCTCTGAATCACAAATGACACCAATCCCTGTGGAGAGTCTATCCAACAGTGGGATGTCTAATCGTGAGCATTCTGTTAGTGTACCCATAAAGACTGACCCTTTCAGCAGTTCTGCTGATGTGTGCCTGAACAGCCCAAGTGTAGCCGGTGATACACAAATTGAGGATGCCACTATGGAAATAGAAGAGGATGAGGGGGAGATTTGTGTAGGCGACGAGGGCGCTAATGAGGATGTTGATGAGGATGAGGTTGTTTGTGTCAGTCCTGCACCAGTGGCAGCAGTTCTGGCACGTGACAAGAAAAAGGCCATTGTCATGCCAGGCCATAAAACAAAAAAATCCACTTCTTATGTGTGGAATTATTTCTACCCCAATCCAGACAACAATTGTATAGCCATTTGTAGTGTATGTCAAGCCACAGTCAGTCGAGGGAGGGACCTTAACCATCTTGGAACCTCGTCTATGTTACGCCATTTGACGAGAGTTCATGGCAAAGTGTTGGGAAAAGCTGAAAGTTCTTCCAAACAAATTACAAGCACTCCATCATCAGCTAGGACCCTCCGCTCACCGACATCCCGACGGCTACAAAATACACCCACCACACCATCCTCATCAATATCCACAATAGCGCTCGGAGTTAGCCCTGCATCCCAATTATTAAGGCTGGATGACTCCTGCACTATTATTGATTCCTCTGAAGAAAGCGTTAGTCCCACTGCTGCTGCTGTGGCTGCTGCTGCTGGGGGTGAATCGTCAGCCCAGTAGAAGGCCAGGAAAAAGAGCAGTCCTACATTTCAACAATTAACTGTGAAACAATCATTTGCTAGGGGAAGCAAATATGACAGCAGTCACCCAGTCGCCAAGCGAATCACAGACGCCATGGCTGCCATGTTAGTGTTAGATCTGCGTCCAATATCCACAATAAACGCAGCTTGTTTTTCACAGTTAATTGAGGTTTTGTGTCCGCGTTACAGAATTCCATCGCAACACCATTTTTCCCGTAAAGCTATTCCACAACTATACCGCGAGGTGCAGGAGATGCTTTCGGTGGCCCGTAAGATTTCAGGCCATTTCAGGCAAAAGCAGTTTAACTTGCTCTGTCACCAACTTAAGCAGGAGGTGGTAACTAGGTGGAATTCCACCCTGTACATGCTGCAGAGGATGGAGGAACAGCACAAAGCCATCCAAGCGTATTGCACAAGCCATGACATTGGGAAAGGAGGGGGCATGTATTTCAGTCTTGCACAGTGGGGAATCCTTTCAGTGCTGTGCAAGGTGCTGAAACCATTTGAAGTTGTGACTTGTGAAGTGAGTGCAGATTCTGCTAGTTTGAGCCAAGTCATTCCTTTAATTAGACTATTGGAAAAGCAGCTTGAGAAACTGAGGGAGGAGATGAAAACAAGCAATTCCGCAAAGTATGTTGGCCTTGTCGATCAAGTACTTAATTCGCTTCACAATGATCCTCGAGTTATTAAGATCTTGAACTCGGATCAGTACGTTTTGGCCACTGTGCTTGATCCAAGGTTTAAAACCTACATTGAGTCTTTGCTTCAAAATGAACGAAATGTGAACTTTTGCAAGGAGCTATTGCTCAGCAAGTTGTCTGCTGAACTGGGCCTTGGCTTGACGACATGTCCTCCTTCAGTTTCTCAAGCAGCTGCTGCTCTAAAAAAATTACATTTTCCCCAAAAAAGCAGGGAGGACGCAGAGGGCAGACCAGAACAGTTTAACATCTGGGCTGGTTTTAAGGATGTTTCCAAAAAATGTGTGACTTTGCCCATAACTCCATCCAATATGAGTATTAACATGCAAAGGATGGTGGAGGATTACTTTTAAGAGGTAATTGATATGGAAATGTCAGACAGTCCCTTTCCTTACTGGGAAGAAAAGCAGGCCATTTGAAAACCCATGTACAAACTTGCTTTGCAATACTTAAGCTGCCCACACTCCAGTGTGTACTCTGAACGAGTGTTCAGCACAGCAGGGAACTTAGTCAGTGATCGCCGTAGAAGGTTACTTCCCAAAAATGTGGAGAAAATGATGTTTATAAAAATGAACTACATCTTCCACGAGGAAGGCCTTCACCATCCAAGACATCCAAGCACTGACTGTTCTCTTATGGCGGATTCAAGCGGCGATGAATTGATAGTCTGTGATGATGATGTACACACTGATGAGGGTGAGGATGAAGCTCCAGATGATGACGGTAACATCTTTTTAAAACTTTCTATATAAGTGCAGGGTGCAATCTACCCCCAAAGATTAAAGGGACTTGGGGCATTTCCATATCGCGTACCGTCTTGAAAGGCTGCTGTTTGGACAATTTATCATTAAGGGTAGGGTGTCATACACAGAGTGACTCCAAACTGTCTTTGTCCATTTCTCTTAATATTGTACAGTCTATAACAGCTGAATTTTTGGGTATTTTATACAAGTGGAGGGGGGCCTAGAGAGACAGAAACCAAACTGGCTTTCTCCATTTCACTTAATATTGTACAGTCTATTACAGCTGAATTTTTTTGTATTTTCTACAAGTGGAGGGGGGCCTAGAGAAACCGAAACCAAACTGTCTTTCTCCATTCCAAGTAATATTGTACAGTCTATAACGGCTGAATTTTTTGGTATTTTATACAAGTGGAGGGGGGCCTAGAGAGACAGAAACCAAACTGCCTTTGTCCATTTCTTTACATATTTAAGTATAAGTGTAGGGTGTGATATATATCCAAAGACGATGGCTGCATTGCCAATATTTATAGATGGAGAGGAAGACAATCTAGTTTGTGTGTAGAATTAATGACGGCCTAACAGGAATGAAACTGCTTTTTGGATAATTTATTAGCTTTACAATTACATTACTTATCCTACAAACAGATGGAGCACTAAATTTGGTTATTTTAGGCCCAAAAACATTGATTTTTAATCAAAATAGCAAAACAAAACCAAACAAAACCAAAACACGCAAGGGCGGTTTTGCAAAGCCAAAACCAAAACCAAAACACGAAGGTAATCCAGATCTAAAACCAAAAACAAAACCAAAACACGGGGGTCAGTGAGCATCTCTAATTTTAAGTGTAAAAGTGCAATGTATATGTGTATAATAAATAAAAAGTGCTTACCCTGTGCTGGAGCTGCAGAGGCAACCCTGGATCCCCTTTACCACCCGGCAGCCAGCTTCAGTGGCTGCAAGAGGGACTTATCAACCAGCCTCCTGGAATTAAATGGGTCCAGGAGGTGCAGTGCCTCCTGGGGGTCCCAGGAAGCTAAGTCCCTAGTTGGAGCTCCAATAGCTTCAACTAGCGACAGGGGAGGGACTGCTGCCCCAGAGCAGGGTCCCTGGAAGTCAGTTTCGGCGGGAGATTTAAAAGATAAATCTCTTGCCCCAGACAGAGGCACCAGGGAAAGAGAGTGGGCTGAGCCCCCCTCTTCCTGGCAGCTCGTGGACAGGGAGGAAGTATACCCCCCCTGCCACTAGTACTAATGTTAGAGGTGTAAAACCTCTCTGGGCTGATTCACGTGCAGAGTGCATGAATCAGCCCAGAATGGTTAAAGGGACAGGATGACGGATTACCTCCTGCTAAGTCAAGTCTCAAATGTGTATAAAAAAAAAATCTGTTTTGTATTAAAAGCTGTTCTGATTTCATCTGACCTGATCACTGGTACCTTTAATCAGTGAAGAGCAAATAAACATCACTTGCTTCATAGACCTGCTTGAAAATATCTTCCATGCTGAAAATCCTGTGACCTACAGATTAGACCCCAAATCTAATCCATTCCTGGCTGTTTCTGAGGTTTGGACCCAGCTTTTCTGGTACCACCACTCTGACTGATACCCTGCAGCTCTGGTCAGTGTGATAGGCCAGGGGGGACCCATCCACAGCCACTCTGATCCATAGTAAGAGGTCAGGAGTACCAGCCCAGGTACACCAGCAAGGGGGTACCCCAGCAGTTACCCAGAAGAAACCCGGTACTGGATGCCGGTTAAGGAGTCCAGTGGTGGCAGCATTGTAAGCCCCTCCTACTGCATCAAGAGGGCGCATTTGGGATAACGATAGGGGATGGAGGCAAAGTAAGCCAAACCGGTTTCCAGCAACAGCAGACAGGGTGGCATAGGCGGTCCAGCAGGCGGGCTTTTTGTGCACCATTCAGGAGAGCCGGGTTATTCGGGAGAGGAATAAATAAAGCCAGGAACACGCACAGGATGTCGAAGTACAGTAAAATGTCCAAAGCGGACCTTGAGATACTGTGCCATACAAAGAAGCTAGAAATTCCTTGCACAGTGACAAGGAGCGAAATGAAAAAGGCGCTGAGAGCCTGGGAAGCGCAGTAGGGGTCAGCAGATGAGGAAGTTGACAGTGACCTGGAGGAGATGTTAACTTCACACCTAGAGGTACCAGCAGTAACATCCCAAAACACAGCACCTGTTTCCAGCAACAGTACCCTCCCACAGAGTGAACCAGTGATGCAAGTTCAACAGCCTGAACCAAACCCTTCGGGTACCATTCGCCAGCCACCACCTCGCCCAGTCCCTAGGAGTTCATCAGAGCCCAGGCTGGAGAAGAAGTGCTACAACTGTGGGAAATCTGGTCATTTAAGGATGGACTGTCCAACAGCCCCAGCACCCCAGACTCGTGCCCCTAATCCCAGTCCTGGGGCCCAGCTGATTTGCTTAACTGGTGAAGGTGAGCCATTAGAGACTGTTTCCACCCCTGCCAGACCAACAGAGTGTGGCGTGTCTGAAGGTGACTTGGAGGGAAGTCACCCGTTTGTCCAAAAGACCCCCCAAAATCATGTGGAGGAACCTGCAGCCGGTCCAAATGGGACCACTACAAGGAGAAGGACTTAGAGACTGAGGAGCCTCAATCACTGTAGTGAGTCCCCATCTTATTGATCCTGCTGCAGTATTGCAGGGTCGCACTGCCAAAGTGGAAGGAAGTGCCTGTCACAAGGGTGTTGGTGGTGGAATTGTGACCACATTTCTCAACTCTATTACCCAAAGCCAAGCTGCTAAACTACAGTCTTCAGGATCTACACCTGCACAACCCAACCCAGAGGAAAAGACCACAGCTGCTAGAAAACATCCATAACCTGCAACCACAGCTTCAGCCAGCCCAGAGGAAAAGACTCAGAATCACTAGGTGGAATTGATGACACTTGCCAGCAGTTGGCGCTACTGACTACTGAGGGGTGGAGTCTAACATGCCCCTGGTTTTCACCAGGAACCCCCGCAAGGAGGTATGGACTTTTGCTGCAAGGGATGTGCAGATCGCGGCCCTCAGTATCAGTCAGCTGGCGAGGTAACAATTGAGGCAGCGGTGACAGCCCACCAGGATGCAGGATGGAAGAGTAGTCAGGAAGCCGGGTCAATACCAAATATCACTCTAAGCCAGAATCAGGAACCAAAGGAGAAGTCAGGAACAAGCCGAGGTCAGAATCCAAATAACAGCAACACAGGAACAAGCGCTGGAGCAAGGCTGAAGACCAAACACTCTGGCACTAGGCATGTGTCAGAGGCTGCTTTATAAACCCTAAGGTGCCTCCTGATAGGGTTAGGGAGAGTTTGGCGGTAAGACATGCTGGCTGCAGACAGGTGAGCAGAGATAGCGTTCCGCTGCTAGGCAACAGGACGTGATTGCTGAGAAGGTGCAGGCGTCTGTCTCCTGCACCAAGTGTCAGGTCAGAGACAGCGCCTGACAAGACCACATCTGCTATTTCTTCAGGAAACAGCCAGCCCTTTGCCTCTGGAAAGACTACGTCCCCTAGCAATGCAGAGGATGTTGTCTCTTGCCAACCTAATCTTGTGGGGATGCCCGTTGATGCTCCTGTCCCTAGCAGTATGCCAGCTCCAGCGGTGAGTATATCTGATCACAGTGACCTCACTTTGACTGACCCTAGTCATCCCAACATAGAACCCCCTGCAGTATATCCTGAGTTAGAATATATTGAGGGCTGCAGGGAAGAGTTCAGAGCAGCACAACTCTCCGATCCCTCACTGGAAGGCATGAGGCGCCAGGTTGGCGGCAGCCTTTCAGCGATGGAGGTGGGGAGTGTGACCTGGTGTAAAGGGTTGTTGTACCGTGTAGCTAGTAAGGTAGATGGGGATAGACCAGTCCGGGGACAAGTTCAACTTGTGGTACCACGGGGCTTTCAGGCGCAGCTGATGTCAGTTGCCCATGAAATCCCTATGGCGGGACACCAGGAAAGAGACCGAACACTGAAGCGCCTGACACAGAACTTTTTCTGGTTGGGAATGTTGGATGACGTTCGGGCCTACTGTAAGTCCTGTGATATGTGTCAGCATCTTGGGAGCACCAGTGTTCGTGCTCCCCTCAGGTCCTTGACAATAGTTGGGGAACCTTTTCAGCGAGTGGTTGTGGACATAGTAGGTCAGGGAAGAGGTACATCCTCACCGTGGTGGACTACGTTACCCGGTATCCAGAGGCTGTAGCTCTGTCCTCCATAACTGCAGAAAAGGTAGCGGACGCCCCCTGCTAGGCTTATTTAGCAGCGTAGGGTTCCCTAGTGAGATCCTAACTAATTAAGGGACACAGTTCATGAGTGAACTGGTCCAGTGTCTCTGGGCAAAGTGCGCAGTGCGGCAAGTCTGTACTGCCCCCTACCATCCCCAGACTAATGGACTGTGCAAGCGGTTCATTGGCACTCTGAAGCACATGCTACAGGCATTTGTAACTTTGGAGGAGGGGAACTGGGAACGTTACCTGCTGCACCTCCTGTTTGCTTATCAGGAGGAGCCGCAGGAGTCTACCGGTTTCTCCCCCTTTGAACTACTATATGGACGCAGAGTCCGTGGACCTCTTGACCTGTTCCAGGTGTCTTGGGAATGTGTCACTCACCGGACCGTGAGTGCCTCTGCGCTGGTGTGTGGTTCTCTATCCTTCCTGCCGGCGCCTGTCCTGGGCCGCGGCTGTCCGCCATCTTGATGGACTGCGCATGCGCAGCATCCATGAACTCTTATGACTTTGCTTTTAACCTAATTGGTGGATCAATCACCTCTCCCTATTTAAGGCACTTGTGGCCATGGTATTGTTGCCTGATCTTGAGTCTCATTCCCTGTGAGTCTCTGAAGGTATCTCCTGTGTCCTGCTCGTATCTTCAGTTTCCTACTGGATTACCTGCTCTGCTCATCGGCGGTTCCCATACCCGCTACTGACTCCTGTGTCCTGCTCGTGTCTTCAGCTGTGTGCTGGATTACCTGCTCTGCTCATCGGCGGTTCCCATACCCGCTACTGACTCCTGTGTCCTGCTCGTGTCTTCAGCTGTCTGCTGGATTACCTGCTCTGCTCATCAGCGGTTCCCATACCCGCTACTGACTCCTGTGTCCTGCTCGTGTCTTCAGCTGTCTACTGGATTACCTGCTCTGCTCATCGGCGGTTCCCATACCCGCTACTGACTCCTGTGTCCTGCTCGTGTCTTCAGCTGTCTGCTGGATTACCTGCTCTGCTCAACTGCGGTTCCCATACCCGCTACAGTCTCTCAGTTCTCCTGCTGTGCCTGCATATCCTTGTTGGACAAGCTTCTCTACTCAGCAGCGGTATGCATACTTGCTATTGACTATCAGCCGTTACGCTGCATATCTGTTTGAACAAGCTTCTCTACTCAGCAGCGATATGCATACTTGTTATTGACTTTCAGTTGTTATCCTGCATATCCGCTCTGGACAAGCCTTTCTACTCAGCAGCGGTATACATACCCGCTATAGACTATTAGCTGTGACGCTGCATATCTGTTTGGGACTAGCTCCTCTACTCTCCTATTGTATTTATACAGTTATAGACTCTTATCACTCCTCCACTTATCCGCACCTGGACAAGTCCTCACCTCATCACAGCAGTGGTACAACTTGCTATACGCAGACCACTGACTCTCCCGCTACCTACCTACACCTGGACAAGTCTTCCTTTCACAGCAGTGGTACAACTTGCTATACGCAGACCACTGACTCTCCCACTACCTACCTGCACCTGGACAAGTCTACCCTTCACAGCAGTGGTACAACTTGCTGTACGCAGACCACTGACTATCCCGCTACCTACCTGCACCTGGACAAGTCTTCTCATCACAGCAGTGGTACAACTTGCTATACGCAGACCACTGACTCTCCCGCTACCTACCTGCACCTGGACAAGTCTATCCTTCACAGCAGTGGTACAACTTGCTATCCACAGACCACTGACTCTCCCGTTACCTTCCTTCACCTGTTCACGTCCACTCTACTCTCCTACCAGTACAGCTGCAAGTCGCTGACTCTCCTACCAGCATAGCTGCAAGTCACTGACTCTCATCTATTCCATTGGCATTCTCTCTCCATCTGCTGTTATATACGTTCCTACCATTCACCCTACTGCCCAGAGGACCGCTGTGTAAACCCCGCCCCTCTGGTAAGCATTATCAACTGGTGAATCCTGGGTAGAACTCCTAGTGCCTGTGACAGTAAGATCAGGCCATGACAGACCCAGAATCGGAACCAACAGCTAAAGAGATGCTGCAGTACCTGGTTACTCGGATTGAACAACAAGATGTTCAACAGCAACAGTTATTCCAATGTTGTCAGGCTCTAGCCTCCCGAGGAATCCCTGCGCAAAATGTAGCAGCTACTGTTGATCCTCCAGTACCTTCTTCTTCTTCCCCAGTGCCATCCCAGATGTCTACCGTTTACACGCTACACCTGCCTACTCCCTCTAAGTATGATAGAGACCCGAAAACCTGTAGGGATTTTCTTAACCAATGTTCCATTCATTTCGAACTTCAACCTCACAACTTTTCTACTCATCGTTCTAAAGTGGCCTATCTCATCTCTTTGTTTTCCGGACAGACTCTCGCATGGGCCTCCCCTCTGTGGGAAAGAAATGACCCTTTATTGGAAGATAGTGCCATGTTTATTTCTACGTTTCGAAGAATTTTTGACGAACCTGGTCGTGTTATCTCTGCGGCTTCCAGTATTCTCCGACCACGCCAAGGATCCCGGTCAGTAGCCCAGTACGTCATCCAATTTCGGATTCTTGCCTCTGAGCTCCAATGGAACACTGAGGCGCTGATAGCTGCCTTCTGGCAGGGTCTTGCCGACATGATCAAAGACGCACTGACCTCACAAGAGTTACCCATCTCCTTGGACGACTTGATTTCTCTATGCCACCGTGTAGACATGAGGTTTCGTGAGAGAGATTCTGAAAGAGTAACTTCTTCCAAAGCGCCTGTTCGCTCAGCATCTCAAGTTCGTCATCTTCCACCTCCAGTAGAACCCATGGAGGCAGGACGTTCTAAACTAACATCTGAAGAGAGGGAGCGACTAGTGAAAAATAGACTCTGCATCTATTGCGCTGACTCTACTCACATGCTGAACTCATGCCCTAGAAGGTCGGGAAAATGCCAGGCCCTAACCAGTTCTTGAGAGGTAAGGTTAGGGTCCCTGGAGTCCTCTCCATGTTCTATGGATTCTAAAATCTGTGCTTTTGATGTTACCGTTTCCTTTGCTACCAAGTCATTTATGTCTCAAGCGCTTCTAGACTCTGGAGCTGCTGGAAACTTTATCTCTAGTTCTCTAGTGAATCAATGGTCCCTACCAGTGATTCCTTTAAAAGCAGCTATCGCTGTCACCGCTATCGATGGTTCTCGCATAATTAATGGACTCATCACTCAATGTACGACTCCATTGTCCCTTCAAATCGGAGCCTTACACCAGGAGAAAATTTCTTTGCTGGTCCTTCCTGTTACCACCAGTCCCATTGTACTTGGCCTTCCATGGCTTCAACTTCATTCTCGTCAGATTGACTGGAACTCTCCTCAAGTCACTTCCTGGGGTCCGGATTGTCGTCATAGATGTTTGTCTCAAGTTGTTCCACTCAAAATAAATCAAGCTTCTATTACACCCTGTCCGCTGGGTCTTCCTCCACAGTATGCTTCCTTCGTGGATGTGTTCGATAAAATCCAGTCTGAACGCCTTCCGCCTCATCGGGCGTGGGATTGTCCGATTGATTTACAACCTAGCAAGAACCCTCCTAGGGGTCGTGTGTATCCTCTCTCGCTACCAGAGACCCAAGCAACATCTGATTATATCAAGGAGAATCTCCATCGTGGTTTTTTTCGACCTTCCACTTCTCCCGCTGGATCGGGGTTCTTTTTTGTTAAGAAGAAAGATGGGTCATTACGACCCTGTATAGATTATCGTGGACTTAATGACATTACCATTAAAAATCGGTACCCTATTCTGCTAATTACCGAGCTCTTTGACCGCATTAAGGGATCCCGGATATTCACCAAACTTGATCTCCGAGGCGCTTATAACTTAATCCGCATCAAGTCCGGAGACGAATGGAAGACAGCTTTTAACACCAGGGATGGACACTATGAATATCTAGTTATGCCCTTCGGGTTGTGTAACGCCCCAGCTGTCTTCCAGGGATTCGTGAATGAGATCTTCCGAGACTTGTATGTTTGTGTCGTCGTCTACCTGGACGACACATTAATTTTCTCCCAGGATCTGCCCACTCATCATCAACATGTGGCAGAGGTCCTTTCCAGACTCCGGAGAAACTCATTATTCTGCAAATTAGAGAAATGTTCCTTTGAGTTATCCCAGATTCCATTCTTGGGATATATTGTGTCCGGAGTAGGTCTAAAGATCCGGAGAAGGTGAACGCTGTACTACGTTGGCCCCAGCCAACTACCCTCAGAGCAATCCAACGCTTTTTAGGGTTTGGAAACTACTACAGACGCTTCATTCAAGGTTTTTCCTCCATTACTTCTCCAATAGTGGCTCTGACCCCTAAGGGCGCTAATACTAAACAATGGTCCTCCGAGGCCCTTCAAGCCTTTCACTTCCTCAAGAAGGCATTCTCTACTGCTCCTGTTCTTCAACAGCCTGACGTGACCCTTCCTTTCTTTCTGGAAGTAGACGCCTCTAATGGTGGTCTAGGGGCCATTCTATCTCAAAGATCGGAGCAACAAAAATTCCATCCTTTTGCCTTCTACTCTCGAGATCTTCTACCTGCGGGGAGAAACTATACCATCTTCCACCAAGGTGCTACCATTTGGGAGAACCCTCGTGACTCCATCTCTACGTAAAAAAATATTATCATGGTATCATTCTTCCCGTTTTTCTGGACATTCGGGAGAACGCAAGACATTAGAAATCCTTTCTTGAAGCTACCGGTGGCCCTCTATGAGGAGAGATGTCAAAGAATTTGTGGCCGCGTGTGAGGTTTGTCCCCAGTTTAAAACCCCCCGCAGAACACCGGCGGGATTACTTCAACCACTACCCATTCCTTCCAAACCATGAACCCATATTAGTATGGACTTTGTCACCGATCTTCCTCCTAGCAAAAGTTGCAATACCATCTGGGTAGTGGTGGATAGATTTTCGAAAATGGCACATTTTGTTCCTTTGACCGGATTACCTTCCTCATCTACTCTGGCTGACCATTTTATCAAGGAGATCTTTCGGATTCATGGATGTCCATCCTTGTGCCTTCTACTCTCGAGGTCTTCTACCTGTGGAGAGAAACTATACCATCGGGGACAAGGAGTTGTTGGCCATAAAAGCAGCATTAGAGGAGTGGAGATATCTGCTGGAGGGGGCTCGTCAGCCTGTAACTATTTTTACTGACCACAAAAACCTGTTATATCTGCAGTCAGCTCAGTGTTTGAATCCTCGTCAAGCAAGATGGTCACTTTTCTTTTCTCGTTTTGAACTTATCATAACCTTCAAACCAGCTTCCAAGAATAGAAAAGCAGACGCCTTATCTCGGGCATTTGTGGCGTCCTCTGACACGGAGGATAGTCCTAATCATCCCATATTGGATCCCAAATGTGTGACTCTGGCCACTTTTTCCACCAAGGTGCTACCATTTGGGAGAACCCTCGTGCCTCCATCTCTACGTAAAAAAAATATTATCATGGTATCATTCTTCCCGTTTTTCTGGAAATTCGGGAGAACGCAAGACATTAGAAATCCTTTCTCGAAGCTACCGGTGGCCCTCTATGAGGAGAGATGTCAAAGAATTTGTGGCCGCGTGTGAGGTTTGTTCCCAGTTTAAAACCCCCCGCAGAACACCGGCGGGATTACTTCAACCACTACCCATTCCTTCCAAACCATGGACCCATATTAGTATGGACTTTGTCATTGATCTTCCTCCTAGCAAAAGTTGCAATACCATCTGGGTAGTGGTGGATAGATTTTCGAAAATGGCACATTTTGTTCCTTTGACCGGATTACCTTCCTCATCTACTCTGGCTGACCATTTTATCAAGGAGATCTTTCGGATTCATGGATGTCCATCTGAGATTGTTTCGGATAGAGGAGTGCAGTTCGTCTCCAGATTCTGGCGAGCCCTTTGCAAGACCTTGGGTATCCGATTGTCACTATCATCCCCCTACCATCCTCAATCAAATGGACAGACCGAGAGAGTGAACCAAGATCTTGAGACTTTCATAAGGATGTTCTCCTCAGCCAACCAAGACAATTGGGTAGATTTGCTTCCATGGGCTGAATTCGCCCATAACAATATGTATCATGAGTCATCTTCAAAAACTCCATTCTTTGTGGTATACGGTCACCATCCGTCTCTCCCAGAATTTCCTGCCCTCCCTCCCACCCAAGTTCCTGCAGTGGAGAGTTTATGTCAGAGTTTCAAAACTATCTGGTCTCAGGTTAAATCCTCCCTGAAGAAGACATCTGCCAGATACAAGTGTTTTGCTGATAAAAAGAGGCAAGCTATTCCACCACTTAAAGTTGGAGACCGCGTATGGCTTTCTACCAAAAATATTCGCCTGAAGGTTCCGTCCATGAAGTTCGCTCCCCGTTTCATTGGTCCATATAAAATCACTCAGGTGATAAATCCGGTGTGCTTCAAACTACTATTACCTAAGAACCTTCGTATCTCCAACGCCTTCCATGTGTCATTACTCAAGCCTCTTATCATCAACCGTTTCTCTGATCCTCCTTCAGCACCTCGGCCAGTACAAGTTCATCAAGAGGAGGAATTGGAAATTACTCATATTCTGGATGCCAAAAATTTGCGAGGAGTTCTTTGCTTCCTAGTGCATTGGAAGGGTTTTGGTCCAGAGGAGCGTTCTTGGATCCGCGCAGATGATCTCAACGCTCCAGCTCTTCTAAAAAAAATTTACTACAAGTTTCCGGGCAAACCCAGCTCCAAGTGTTCTGTGCCCACCTTTAAAAGGGGGGGTACTGTCACTCACCGGACCGTGAGTGCCTCTCCACTGGTGCGTGGTTCTCTATACTTCCTTCCGGTGCCTGTCCTGAGCCACGGCCATCTGCCATCTTGATGGACTGCGCATGCGCAGCATCCATGAACTCTTATGACTTTGCTTTTAACCTAATTGGTGGATCAATCACCTCTCCCTATTTAAGGCACCTGTGGCCATGGTATCGTTGCCTGATCTTGAGTCTCATTCCCTGTGAGTCTCTGAAGGTGTCTCCTGTGTCCTGCTCGTATCTTTAGTTTCCTGCTGGATTACCTGCTCTGCTCATCGGCGGTTCCCATACCCGCTACTGACTCCTGTGTCCTGCTCGTGTCTTCAGCTGTCTGCTGGATTACTTGCTCTGCTCATCGGCGATTCCCATACCCGCTACTGAGTCCTGTGTCCTGCTCGTGTCTTCAGCTGTCTGCTGGATTACCTGCTCTGCTCACCTGCGGTTCCCATACCCGCTACAGTCTCTCAGCTCTCCTGCTGTGCCTGCATATCCTCGTTGGACAAGCTTCTCTACTCAGCAGCGGTATGCATACTTGCTATTGACTATCAGCTGTTATCCTGCATATCCGCTTTGGACAAGCTTCTCTACTCAGCAGCGGTATCCATACCCGCTATAGACTATTAGCTGTTACGCTACACATCTGTTTGAACAAGCTTCTCTACTCAGCAGCAATATGCATACTTGTTATTGACTTTCAGTTGTTATCCTGCATATCCGCTCTGGACAAGCCTCTCTACTCAGCAGCGGTATACATACCCGCTATAGACTATTAGCTGTGACGCTGCATATCTGTTTGGGACTAGCTCCTCTACTCTCCTATTGTATTTATACAGTTATAGACTCCTCCACTTATCCGCACCTGGACAAGTCCTCACCTCATCACAGCAGTGGTACAACTTGCTATACGCAGACCACTGACTCTCCCGCTACCTACCTACACCTGGACAAGTCTTCCTTTCACAGCAGTGGTACAACTTGCTATACGCAGACCACTGACTCTCCCGCTACCTACCTGCACCTGGACAAGTCTACCCTTCACAGCAGTGGTACAACTTGCTATACGCAGACCACTGACTCTCCCGCTACCTACCTATACCTGGACAAGTCTTCCTTTCACAGCAGTGGTACAACTTGCTATACGCAGACCACTGACTCTCCCGCTACCTACCTGCACCTGGACAAGTCTTCCCTTCACAGCAGTGGCACAACTTGCTGTACGCAGACCACTGACTCTCCCGCTACCTACCTGCACCTGGACAAGTCTTCCCTTCACAGCAGTGGTACAACTTGCTATCCGCAGACCACTGACTCTCTCGTTACCTTCCTTCACCTGTTCATGTCCACTCTACTCTCCTACCAGTACAGCTGCAAGTCGCTGACTCTCCTACCAGCATAGCTGCAAGTCATTGACTCTCATCTATTCCATTGGCATTCTCTCTCCATCTGCTGTTATATACGTTCCTACCATTCACCCTACTGCCCAGAGGACCGCTGTGTAAACCCCGCCCCTCTGGTAAGCATTATCAACTGGTGAATCCTGGGTAGAACTCCTAGTGCCGTGACAGAATGGGAGCTACCCATCCAGGATGTCTCAGTGGTGGAGTATGTGTTGAAGCTCAGCGATCATTTAGAAAATCTCATGGGGCACGCTTAGGCTAACCTAGCAGAAGTGCAGGCATAACAGAAGACTTGGTATGATCAGGGCGGGCATGCCAGAGCGTTTGAGGCAGGGTAGAAGGTCCTTGTTCTGATTCCCACGTGCCAGAAAAAGCTCCAGGCTGCCTGGGCTGGACTGTACACGTGTGGAGTCGGTAGCGGCGGTTTGCTGCTTACCGACTGAGGAACCAGGAAATGACCCACTACCTGACCTCCTTGCGGATGCCAGAAGTGAAGGTGGTGTAGAGGAAGTGGGCTGGGATGAGCAGTTGACAGCCCGTCAGAGGGAACAGTGTTGTGGCCCTTTGCGACTCAGTTCAGTAGGAATCCCAGTCGGACTTCCTTGGTGATGAACCATGTGGACACTGGTGAGCATAGGCCAGTTAGGCAACCCGCTTATCAGGTTTTACCAGAGGCCAAGGAAAATATATACAAGGAGGTACAGGAGATGCTTGAGCTAGGGATGATCCAGCCATCGCATAGTCCATGGGTGTCCTCCGTTGTATTGGTTCCCAAGAAGGACAAGACAACACGGTTTTGCGTAAACTACCGCCACTTGAACGAGGTGACCGTGTCAGATACCTATCCCCTGCCCAGAATTGACGCTCTGTTAGACGAGTTGGCTGGAGCAAAGTATATTTCTACCTTTGACTTGAGCAAGAGGTATTGGCAGACCCCCGAGGTTCAGGAAAAGTGGGCATTCATCACCCCATTTGGCCTGTTCGATTTTAAGTCCATGCCATTTGGGATGAATAATGCACCAGCCACCTTCAAGCGTGTGGTTGATTACCTGCTGGAAGGGTGTAAAGGCGTACTTCGATGACATTGCCCCTTTCAGTAAATCCTGGGAGATCATCTGAAACATGTAGGGCAAGTGTTGGAGAAAATTCAGTGGGCAGATCTGACCATCAGACAAGTGTCAAATGGGGATGTCAGCGGTGCAGTACCTGGGTCATTGTGTGGAGGGAGTGAAGGTTAAGCCAGAACCAGCTAAGGCAGAGGCAATCCAAGACTGGCCCCGGTCCACAATCCAAAGTCAAGTACTGACCTTCTTAGGGACCTACTACAGATGTTTCCTCCCAGACTTTAGCACTGCAGCGAAGCCCCTGACAGATCTCACTAAGAAGAAACTCCCCAAAGTAGTTGACTGGACACCCGCTTGTGAGCTGGCATTTCAGTCATTAAAGGAATTGGTTCGTGCTCCAATAGTGTTGGCACCCAATTATGACAACGACTTTATTGTGCAAACTGATGCGTCACAGTATGGACTGGGAGCAGTGCTTAGCCAGGTGGGGCCAGATGGGCAGAAGCACTCTGTGGACTGTTTGAGCAGAAAACTGCTAAACCAGGAGGCGGGGTATGCCACAATTGAGAAGGAATGTATGGCCATTGTTTGGGCAGTGAAAAAACTTCAACCTTATTTGTATGGACGACATTTTACTGTGCTGACTGATCATAATCCTTTAAAGTGGCTATAACACACCTCAGGGGAAAATGGCAGATTGTTGTGCTGGAGCCTTGCCCTTCAAATTTATGACTTTCACATAATTCACAAGCAATGAAAGGCTCACAGCAATGTGGATGGACTGTCTCGGCAGGAAGAGTCAGATCTTCCGGGTCACCTCCGGTAACCCTAAGAGACTGCGGGACCAGAAGCCAAATTGTGGGGACATGGCCCGTTGGTGGCCCGCATGGACTAGGGGGAGAGAAGTGTGGCCGGTCCCGAGTACCTGCCGCCAGATGTGTGCGGCGACCATATTGAAATTTACTCTGGCGGCGGGAGGGTTAATACCCAGTGCCAAAGTGGTTAAATCACCAAAACTAGGCACCGCGTGAAAAATTATTAATAAAAGTGTTTTAAAAATTAATAAAAATGTGCTTTAAGATGTGCGCTGCAGCGCTGGCTGGGTGGTACCCAGTGCTGCAGCATATTAGGGGTTAGCGCTGGGGAGTGTAAAAATGCAATTTAAATCTGAAGTGTTCGTATAGGTGCTGCAGCTCCCGTAAAGAACCGGCGCTCATCGCTGAGAGGGTTACCTCCGGCGCCTAGTGCAGGGAGTGTTACTGTATATTTCAAATGTATAAACGTGTATTTTAAGTGTAAAAGTGCATTGTATATATGTATAATAAATAAAAAGTACTTACCCTGTGCTGGGGCTGCAGAGGCAGCCCTGAATCCCCTTCACCCTCTGGCAGCCAACTTCAGTGGCTGCCAGAGGGACTTATCAACCAGCCTCCTGGAATTGAATGAGTCCAGGAGGTGCAACACCTCCTGGGGATCCCAGGAAGCTAAGTCCCTAGTTAGAGCTCCAATAGCTTCAACTAGCAACACTGCAGGGACTGCTGCCCTGGGGTCTGTAAGCTCCTTACCGAGGAGATCTCGTGACACTCTCACGAAATATCCTCAGTATGGAGATTACTGAGTGCCACGGAAGGACAACAGTGACAGGATCAGGAGCATTGATCGGGCCAGGGGCGCCCCCCACCACCGGTCCAATCAATAATGCTGCTGAGCTCTGTCAACCTCCTGATACTCCGGCCCTGGGCGCCAATGGTGTCTCTCGCCCAGGGCACTAAAATCTCTAATTACGGCTCTGCTGGCATTAACAATGCTAGTACAATGCACCAAAATTGGCAGTACTGAAATTGGCACTTGGGGACATTGTTAAATGGCACAGGGAGCACAGACACTATCCAGTCATTCTGTGTGATAGAAGCATTTTGTGTTGATGTCATAACATAATTAAAATCATCATTCGCTATTTATATAGTTCCACTAATTCCGCAGCGCTGTACCGAGAACTCACATCAGTCCCTGCCCCATTGTAGCTTACAGTCTAAATTCCCTAACACACACACACACACAGATTGAGAGAGAATAAGCCCAATTTTATAGCAGCCAATTAGCTTACTAGTATGTATTTCGAGTGTGGGAGGAAACCAGAGCACCCGGAGGAAACCGACGCAAACACGGGGAGAACATACAAACTCCACACAGAAAAGGCTATGGCATGGAATCAAACTCATGACCCCAGTGCTGTGAGTCAGAAGTGCTAACCACTAAGCCACCGTGCTGGCCAAATGGGCATCAAATGGCCAATTGGGGTGTAAACTAACGATTTGTAGTGCCACACATTGCAAAATGCAATCTCAGCCCTTTTTTTTGCGATCCAAAAATACAGTAACCCTAAGCATCCACCACAATTACTGGTCCCTTCAACTGTTACGGACAGCTTGCAAGTGCAATATAAGGACCAGATCATTTGGTTCCATAATGCCTTAAGCTCTTTGTTGTATGGCCGCTGACACTTGAGAAGGCTATCTAGAAAGTCAATTTTAAAGATGCTTAGAGAGGTAGTATTCATAATCACACTTCCTCTCTGAGCCCAGCAGTAGGAGAGGGACAGAACTGGGTTGGTCACTAGGCTAGCTATGGTAGTCAACTAGAGTACCAGAGTTAAGGGGATGCCTAAAACACTGAACAAATGAAATAATGTCATTCAAGCAGTGTTTTAATTTTTCCCATGGCACCACTACACTAAGATTCCTCTCAACATTTTGGAATCCAGCACCATGACAGGTGGCTTGGCCAAGGCATGCTAACCAGCCACTTGCATTGCTGACTGCTTCAGATGCTCTTACTCTCTCAGTCAATTAAAATAAGGTTGACAGAAACTTTATGAGCCTGATTCATTAAGGAAAGTAAAGCAAGTAGTAACTTTGCACCTTGGCAAAACCATGGAGCAGTGGAGAGTAAGATAAATTTAAAATGCGTGAACAGATTTATAGTTGCAGTAGAGCATGTCCTAGATCAACTTTAAATCTCATTGTAAAATTAAAGCTATTGTATTTGTGTGCTACATGAAAAAGCAGTCAGTATTTTCCGTACACGCAAAATAATAAACTAATTTGCACCCCTTGCATTGTAACATGGTTTGTCCAGGAGCAAACTTACTCCTTTTTCTTGCTTTTCTTTCCCCTATCTCTCTACAAGTGATAAGAGACTAGTTCCACATATGTAACACTATCACAGACCCTTGCACATCCTTCCCCCCAGAGGAATCCCATATTTAGCAGTGGGTGGCAGATGGAGAACAAAAGCAAAGACGCATTATTCATTACACAACAAAGATTCCTACATGTGGCCTAGTAGGCACCAAGGGTGACAGATTGCTTTATCCCATGTTTATGTATTATTCTTGACAAATGAAGTGGAAAGAGGGCCCAATGATCAAGAAGGATGTTGGTTGGGCACTAACGGTTTAAATACATGTCCAAATGTATAATAGTTGGGGTTTTAAAAAGAGGCTGCTTGCAGGATTGTAACTAGAAACTTGTGGACCCCATAACAAGTGTTATCTTTGCTATTCGGATGGGCTGCACTTTTTGCTCACAGAGAAAGTAGTATCAGAGTTCCCTTCCACTCTGAGCACAATTTAAGTTTGGAATCTTAGAATTCCGGCTTATGTGCACAGCATTCTGGAGCTTCATAACCTAGCAGTGTCTGTGTTCACACAGCAGGTTATTCATTAAGGACTACAGACACTGCAGAGGGGAGCAGGGCCACAGAGTAGCATAGGTGACAACTTCATGCGGCCTAGCAGCTGATGGACCCCTTAACAGCTGCCAACCCTGGTAGTTATGCAATGGCTGCTTGTCTACAAGAGGAATTGTCTATTTGATTGCTTGTGCAAGAGAGAAATTGCTCCATTTCCGAATTTCACTGAGACACACTTTAGAGCTGATTGATAGAAGTATATATATCTACAGCTTATCATTAATTACACAAACTAGATGTACACCAGAATTATGCAGTATACTACCTTATTAAGTCAATATGATCACAGAACAGATCACCCAAAGAAACCACTGGGCATATACTGAGCCAAGTCATCCACCAACGCGTTTCATCAAAAGGACTTCATCAAAGGGAATAGCTTGGCACACTAGAAATAAATAGTATAAAGCTCCAATCAAAAACTGGAGGCAGGTACTTAATGTTCCAGTAGGAGTTGCAACTTAATTACCATTGAGGTGAAGGAATGAGTATGAGTGCAAAAGCCAAAAGAAGAAATTACATTAAAGGCCATTGAAATACCTCACCGGGGTCTCCTCAAAATATGTTGGTAGAAACACCAGCTGAAAAATATTAAGCATATGGCAATACACCGTCAACTGTAAGCTTTTACAATCGGTGGTAGTCACTTTCCCGATGACAGTAATGCCGACAAGAACGACCCCAACCTAAATATAGAGCTGGTGACTGCTAAGCTCCTCATTTACAGTGGTCAGAGTATGATTTCTGCTTTTAAGGCGGCAATGGGTGGACCCGCCGCCAGAATACATTATAGAGACGGCGGGTCCACCCATTGCCACCCTAAAAACAGAAATTACACTCTGACCACTGTAAATGAGGGACTTAGCAGTCGCCAGCTTTTGTGTAGTCTAATTTAGAGGTGACGGATATAACAGGTGTCGGAGATACTGTACATCTAAATTACAGTATGTACATATTTACTCATCGTCGCGCTGATGGTAATCGTGATTTTTATGTCGTGTTATTCTTGTCATTATTACTATCATCAGGAATATGTACCCCCACCCATTACAATGCAAGGAGTGCAAATTAGCTTATTATTCTGCACATAAAGAATATACTGGATGGTATTTCATGTAGCACACAAATACTTCATAGCTTTATTTTTACACCAAAATTAACGGTTGATCTAGGACATGCCCTACCCCAACTATAAATCTGTCCCCACATTTTAAATTTTAAATTTATCAGTGGCGAAACTACTGTCACTGCAGATTGTGCAGCCTCTGCAGGGTCTGGAGGTGATGGGGGCCCAGCAATGTACATGCCCAAGTAGGGATTTCAGTGCACATGCGTTATGCTCAGAAGATGTCCCCCCAGAGTGTGGGTCCAGAGGGCTGGTGCGGAAATCTAGCCCTCCCCCAAATTGTGCAATAGGGCAAGTGATCCCAAGTTTCATCCTTGCTATTTATCTATGACATCTCTAGAAACTGCAGGAAGGTAAAAGAATATATGCAATCTGTTTTAAAGATCAACAAGCCTTTATTAAAGTCTAGTTGTTTAAAGCAGTCCAGTGTCTCAGCAATTGCTGTGAAGGACTGAGTTTACACCTTCAAATGTATGAAAAAGTAAGAATATCTGTCAAGTATAGGAAGGCAGTATCAACACTTTCCTAATTTGTTCACAAAAACTAAAATGTCAGAAAATGAAGGGCCGGTGCCATTAGTCCCTTTGGTGCAGTAATAATATCACAAAGTGTTTATTATACTTGTTATGTGACAAACTGTTACTGTAATACCTATCTGTAAAATCAGCTTCTTGCACACTTGGGGAATATGAATCCAGATGTATTACAACATGAATTTCCTAACACATCCAAAGAGAGGAGCAAGAAGGAAAAAACACAGGGTAATATGTAAAATATGACCTTACATTATCCCACACTCATTTCCAACCCTGCTGTAATCCTGTTGTTATGTATACTATTAACACTTCAGGTGCTGTGGAGTAATCTCTGTCTGTTGCAACTTCAACAGTTACCCTGAGGGTACCACTTTTTTAGGTACAATCTGTTTTTTGGAATAAATCACACTTTTTGTCTCCATTTCCCTCTCTTGTAGATTTTATACACATCTTTAGACAGTGGTCTTAACCTGGCATTTTTACAGGGATGTAGTCATTTTGCTGACTGTTAATATGTCGACACTTATTGTCCACGCCACAATGGTTACAGTGTAAGACATATTGATTCTGTTGACATGTTTAAAACATACTTGCCAACTTTTAAATGTTGGCCTCCAGGAGATCCCAGGGAGAGATGGGCGTGTGGGGGTGGGGCTAGTTGAATAGCATCATTTTGGCCCCTCCCCAGTGACACAATGACAAAAACGCTTAATTTTACCATAGGTGGATGGGGTACAAAAATATGTGCTTCCGTGAGAATCGCGTCATGAAGGCTCATCCGGAAAATGACTACCACCTATAACATGGTTTGTCCAGGAGCAAATTTACTCCTTTTTTTTAACCTTACTTTCCCACTTCCTAGTGAAGTGGGCAGTGTTTGGAGTGGTTTTTGGATGCAGGAGGGTTTTGGATGTGGGAGGATGTCCTACTCTCCTGGTACTCTTGCCTGGAATTCTGTAGAATTGGCTTAAAATGGTGACATTGTATCAACAGTTATAATGTCTACAGCCACAATGTCAATATTCAAAGGGCAATGCTAGTGGCATTACAGTCACCAGAAGAAGGGAAGATTTTTTTTTGCCAACCTGGGATTTATTTTATTAGGTGTTTATATATGTACAACTATGGACCTTTGAAATTAATTTTATTAGGTATTTTTTAAAACTTGGAAGATTGGAATAGGAACTGAGGGTTTAATTTAAGCTTGAGGGATTTTAAAAGCTGAGGCTGGAGCTGTGGACTGTAGTGGTACTCTGAGGGTTAATAATTTGACTAAGGGAGTAAGCCTATCTGAGTCATGGGGAGGGATCGTTGGAAGAGATATATGGGATGGGCGGAGGACAAGCAGTCTCTTGTGCAGCTGGACGTTGCCCACTCACCCTCCCTGTTGTTTTGATGTTGTTTAGAAACCGGAAGTAGACGGTTGGTTGTCTACATCTTTGGATGCAGTCATGGCATGTGTGAGTGGTGGATATCATGGAGTAGCACGGCCGGAAATCGCAGTGCAGTCGACAGCCAGTGGTAAGGGCACATTTCGGAAGCGAGCACACTTAACCCGCCTTTTTTCGATGGAATTGGCTATAGTCTCGGTCCAAGTACCGACCGGTCGGTTTGGCTTGCGGTTGCTTCCATTAGCCTAGAAAAGGGGCGGGTTCTGTAGTGCCCGAGGCGGCTGTCACATTTAAGGTAGATATGTGCGCCTGGAGTGTGTTGATTGTCCCCCGTTTGTGGATGTCCCATGGTAAATGCTGGGGCATCCTGGTTTGCCTGGCGGATGTCGAACTGACTGCTCTCTTTCTCCACCACCATATCTTTACAAAATAAATTCCTTTGCTTTTGTCACATCTAAGTTGTTGTGTCATTTACTTTATGTTTAGTTAAATGGTGTAAGAGTTTAAGGGAAGGAATAGAAGTCAGCCGTTAAGCATTTTATAAATACAGATGAAGAGCCTGGTGGTTGATGAGTATTACTGCTTTTTTAACTTATTTTACATACATTTGTTTGAGGTATGCAGTTTATTTACATTTTGTGTTGGTGTATTATAGACCTCAGCGGGTCCTGGGTGCCAGGGCATGCTGATACTTATGATTCCCCAAGTGCCAACATGCCCTGGTAGTCATGTATATGCTGGTGCTTGTAGTACTACATGCTCAAACTATTAATGGCAGCCTGGGCTTGCTGGGACCTGTAATGCACCAACACAAAATTGTGTTTTTAACTATACAAATATATTTTATCACCCCACACCCTCTGCCCAGGGGTATGGAAAGAGCCCTAGTGCTACGTATGTGTGTGTGGGGTCGGGGTGGGAGCGCTTTTTTTTGGGTGGACCCAGAGCTGGATTAAGGCTTCAGGGGGGCCTGGGGCACTTAAGACAGGGGGGCCCCTAAGATCTAAAATTAAGGGCATAGTGACACATCCTGCATTACATCACCTACAGCCCACAGTATGACACTTACAGCTCTCCCAGAGGGCTCGCTTAGGTTGTCTACATAAGAAAAATCATTGCTTCCACAAACTAAAATACTGTACATTAAAACAATCATGAAAACACCACATTAAAATGGGTATTGACACCACACTAAAAACTAGCAATGATATAACACATTAAAAATACCATTGATAACGTACACTAAAACTAGCAATGATACCACACGCTAAAACTAGCAATGATACCGCAAATTAAAATACCATTGATAATGCATCATTGGGCATGGTCAGGCCACCCTCCTACAGACAAAAAAACCTGCATTGTTGTGTACACCATTGAACGGTCACCAAAAATTGGGATTGTCCCACTAGAATAACAATATTTCACAGACTTTGCTGCTCTCTCCTACCTGTTCTTCTCACTTTCACCACCTGTGCTGCAGGTTTCTTTAGTTGCTGCTTGTCTGAATCCTGGAATGTTAGGGGCCCTATTTGGAAAAAAAAATGGGTACATTTAGAAAATTACAGCCACCCCCAGCGTTAAATCAGTACCACCCATGATTAATAATTAGGCCTTCCTCCAACATTAAAATAATAGTATTCACATTTAATAAATAAGCCTATTTCCCTCCCTACAAACAGCCCCAGCAATAAATTAATAGTATTTACATTTCAGAAATATACCTATTTCCCGCAACCGTCACTGCCATTAAATAATTCATAGGCACATTTACTAAAGGGACCTCATTCTTCCCAAACTCACCCTTACATTCAGTAGCTCCCAAACCACCCCATCTTAAATTAATTAATTGTCCCCACTATTGTGCCTCTCCCCCCCTTTTTCCTCATGCTGTGTTTATCCCCCTTTTTCCTTACTGTGCCTCTCTTCTCCCCCTTTTTCCTTACTGTGCCTCTCTTCTCCCCCTTTTTTCCTTACTGTGCCTCTCTTCTCCCTCTTTTTTCCTTACTGTGCCTCTCTTCTCCCCCTTTTTCCTCCATACTGTGCCTCTCTTCTCCCCCTTTTTTTCCTTACTGTGCCTCTCTTCTCCCCCTTTTTTCCTTACTGTGCCTCTCTTCTCCCCCTTTTTCCTTACTGTGCCTCTCTTCTCCCCCTTTTTCCTCCATACTGTGCCTCTCGTCTCCCCCTTTTTTTCCTTACTGTGCCTCTCTTCTCCCCCTTTTTTCCTTACTGTGCTTCTCTTCTCCCCCTTTTTTCCTTACTGTGCCTCTCTTCTCCCCCTTTTTTCCTTACTGTGCTTCTCTTCTCCCCCTTTTTTCCTTACTGTGCCTCTCTTCTCCCCCTTTTTTCCTTACTGTGCCTCTCTTCTCCCCCTTTTTTTTTTTTACTTACCTTTATTTTAGCTTCTTTCTTCTCTTCTGTCTTCTTGTTTCTTTCCTGGTTCTCTCCACGCTGCTCCTCACTGAATGACAGGCGTGCCTTGATGATGTCACGCCTGTCATTCAGTGTTAACAGTGCAGAGAGGGAGGAGGAGGGACGCCAGCGCCGCGGTGAGGTGAGTATCTTTTTTTTTTTTATTTATTTCACTACCCTGCTCCCCCCACCAACGAAGGTAGCCCCGTACACGCCAGCCCGCAAGCCCCCATTGAAAAAATAAAGACAGGAGAATAAAAAAAAAAAATCAGAGGTTAGGAGCGCGGCGGCGGGGGGCCGTCGGAGAGAGGGGGGCTCGGGGCACGTGCCCCCTGTGCCCCCCCTTAATCCGGCTATGGGTGGACCCTATCTCCCCAGGGAATCCAGCCCCGTGCTGATCAGCCTGGTTGACATCATGGCAGAGGGGCCAAATACTGTGGGTTCCCCTGCTATAGTGCCACCAGCCCTGGCTGGCAAAGCTTAGTGCTGGTTCTAGTAAAAACAGGGGAACACCACAGTTTTAGCCCCCCTGATTTTTGTAGTACCAAGCTAGGCACTAGGATTAATCTATTTGGGGTGCGCGGAGGCACGCTGGTTTTTTTTTTTTTTTAAATGCATTTATTTACTGTATTGTGCCTGTGGGTCCGCTGACAGTGCTAGAGTTGATGTGTTGGGAGGGGGGATTTGGGGTTCATGTTTGTGTGGGGTTTTATTTAACATTAACTATTTTGTACCACACCCATTGTAATGCTAGCGGGTCTGGTAATACCGGCGGTTCACTCTGTGAATACACCAGAGATTCAGCCACTGGGTCCGCTGGCATTGCCCTTTAAATGTCTACATTTTGTGTGTCAACATTACAACTATTGACAGTCACAATGTCACCATTTTAAGTATGTGGACAGAATGAATATGTCGACATTTACACGGTCAACATTTTGGTGTGGACAGTATGGGGCATATTCAATTGACAGCGGGATCGCCGAAAATCCTGCGCTCGAAAAATATTACCGTTAATACGGTAATCCTGCGCATAAATACCGTTAATACGGTAATTTACTCGCTGGATTTCAGCTCGCAGCTCAGGGAGCCGCGAGCTGAAATCCAGCGAGAGATTACCATTTTAACGATAATATCTTACAAGCGCTGGATTTTCGGCGATCCTGCCGTCAATTGAATACCCCCCTATAAGTGTGGACATATTCATAATCACCGTGAAGTTCTCACACTCCTATCATGGAAAATGTCAGTGACCTATCTGGGTGTCTTTAAAAATGAAATAAGGCCTGTGATATTTTGAGGTACTGTAACCTAGAAATGCACACATCATGCTCAAGTTACAGTAATTATTCGTCATGCACAAGGCAGCTGCTGCCCTCAATTATTTACACATCATACCTATTACAGCTAAAGAGAACTGCAATAGGAAAACCCTAAGAATATTACCAGTGTCACAGCCCCCACTCCATGAACGCAAGGTGCCCATGACAACAGAGGTCATTTATTGAGCTGGGTAGGAGGGTTTCATATTCAAACTGACAATATAATATTGTATAGCTACTTGCAATTTCTAATTATCTTCTCAATGTGAAAACTCTATCACCTAAGTCAAAGTGGAACAAAACTTGTATCGAATGTGTTTATCTGTATTCAGAGCCGTAACTAGGGTGTTGTGCGGGCGGTGCAGCCGCCCGCTACCTTCCCCTCTGTGCAGGGACGGATTTACTCCCAGGGGGGGCCCCGCTGTCCCAGCACTCGAAATCTGTCACTGTTCGTCAGCCGCTGCGTAAATATGACACAATCAGCTCTGCGCCGGTAGACAAGGGAAGTAGAACTTGTGAAAGCAAGCAAGGAGCAGACCTGGCAGAGGCGCTGGGTATCAAGTGCAAGAGAGGGCGATCCGAGGAGCAGAATCCCAATTCCAACCCACCCTGTGCATGAGTCTTCACTTCCTGTCAGAAACTGCCAGACGATATATGCGAATGCTGGCTGCCTGCTCTGCACGTTAGCTGCCCCTATAACTCCGCCACCTGCTGTCACCGGTGACTGTGAGCTTATCAGTGCAGCACACAGCGTTGCCTTCTGACAGGCTGCAACGGGACTTTCTCTGCACGATGGCCAACGTGCTGCCTGTTACAACAGAGAAGTCAGTGCTTTGGCATTTTGTTAGGAAGCTCGGGCCTGCCCCCACCTCTTCCACTTCTCAGGTGAGCTGCCACTGAGCACTTATACTCCTTCCCTGTTTCCTGCATTGGTGTCCCATGACTCCTTCTTCCCCACCCCATGTTTGTGTGTCTTACAATTTCTTATATGTTTTTTTATGCTGTTAATGTTGGGACTTTTTGCAAAACTGAAGTCAGAAAAACCTATTTCAAAAGCAGTTGCTTATCTTCTAGTAAGATCTGTGGCATGGTATCACGTATTGCCACGTCTGCTGTAGGAATGGTGACATATTGCATGGGGTCACTCAATATGTCACCATTCCTGAAAATAACTCAGGCACTCAATGTTGTTCTCTCTCATGATTGTATGTCTCATGTGTATCTCTGGCCCACCAGCCCTGTTTATGCCTCTATCATCTCCTACATGTCTGTTTTCCTGTTGTGATTGTCCCTCTTTCTACAATTTTGTATGTGTCCCCCTCAGTGAGAATGAAGGCGCCCTTTTATTAGTCATCCGCATCATGTGACAGAGCATGAGTGTGGCAAGAGCCCTTGTCTTTATTCCCGCACACGGAGACAGTATGTTTGGAGTGAGGTGAGTAAGTGAAATCGCTTTTCACTGCAGTTTAACATACCGTTTGACTGAGCCAATCTTTGCATATGTGCGCCTGTACAGTGGATCTGAAAGTCCACACTTGGGCATTCAGTTTTACTAAAGTGGAAAAAAAAAAATCTAAAGTTTTAAAAAAAAGATTACATTTGTTAAAAATATTAACCGGTTGTTAATTTATTTGCATCCCACTACTGTGTGTATGTGTATATATATATATATGATAGCTATATGTATATAGAAATATATATATATCATGCATTTGCAAATATGTGTAGCAGAATTATTTCAGTAAAGTGCTAGCCACACCCCCACATTAGGTTGGCCACACCCACTTGGCAAATGTCACTCCCACTTCGATGGGGGGCGCCGATGCCCTGTCTCGCCCAGGGCACTGAAATGTCTAGTTACGGCACTGTCTGTGTTAGAGATGAGCGGGCTCGGATATCTGAAATCCGAGCCCACCAGAACGCTGACAATCCGAGTCGGATCCGAGACAGATCCGGGTATTCCCGCCAATTACAAAACTGAAACCGAGGCTCTGAGTCATAATCCCGCTGTCGGATCTCGCGATACTCAGATCCTATAAATTCCCCGCTAGTCGCCGCCATCTTCACACGGGCATTGATCAGGGTAGAGGGAGATTGTGTTAGGTGGTCCTCTGTCCTGCTATATCTCGTGCTGTGCTGTGCTGTTCAGTTCTGTGCTGTGCTGTGCTGTGTTCTGCTCAGTCCAGTGGTGCTGTGTCCTGTGCTCTGTCCTTCTGAGTTTAGTGGTGCTGCTGGGTCCTGTGCTGTGTCCTGTTCAGTCCAGTGGTGCTGTGTCCTGTGCTCTGTCCTTCTGAGTTCAGTGGTGCTGCTGGGTCCTGTGCTGTGTCCTGTTCAGTCCAGTGGTGCTGTGTCCTGTGCTCTGTCCTTCTGAGTTCAGTGGTGCTGCTGGGTCCTGTGCTGTGTCCTGTTCAGTCCAGTGGTGCTGTGTCCTGTGCTCTGTCCTTCTGAGTTCAGTGGTGCTGCTGGGTCCTGTGCTGTGCCCTGTTCAGTCCAGTGGTGCTGTGTCCTGTGCTCTGTCCTTCTAAAGGCATTGTTATTTCCCCATTATTCCCAAATTATAAAAAATTTCAAAAAAAGTTTTAAAAAAAATTGCAAAAAAAGTAATTATAATTTTTTTTTAAAATATCCCAAAACAATCCTGCAGTATAAGTCCATTGGTACTGCTATATTACAAAGTTCACTGATTCAGCAGTATAAGTCCAGTGGTACTGATATATTACAAAGTTCACTGATTCAGCAGTATAAGTCCAGTGGTACTGATATATTACAAAGCTCACTGATTCAGCAGTATAAGTCCATTGGTACTGATATATTACAAAATTCACTGATTCAGCAGTATAAGTCCAGTGGTACTGATATATTACAAAGTTCACTGATTCAGCAGTATAAGTCCAGTGGTACTGCTATTACAAAGTTCACTGATTCAGCAGTATAAGTCCAGTGGTACTGATATATTACAAAGTTCACTGATTCAGCAGTATAAGTCCAGTGGTACTGATATATTACAAAGTTCACTGATTCCGCAGTATAAGTCCAGTGGTACTGATATATTACAAAGTTCACTGATTCAGCAGTATAAGTCCAGTGGTACTAATATATAACAAAGTTCACTGATTCAGCAGTATAAGTCCAGTGGTACTGCTATTACAAAGTTCACTGATTCAGCAGTATAAGTCCAGTGGTACTGATATATTACAAAGTTCACTGATTCAGCAGTATAAGTCCAGTGGTACTGATATATTACAAAGTTCACTGATTCAGCAGTATAAGTCCAGTGGTACTGATATATTACAAAGTTCACTGATTCAGCAGTATAAGTCCAGTGGTACTCTCCTGTGCCGCATATAATTTTTAAAGGCTTTGCCGAGTGTGTGTGGCTTAGGGGTACGCTCTCTTGTGCTACATATAATGGAAAACAAAAATTTGGAGGATAAAGTAGGGAAAGATCAAGACCCACTTCCTCCTAATGCTGAAGCTGCTGCCACTAGTCATGACATAGACGATGAAATGCCATCAACGTCGTTTGGCAAGCCCGATGCCCAATCTCCTAGTACAGGGCATGTAAAATCCAAAAAGCCCAAGTTCTCAAAAAGTAGCAAAAAGAGAAACTTAAAATCATCTGAGGAGAAACGTAAAGTTGGCAATATGCCATTTACGACACGTAGTGGCAAGGAACGGCTTAGGCCCTGGCCCGTGTTCATGACTAGTGGTCCAGCTTCACCCAAGGATCTAAGCCCTCCTCCTCCCCCCCTACAAAAAATTTAAGAGAGTTATGCTGTCAGCGACAACAACAAAACAGCAAAGAACTCTGCCTTCTAAACAGATGACATCACAAATCCCCAAGGCGAGTCCAAGGGTGTTGGTGGTTGTGAAGCCTGACCTTCCCATCACTGTACGGGAAGAGGTGACTCTATCCAGCATTTGCAGCACGCCCTCTGCATATGCTGGAAGGATCACCCACAGTCCAGTTACAGATTTGGCTAATGAAGGTGTGAATGTTGTACACCGGGAGGAGGATATTGATGTAGCTGGCGCTGATGAGGATGTTGATGATTATGATACAGACAGATACCAAATTGCCTTTCTCAATTTCTATTTATATTCTAGATTATATAACGGCGGAATAGTTTTCTATTTTACTCCTAGTGGAGAGGGGATCTGATGCAGACAAATACCAAACTGCCTTTGTCCATTTCTTTGTATATTTGAATTTCTAGTTCTACAGTCTATGCAGGCTGCTTTTTTTATATTCAACTACAAGTGTAGGGTGGGGGGGGGGGGGGCATAGATAGCCACCAAAGTAACGTGGTCCATTTAATTTCACTTTCTAGCTCCACAGTCTGTGCAGCCTGCTTTTTTTAACTTCAAAGTATTTACAAGCCTTGCAATCTAAATTAACTAGAGGTAGTGACGTGCTAGAACTCCACCCTCTATATGCTGCAGAGGATGGAGGAGCATCAAAAGGCCATTCAAGCCTACACAGCCACCTACAACATAGGAAAAGGAGTGGGGATGCGCCTGAGTCAAGCGCACTGGAGAATGATTTCCGTGTTGTGCAAGGTTCTGCAGCCATTTGAACTTGCCACACGAGAAGTCAGTTCCGACACTGCCAGCTTGAGTCAGGTGATTCCCCTGATGAGGCTTTTGCAGAAGCAGCTGGAGAAAGTGAGGGAGGAGCTGGTACACCATTGCGATTCCACCAAGCATGTAGCTCTTGTGGATGAAGCCCTTCGTACGCTTTGCCAGGATCCGAGGGTGGTCAGTCTTTTAAAGTCAGAGGAATACATTCTGCCCACCGTTCTCGATCCTCGGTTTAAAGAGTATGTTGTGTCTCTGTTTCCGGCGGACACAAGTCTACAGCAGTGCAAAGACCTGCTGGTCAGGAGATTGTCCTCTGAAGAGGACCGTGACATGCCACCAGCTGCACCTTCATTTTCATCACTGTTTGTGCAGTTCCAAAAAAGAGGAACTGCCATTTCTATTGCTACCTTCTTTCTTTCTCTATTTAAAAAAAAAAAAAATAACTGCCATTTCTAGTACTACCTTCTTTCTTTCTATATGTAAAAAAAAAAATAACTGCCATTTCTAGTACTACCTTCTTTCTTTCTATATTTAAAAAAAAAAAATAACTGCTATTTATAGTACTACCTTCTTTCTTTCTATATTTAAAACAAAAAAAACCTGCCATTTATAGTACTACCTTCTTTCTTTCTCAATTAAAAAAAAAAAAAAAATAACTTCCATTTCTAGTACTACCTTCTTTCTTTCTCAATTAAAAAAAAAATAATAACTGCCATTTATAGTACTACCTTCTTTCTTTCTATATTTAAAACAAAAAAAACCTGTCATTTCTATTACTACGTTAATTGTTTGTGCAGTCACAAAAAAGAGAAACTGCGCCCTTAACTGCTATGTTGGTTTTAGACGTCCATCCGATGTCCGCCATCTGTTCCCTGGAATTCAGACCAGTTGAGGTTTTTTTTTATTATATTGTGGGGACCACTCCACTACGCAGTCCAGATACTTGTTTGGTGGAATTGAGACCAGTTGAGGGGTTTTTTTATTATATTGTGGCCCCGGTATCAAATTGGGTACCGGGGCCACTCCACTACGCAGTCCAGATACTTGTTTGGTGGAATTCAGACCAGTTGAGGTTTTTTTTTATTATATTGTGGGGACCACTCCACTACGCAGTCCAGATACTTTTTTGGTAAAATCCAGACCAGTTGAGTTTTTTTTTATTATATTGTGGCCCCGGTATCAAATTGGGTACCGGGGCCACTCCACTACGCAGTCCAGATACTTGTTTGGTGGAATTGAGACCAATTGAGGTTTTTTTTTATTATATTGTGGGGACCACTCCACTACGCAGTCCAGATACTTTTTTGGTAAAATTCAGACCAGTTGAGGTTTTTTTTTATTATATTGTGGCCCCGGTATCAAATTGGGTACCGGGGCCACTCCACTACGCAGTCCAGATACTTTTTTGGTGGAATTCAGACCAGTTGAGGGTTTTTTTATTATATTGTGGGGACCACTCCACTACGCAGTCCAGATACTTTTTTGGTGGAATTCAGACCAGTTGAGGGTTTTTTTATTATATTGTGGGGACCACTCCACTACGCAGTCCAGATACTTTTTTGGTGGAATTGAGACCAGTTGAGGGTGATATATTGTGGCCCCGGTACCAAATTGTGTACCGGGACCACTGCACTATGCAGTCCAGAAAGCTACCTCGGTGAAACGTTTTGGACTAAAAAAATTATTGTGAGGTGTGAGGTGTTCAGAATAGACTGGGAATTAGTGGAAATGATTGCTAATGAATGTTATTGAGGTTAATAATAGCGTAGGAGTGAAAATAAACCCAAAAAACTTGATTTTAACACTTTTTATGTTTTTTTCAAAATAAATCCGAATCCAAAACCTTAAATCTGAACCAAAACCTTTCGTCAAGTGTTTTGTGAAACAAATCCGAACCCAAAACCTCAAGCAAATCCGAATCCAAAACACAAAACAAGAGACACCAAAAGTGGCCGGTGCACATCCCTAATCTGTATGATGGTCACATGGAAATCAGACCACAATCAGGAGCCTCCTCTCAGCTAATCTACATACATTTCCACAGTATGTACTTGAAATATTAAACCAATTGTCCAGGTATGAATTTCTGTGTTTATATTGAACCATCAACACACATATCACTGCATGTGGTCATCATTTTTAAATCAGGATAAAACTTTCCGGGAGAGTTGGCAAGTATGGGATAAAACAAGCTCTGGAACATATTTACTAAAAAAAACACTGAACTGGCTGTGACACGTAACTCACTGACCCTTCTTGTCTTTGTTTTCCTTACAGGCCCCTAGCCAACTTGTTGTGTACACTGATTTGCACCAATGAGGTTTCAACTTACCGGCTCAGCAGTAACAGTCATGTAACACATGCATCGTTTCCCATTTTACCACCCAGTTTTCCACACTCTTCCTGATTCACTATAGAAATACTTTAAGTTTGCTGGTGTTGATTAAAATTTTAGCAAAGTGTTCAGTCATTTTTTTCCTAGCATCTATATAGTAAACACATCTTTTATTATCTGCAGGCTTTTAATGAGATGTATACTATCAAGTAAATATGGATGATCCTTGATAATATGCAGCCTGTGGTGAAGTGTAACAAAGAGCCATATATTTTCATATTTGCTTTGCCTATACACCCAAAATTTTACCCTAAATCGGATACACACACTTCAATATTGTCAGTGTACAGTAGCTTCCCGGGCTAGGTACTATAAAAGGGTGCCAGCTGGAGACCAGCCACCTTTCTTCATTTGGCCGTAGATCTTATGATTCGTAAATCCAGCTATTTGTGGCCTCCTCCTATCCCAATAAAAAACAAATATCAAATGGAACGTGCACCACATGACAGGAGCCATCACAAGAGTGGCAGACAGAAGAGTGTACCTCTCCAACACAGCGCAGATGGTTCAAGGTAAGTGTGAGGGAAGAGAGGAGGGCTATTTTAATATAATGTGTGATGGAATGGAGGGGGAGTCTTAATATAATATGTGAGGGAAGGGAGGGGGGTCTTAATACAGTGTGTGAGGGTGACAAGCTATTAATTTAATGGTGTAGTGTAGGTGGAGGCTAATAGATTATTGTATGCTATTTTTTTTGTGGGGTGATGGTGGGGCAATTTAATGTATTGGTTGGGCTATTGAATTTAATAGTGAGGCCAATTAATTTAAGATGGGGTGATGAGACCTTTAATTTAATGCTGGGGTGGTTTCATTGCTATTAATTGAATGTGGGACTGTTTGGGGAGAATGAAGTCTATATTAAATGTGAAAAGGAGTAATTTTAATGGCAGGGATGGTTGCGGGAAGTAATTAATTGCTGGGGCAGTTTGGAGGGAAGGAAATACGTTTACTTATTATATGGAAATATTATTAATTTAAAATTGGCGCTGGTTGGAGGGAGACAGGTATATTCATTAAATGTATATGATATTAATTTAGTGTCAGGGCTTGTTGGAGGAAAGTAGATCTATTTATCAAATATGAATACTATTATTTTAATGTTGGGGTTGGAGGGAGGCCTAATTATTAAACATGGGGCAGGTTGGAGTTTTCTAAATATCATGTACCATTTTTTTCCAATTCGAGCATTCCAGGATTTAGACAAGCAGCAACTGAGCTAAAGATACCAGCAGATGCAGGTAGTGAAAGCAAAAAGAACAGGAGAGCAGGACAGTCTGCCAACTGTCCTGATTCTGGTGGGGCAGCCCCGAATTTTGGTGACTATCTTGCTTAGGCAGGATTTGGTCCAACTATAAGGACAGTTGAGAAGTATGTCCTGCTTCACACTGTACTGCTTGTGAAGGCAGCTGCCTGCACCTAACAGTATGACAAGAGAAGCAATAAGCAGAATGCGCTTAAAATCATGGGTATGTACCTGTCATGAACTTACCCATTCGGTGTTAAGTTTCCTGCATAGCCAGGCAATAAGATCCATAGGGAGGGTCAATAGCTTTCTCTATATATTCTTCCTCTTGATGCAGGCTGTGTCTCTTGGTTTCCTGCATTGTATACCTCTCTCCCACCTGACTATAGTCATTGCTATTCTTTATCTATGTGATGCACTAACTTTGCTTCCCTCACAGAGAAGGCACAGTCGGTCGGAGAGCATCACAGTGAGCCACTAGTAAGCATATGTTGTTACCGGTAATTACTAGGGGTCACTGCCCCTTTCGAAGTATCACGACTCTTGGTCCTTTTGTGTGGAGGACCCCTTGACATGCTTGGTGTGGGTGTGTCATTGTCGAGTCCAGGAGGGGTGTATCACCACTTTTAGCAGAATTTTAACACCAGTAAATCGTAAAGGATTAATTCCTGAGACCAGTGGGTAGTGGTCTGACCTTCCAATGTTTAGGTTTGCATTCTATTTAAATAAAATAAACCGTGACCTATCACAATTTACATCTGGTGTCCGTGTGGTTCTTACATTGCAAATACTGTAATAAGAAATGAACATCTGAGGAGGTTGAACGCATGAAAAAGAGACATCTACAATATGCAATTTACTGCACACACTATTGCCTGTGTATTTATCTAAATTTTGTTTAAAATGATAACCATATTACATCATAGGACCCCCACTATTTTAAGTGCCCCGAGTTCCCCAGAAACTTAATGCAGCTCTAGAAAAGTGTGGTGACCACATATAAGGTAAATAATATAAATAAATGGTGATGATGATGATGATGATAACCCGTTTAATTTCATCATCACAGTGGCATTTAAAAAAATATTTTTAGAGCCCTAGTTGTGTAATGCATGATGATTGTTCTTGTTTTTATAACAATACACAAGGAAACTTGATCTAATTTTTCAGTAGCATATTAGAACAAATATATTTGTATTCTTGTTGCATTAAATAGGAGTGAATGTATGCACAAAAATAAGACCATGCCCCTCTTTACAATTGGAAGCTGAGATTGTCCCATGAAAAATGGGACTTAATGGGGTTATGTGGTCATGTATTTCTCACAGCTGGAGTGCACAGGCTTCCACATCTCTGCAATAGAATAACATGCACTCTAGCTGTATTTAAGTATTTATACAAGCATACATACTGTTTAAACAGGAAGAAATGAATGCACTTGTATGAAAACATACATGAACACACAAGGTATTACACGAATAGTAAAGTGCTGCCTTCTTAGCACAATAACACACCACTCTATAGTGGAACACTTCAATTGTAAAAAATAGAAAGACATGTGGTATAACAATTTATAAAAATACTGTTCATCTTAAATGTATACTAAGAAGGAATAAATCTGCACTTGTCTTACAACAATATAAGTCAGCTAGAAGCATACTTAATTATGCCAGTTTGTAAAGGCAGCATTTAGAATTATGCACACTCGTAACAGGCCTCAATAAAACACCCACTTTAACAAGACGTATATTAGTCTAGAGACCTATATTTTGCTGTATCTGCTTAGCATACTATAAGCATTCATCTGAAATGTTGACAGAGACAGTTACAAGGTATTAATACCTGTTTGGATACGATGAAGACTCACTCGGATCTTCTACAGATGCATTAGCTGGGCTATAGGCCTGTGTAGTTACTAATACTTGTGCCAGGATACACATCATGATCTGTTTGGTAATCATACTTTTTTTCTTATTTTGACAGCACATCAGTGTGTAATCAGTTTTAAAGTGGATGGGGCTAGATTAACCCGTAAGCTAATGAGACTAAAGCTAGCTACAGTCTACATACAGGTGTTTCACCCAATTATCGTGCCAGTCACACAGTAAACGACAGTTAGGTCCAATATCGCACTAGTGTGTGTGCTCCCACAATCATGTTTTATCGTACCAAAGCGTATCATATTATTTCATTTGATTTTTTAACCGGACTAAAAATCACTATAAACGATGAAACGATGTCGGGCAAATTCTGAAGTGTGTACGTGCTCAGGACCAGCAGTGTAGGCAGATCTCTATAGAGTTTACAGAGTCACGATATTTTCAGCTGATGGTTGTGACAGATGAGAAGCACAGATCTGAAGGTAAATCATGTAAAATCGTTTAAGTTTGCCCGCATGAATCAGTCGTTGGTAAAATCATTAAAGATATTGCATCTGGAGGAAGTTTCTCTAGTCTGTACCTAGCTTTAGAAGGTTACTAGAATCAGCACATACTATTCCAGAGAGGAGAGTGTTGACCCTGGGTCCTGTGGGATTAAGGGAGATGTTAAATTGTGTGATTAATTGAGGGCAGGCTGCATGAGTCATAGTGTGGGCAGGAGAATAAGGCAAACAGGAAACCAACAGCCTGCTACTTGAAAGGGGCAGGATCTCACATTAACCAACATGTCACAGGGTTTTGGATCTTAGTGTAGCACATGTACACTAGATATTGCTTAAACAGGTTGGTATGTAAGGAGTGGTATGTGCGGAGTGGTATGTGCGGAGTGGTATGTGCCTCAGCAAATATCCCAACATCTGCAAAAAAAAACAAACAACTTTAGTCACTCCCCTATTTTGCATTGGCAAAATAATGATCTAGCAAATCACGATTTAATCCACCTAGCCACTCCCCTGAGTAATCACATCCCCAATCAACATGCTGTTATCCCTTTTTGTCCCTGTGAAAATTGGGATCAGTGTTTCCAATTACAGGTTTTGTTCCCTGTTTTTTTCCGTTTTTTCAAGGAACAAACAGATCAAGGAAAGACCAGGAAAGCTGAAATTTGAATGTGGAAACGTTGATTGGAAAAGTCCAAACCCCCAGCCAAAGATTTCTGGGGCTTTGTTTCAGAACCACATAAACCATTTACGCCCTCATCATATATCTGGGAGTAGGGCTTTCAGAACTGGGTTTTGATCGTTTGTGAAAAATCTTGAATCTCATTGGCCAGTGAAAATTAACACAATACCATAGTAGAGAAAACACCACACCTGTCTGGTTGTCACACTTTCCATTTAAACCTTGCCTGAGCTCAGACAACTCCTACATATTCATGTGTGAGCAAGTTTGAAGTGGGGTAGGCTATATATAGCCATTCCAAATATTTAAATGACAACACAGAATAGAGATGTGAGGCTCTGGTCAAACTGGTGTAGGAAGATTATGGATTCATATCTATTTGAAACAAACTTCATACATCATATGTGTTTTTTTCATTTCATTTTCCGAGTCTTGCTCCAGGTACACACATTCTCCAATCAAATCCTATATTCATTTGCAAAGCCGCTACCTCGCTAAAATAACCGGGAACAAAAGCATATGCAATGAGGTCACAAACACAATATATTGGTTATTACACTGGACTCGTCTCTCATTATTTTTTTGCACATCCACTTCCCTACTTTTATTTTCTGGTACACTGGCCAACAGTAGTAATCGTGTATGTAAGTCTTAAGTTAGCCACATTCAACAAATAGAGATCTAGTCAGTCAGACTGCAAAACCACTAAATCAGTGCTTAATTTTTCCACAATTATTATTGCCAAACTAGGCATATATGGTCAGTCAGTGGACAGGCTGAAGAAATTGATATTGTCCGGGCCCATGTTATCTGTCAGTCAATGTAGTTGCAAAAGTACAGCACTGGGTTCGATTCCCGACCATGGTCTTATCTATGTGGAGTTTGTATGTTCTCCCCGTGTTTGCATGGGTTTCGTTCGGGTGCTTTCCTCCCACATTCCAAAAACATACTAGTAGGTTAATTGGCTGTTATCAAATTGACCTTAGTGTCTCTCTCTCTGTCTGTCTGTGTGTATGTATGTTAGGGAATTTAGACTGTAAGCTCCAATGAGGCAGCGACTGATGTAAGTGAGTTCTCTGTACAACGCTGTGGAATTAGTAGCGCTATATAAATAGCTGATCATGATAATGTAAAGTGCTGGCCAGCCTATTCATTTGTATGGGAAGGGCATAAACTGGCGCTCCAAGATCATGGTTACTGTGTGCATGTCCCCACAAAGAAAAACTATATTTGGTGTTTCATGTCTAGATATTTAAATGAGCTGCGTGGGCTGCACATATTTTTACAAATATTCAGTGTTGTCAGTAATGGGGCTTTTTGCACCATCCAAGTACAGATGTACTATTCAATGATGGAATAAAAACATGAAAAATACTTGATACTTGCCTGTATCTTGGTCTACATTCTGGTAAATGGTTGCACAGAGCATTTACCCAGGGCAATTCCCAAGGCAAAAAGTGTGCTTAAACCTAACATTGTGCAAGGCAGACATATAGGTACATTTGTGCAAAATTAAATACATGTCCATATATTTTGTGGCTAGTAAATGACCTTTGCAGACACAGGACTATGCTTGAATCAGCAGACAGGATTTTCAAGCTTGGTCATCTTATTAGATTTTTATTGTCAAGGACAAGCATTTTGGGATCCATTTATAACCTAATTATTTTCTAGTTTGCATAACCATAGTTAAGCATCTTTGCTGGATTCAGCCACTCTAGCTATCGCTGCCTCAATGTCCATAATAAAGATTAGAGCTTCAAGAAAAATGACACATGGATTCTTTTTAAAAAAAAAGTCATATCTAAAAATATTGGTTTATTTATCGCTGTTTCCATGATTTGAAAAGACTATAAAATTGTGGGCCATATCTGGGCAGATAGGATTGGTCTACATAAATTCAAAGGTTTAGACAAGAAAAAGCAGTTATTGTATTTTATATACTCTATATTGTTTTTATTTTATTGACAAAGTTCCTTTATATATTATATAGTAGGACAAAAAGTACAGCAAAACTTAACCACATTTAAAGGAGCACATACATGGTGTGAAGTAGGCATATGTGTCCATAAGGAACAATGATCTCAATCAACATCTGGAGGTAAATGTATTAACCTCCGGATTGTTGAACTCCCGCGAGTTTGCCATCTTCAGCGCTTAAATTTAAAGCGGCGCTGCCTTGTAAAGGGAAACCCTTTACAAGACAGCGCCACTTTAAATTTAAGCGCTGAAGACGGCAAACTCGCGGGAGTTCAACAATCCGGAGGTTAATACATTTACCCCATGATCCTGATCTTGCAGCAGTTAATTAGGATGGCTAGAAATTCAGATAATTTCCACATTTCACTATATGTGGTTGTTGCCCTACCGAGCAAACTGAACCCCATAGGAAACAGCTGTTCAGCCTTTAAATCAATCAGCCACTGATTTGTTCACACATGTTGATTAGTAGGATGTGCCCATGTATGATCTGCTTCTTTCAGTCCTGTAAGGATTTATTCTACAATTTTAATTTTAATCTATACCCAGCATTCCCCACCCTGTTTAATCTGCAAGAGGTTCAATCTTGCTCCCACTTTGAAAAAAACCTATGCTCTGTCTCAAATTGTTTTCCTGTCAATTCCACTAGTACCTTCCTGCAGGTCTTTTATAGGTACCAAAACTGTTGTGGAACTCTCGCCTATCATCATTTCCATTGTGCTCTAATTCCACTTTATCTTTCTGTGAGTTGAGACTGTGATTCCTTTATCTTCCAATCCTCTGCCTTTTTCTTTTCAACGTTTAATCTTCAGAGCATGCACAGTGTGGTTAGCGGTATAAGATTTAACCGATACAGTGGATTATAGTGGCCTAATCTATGCAGACGAAACACATCACTGTCTATTACACAAAATTGTGTGATTGCAACAGAATATGCACACATATAAATAGTTATGCACATCAAGTTTCCTGTCAGCATACTTCTACAGAAGCAGTTATGCCAAATGGTTAGTCAACCATTAAGGAAATTGCTTGTTTGACTGTGAAATCGCTTGTTGATTATAAAATATATGTATCAGTAACTTTGTATGTAGCATTACCCATCTAAATCTCATTTATGTATTCAGCCAATCTGCCTAATCTCTCTTTTTTAATTATTTCCTTGATGAGGTACTGCTTAACCTTCCTGTCACCAAACTGTCTGACTATTCAAACTATTTCAGCCATTGGAAATAACTTGTGATACCATACTGCACATGATTTATTTCAAAATCCATTACAGCTTGGCAAAATACAGAATACTTTTACAAAACTTGGTTGCATATAGAGCTATCGCTGGACATAAATTTGCACATTAAAATGAATCACAAGGGTCCTAAAAGATAAATTCTTATCTGTAATTTTACCTGGCAGCGATATCTGTGTCCAAGCATATGAATTTGCCTGAATCTGAGCCTTTCTAAAAAGTCTTATTAAACAAAACACAGAACCAAATCCTTGCCCGTGGTGTATATATTAATTATTGGTTTGGCCAAGTTCTTATCCTTATTGCAAATGTTTTTGCTAATGTGCCCAGACTACACTCCCATTGGGTGGGTTATTTATGATGGCTGCAATTAATCTTTGTGCTAGATTAAATGTTTCTGCTCTTAACACACATATATTTTCATGATGCTTCTGGCTGGTCTTAGGTGGTAATGTTATACCCTTACAAGCCAAATGTGTGCAATTTCTTATCAATAAACCATCAATTTAACAACTAGAGATCCTGGTATCTGCAATCTATTCCTTCACTGATTGCTATCCACTTCTGATTATGCGAATCATGTCATCATGACCCAGCCGCCACCATGCAATGATGTGGATAGTGTCACTGCGCAGTGGGGACATGGCCGTGATGACACAAATGGTATCATAACATCCCCCACCCCATGCCCGCACTTTCCCCTTGGACCTCCCCTTCAGGCAAGTATGGTGTGTCCCAGAGCAACAAAAACAACAACTCTACCTAAAGATATAAAGACATTTAGCAAAAGTTGCAGGACAATACGAGATAGTAAATTTAAGTAATTTGACATTGCAAAATTCCTTAAAAATAATTTATTTTGATGATAGTTCTTCCTTAATACATAGCATGCAAAAATGTAGCATTTGAATAAGAAAAACATGTGTTTACATATCTACATTAAAACACTGCTGATTACAGCTAAATTACAGCTCAATTATACACTTTCTACATAGCTGTAATAATCTGTTTTATGATTTTCTGTTTGTTTGCTGTTGGTGGTTGTGACAGTGTAACTCCCTGGCACAGGTAATGTGCTGCTGTCTAATAATATATTTGCTGCAATCTCAGGATACGTTCATCAGACGTTTCTGAATCAAAACATGCACTGACGAACCATATGCTCATACCTAAAGCACACAAAGAAAGAAAGCTGATTTACATAAGTCTATGTATACATTTATTGGTGTGTCAAAATTTATGTTGACTCATTAGGAGGAGTCCTAATGCATAAAGTAATTAAATCTAAATGATTTATTTCTAAATTTCCCTTCCTCTTCAGATAAAATGTGCTAAATGCAACTGAATTCAGTATTGCCAATATTTATCTATGTATGAGAGGCCTGAAATAGTCCCATAGCAAGTTTTTTTAATAATTTTTTTTTTTTTTTACTTTACCTTTTATTATCTGGAAATCCTAGTAACTAAATATAGTAACAAGTCTGTTCCCACTGACAGAAAAGCCCATATCTAAAGTCATGAGCCCACAGGGACTCATGTAGAGTTGAATGCAAAAAATTTTTTATAGCATATAATACACTTTTTTTTGCTTCCTTGTATGCCCACAAAACACTAGTTGCAGTTGCAGCCATATGCAGACAACATCTTGTGCTTATGGCCCCTTGTGGATGCTTACTATTTAAGAGGCGGAACAGGGGAAGAAGGGGGTATGTAAAGGTGTGCTGGAGCTAATGGACTTCTGTAGACTGAGACTCAGACGTATATGCTGGAATCTTGCAGGTACTCGATCACTGGTGTAAGTCACGAACTGATACTGATGACCATAAGCTTAGATGTGTCTGGCTTAACATACCCGTGTAAGACGTTTCTATATTTGGGATGTGAATTCTGTCTGCATTTTAGACGGAAATAATATCCAACTCTACATGAGTCGCACACTTTGCATTTGAGGTCAAGTTTTGCTGCCTCTATTCAAAAAACAATGAATAATATCAACTTTTCTTAGTATCACTTAACAATTGGCCAATGCTACTAAGTTGAACTTAGGAGGCACACATATATTTTGAGGTCCCTTGTTAAGTCTATCCATTGAGCAGACCAAAATGTGGAAAAAAGAAATATAGGGAAAATTGGCTCAAATGATGGCAGATCAGAGTTGCAGACAACTTTTTGTCTGCCTAACACTATGCATCTTTCCAAAACTACCATCCTTACCATGAAGCATTTTGACAAGAGAATACTGGGGCTGGTGGTGCTTCTCTGCTTTAGGAATGTGAAAACTTATCAAAATGCAAATTGGCTCCCTTATAAACAACATTCCTTTTTTACGTGAACACCACTGACCCCTCCATCCCCCCTTTCTGTAACACTAAAAACTTATATCACTACATGTTTCAGATGTGCTTCTGTATAATTCTTATACTTTACCTAATTTTCAATGTGATTACAATCTGTGTTCCTTTTTTGGGTTTTTTTTTTGTTGCTCTTACCCATGTCTGTAGTCTCTTGATTATTAACCAAAAATAAAGCTAAAAATATGCAAATGGATGGTTGCAGGTTATAGACAAATCTGTACAGTAAAACAGCTGCAGTCTGCAAGATATCAAGGACCAGTGATAATATTTATGCTCCAGCAGGACAATTACCCATAACATATAGAAAAAGTCACATTAGTATGGTTAAAATACACAAAAAAAAATCCATACCCTGGTTATAACCAAGGCCGCAATAGCATCAAGAATCTGTGGAATGATTTGAAAATTGTTATACTCCAATGGTACTCATCCAACCTGAGGAAACTTGAGTAATATTGCAAGGAAGGTTGGGTGTAAAATTACAGTCTTCAGACATGCAGAGCTGTAAGATTTACAGCTATAATTTCAAATTAAAACATGGGGTTAAAACTTATATTGTCAAGGTTATAACTACCATAGTTGTAGGGGGTATAGCTGCTAGTTACCCACAGCTTAGGTGGGCGCATCTTCCATTTCAAAGCCCCGTGTGAAAAATGGGGGGTGAATACTTTTATAAGCTCTTTAGAGATCTGTGTTTTGACATTATACTTCACTCTTATCATCCTTCTACATCGCATCTGTTTTACATACATCAGCTCTTTTACCACAGTAGGAGACTAAAAGATGGTTAATAAGTAAATGTTGGTAGTAAAGATATCTGTGGTAATATTTGTACAATACCTGACTAATACAGTTACTAGATATGACTTAAAGACTAGAGTTGGATAGAAATAAAAGAGCACTCCGGTCCACTAATTTACAATTTTTCTTATACATCCAAGATGTTTTCTTCTTCAATATATTTAGCATTTCAGATGTATATTGGCACAATATTAAAAAAAAACAAATAAAGTAACTGAAGTGTAGCAGGAAGAAATAAAGTGCAAAGTTAAAAAAAGATCTGATTCCCACTAAAGGTGGGAATGGGAAAGGGTTTGAACTTTGCATTTTATTTCTTTCTGCTGCATTTCTGTTACTTTATTTGTTTTTTTAATATTTCGCCATTATACATTCATGGCCAAAAGTTTTGAGAACAACACAAATATTATTTTTCACGAAGTCTGCTCTCTCAGTTTTTATGATAGCAATTTGCATATACTCCGGAATATCATGAAGAGTGATCAGATGAATAGCAATTAATTTCAATGTCCCTCTTTGCCATGACAATGAACTTTATCCCAAATTCAACACTTCTACTGCATTTCAGCCCTGCCGCAAAAGGCAGCTGACATCAGGTTAGTGATTCTCTCGTTAACACAGGTGAGAGTTATGACGAGGACAAGGCTGGAGATCACTTTGTCATGCTGATTGAGTTAGAATAACAGACTGGAAGCTTTAAAAGGTGGGTGGTACTGGAAATCAGTGTTCTTCTTCTGTTAACAATGGTTTTCTGCAAAGAAACATGTGCAGTCATCATTGCTTTGCACAAAAAGAGCTTCACAGGCAGGGATATTGCTGCTAGTATGATTGCACCTAAATCAACCATTTATCGGATCATTAAGAACTTCAAGGAGAGAGGTTCAATTATTGTGAAGAAGGCTTCAGACTCCCAAGAACGTCCAGCAAGAACCAGGACCATCTCCTAAAGTTGATTCGGCTGTGGGATTGGGGCACCACCAGTGCAGAGCTTGCTCAGGAATGACAGCAGGCAGGTACAAGTGCATCTGCACGCACAGTGAGGCAAAGACTTTTGGAGAATGGCCTGGTGTCAAGAAGGCCAGCAAAGAAGCCACTTCTCTCCAGGAAAACCATCAGGGACAGACTGATATTCTGCAAAAGGTACAGGGATTTAACTGCTGGGGACTGGGGTAAAGTTATTTTCTCTGATGAATAACCTTTCAGATTGTTTGGGGTATCTGGAAAAACGCTTGTCTGGAGAAGGTAAGGTGAGCGCTACCATCAGTCCTGTGTCATGCCAACAGTAAAGCATCCTGAGACCATTCATGTGTGAGGTTGCTTCTCAACCAAGGGAGTCAGTCACTCACAATTTTGCAAATACAGCCATGAATAAAGAATGTGTCAGGTTAGCTCACGAATAACTGAGTGAGATCCCGCTGTCAAAACTGGTATTGACTGAACTTCCCTGGAGGCGCGGAGTATAACAAAATGGAAGGTATTCACCAGGGATTCCCGCAAGGGAATATGGACTTCTGCGGCTTCCACCTTGCAGGTCGCGGCCCTCCAGGAAAGCTCCCAATGTGACAGCTAGAGAACAAGTTACATTACAGAAGAAGGATCCAATTCGGACATCAAATGGTGGTAACATAGATTACCATTTATTATAAAATATTAATACAAGAGTTCAATGATGACTTGAGCAATTTGCAATCGGTGATCATGAAGACATGCAAAAGTAGTAATTGTCATCAACATACAATAATACCGGCTGCACATGTAATCATCAAAGTCTCTACTAATAATAGAATTGAGGCACAGGAATAAGCAATGTCCAGACATATACAGCCACGATGAAACACAGCTTGTCACAGATTATGAAACCAGAAGACAATAGTCAGTAGTGCAGGCCAAGTAGATACAGGAGTAGATCACAGTGTTTACCATCGGCAGTAAAACAGGTATGCAGAGATTGAGGGATTCCAACATACAGCAGCGATGAACACACAGCAACGATGATAAGCAGCTTACCACGGATTGTGGAACAGGTAACAGTAGTCAGCAATGCAGGTGGCAGGTGTAGATCATAGCATTTACCACGAGCAGTGGAACAGGTATGCAGAGATCGAGGAAGTCCAACATACAGCAGTGATGAACACACAGCAGCGGTGAAATAGCAGCTTACCACAGATTGTGGATTCGGTAACAGTAGTCAGCAATGCAGACCGAATAAGTGGCAGGTGTGGGTCATAGCGTTTACCACAAGCAGTGGAACAGGTATGCAGAGATTGAGGGATTCCAACATACAGCAGCGATGAGCACACAGTAGCGATGAAGTAGCAGCTACCACGGATTGTGGAGCAGGTAACAGAGACATCAGAATAAAACAGGTATGAGTTGAAGAACCAACAATCCAAGGATGAAAGGCGGGACCTTATAAAGGGAGACTAACCAATAGCAGAACTGATCTGCACACAGGTGTATCAATCACAGGTACAGACCATGACCAATAGTCTGCACTAGGAACCGAATTAAAGTGGCAGTCAATGTTTAGAGGCTCGGGCAGAGACACCCGGGGAGCGGAGTGTGACAGAATGGTACTAAAACATCCTCCAAGAGCAACTTCTTCCAACCATAAAAAAAATAATGCCTTTTCCAGCTCGATGGAGCACCTTGGCATAAGGCAAAAGTGATAACTAAGTGGCTCGGGGATCAAAACATCTAAATTTTGGGTCCATGGCCACAAACTCCCCAGACCTTAATTCCATCGAGAGCTTGTGGTCAATCCTCAAGAGGCAGGTGGACAAACAAAACCCCACAAATTCTGACAAACTCCAAGCATTCATTAGGCAAGAATGGGCGGCCATCAGTCAGTATGTGGTGCAGAAGTTGATTGACAGCATGCCAGGGCGAATTGCAGAGGTCTTCAAAAAGAAGGGTCAACACTGCAAATATTGACTTTTTGCATAAACTTAATTTACTTGTCAATAAAATCCTTTGACACTTATGAAATGCTTGTAATTTTTCTTCAGTATACCATAGCAACATCTGACAAAAGGATCTAAAAACACTGAAGTAGCAAACTTTGTGAAAACCAATACTTGTGTCATTCTCAAAACTTTCAGCCATGACTGTACATCTGAAATAGTGAATATATTAAAGAAGAAAATATTTTGTATCTATAAGACAAAATGTAAATTAGTGGACTGGATTGCTCTTTTATTTCTACGCAACTCTAGTCTTTAAGTTATATCTATATTATTTGCTGGAAGAGCACTTCCTCAAATGTGCTGTTCTTAGTGTTTTCATGTATGTACACAATAAATAGGAAGGTCCTGCTCCTTGTGCGGAATTGCACAAATTTCTTTATTATGACACAGTTACTAGTATATAGTTTGCTCTACATCTCTCTACATATACCCCATACTTTTGGTGGTTCTAACACAGCAGATTTAAAGGGCAGTATGGTGGAACAGTGGTTAGCATTGCTCCCTCACAGAACTGGGCTCAAGGGTTCAATTCCGAAATAGGCATAACCTGTGTCCGGCTTGTATGTTTTCTGTGTTCATGTGGATTTCCTGTGGATGTTCTGGTTTCCTACCACAATCAAAAGACATACTGGTAGGTTAATTACAAAACACAAATTGTACCAGTTATTTGGCGTTAACAATCAAATGCAGTATTTATAACTGGTAGGTTAATTGGTTCATAACAAAATTAACACCAGTGGGTGCGTTTCCGTGTGGTAGGGAGCATAGATTGTAAATTCCAATTTGGAGGGGTTGCTGTGAATGCTTATGGGGACCTATTTATCAAATACATTTTTCATTTATATACCCCAAAAACAGCAGTTTTTAGAGGATTGGCGCATATTAAAATATCTTCTTCATTTATGACTAGGGCATCGAAGCAGATATCGAAGATAGGTGACCACTTCGCGATAGTTACCATAGAGGAATTGAAGACAGGTCTTCACGGGAACAGCAGTTTTTTGTGACTGCTGTTCCTAGTGAAGAATTTTAATAAATAGTCATGATATTTCAGTCCTTATCTTTTGCGATAAGGATTGAAATGGATTGCGTTGTAAATGCGATGGTTAATAAATATGCCCCTATAGATTCTCTGTAAATTGCTGCATAATATGTAAGTGCTATATAAAACACTAGTAATAACATATAAATACATATTTGCACAAACTGGGACATATATGCCTAAGAGCTATAATATTGAAATTAAGGGTATGCAGCACTGGATTAATTGTCTGACAATCCTAATTTCATGACACTAAATCTAAATAATTATATATTACTTAAGTACAGCAACATTTTTTGGATCAAGTTGTAGGTAATGGAAAAGTAGGAAAATTTGTAGTGAATTGTAGGAAAATTTGTGGTGAATTTCTTCACAAATATAAACTAATGATTATTTAATACGCCTATATAGCAAGCCAGAACTGAAATCCATAGAAATAATAGAATAATAAAACATAATTTTAAAGATGTTTACGTTGCTTGATTTACATAGGAACATCTTTTTAATTTTATCCTGTTCCACACTCTCCTGCAAATCATGTTTTTACAACCATTTGGAACAATCTATAAATTGATAAAATGCATCCAATTTTTGTGAATCAAATGTGAATATGATCCTAACTCCTTGTTTGTATTTCATTGCTAAAGTATCCTGACAAAAAGCACTCAAAAATGACTGTCTAGGCATCATGCTGTGTCATCCCTCCTTTACCAATAGCAGATATGTCTGGTCACATATTTTCTGGAGGACTGATAAAAAAAAAACTACTTTAAGGCTGCAATGATTAAAGTGAAGGGTTGTAATATGTCATTGTTACAAAAGACTAACTAAATTCACTAATGGGTGGAAGACAATTACAGACTGTGTTAGAGATCTTTCGTTCATTCGTTGCAAAAAATACACCTTAAATCTGCAAGCACTTTAAAGAACTGGAAATACAACATGTTCCAAAATGTATCAATAACATATATATATATATATATATATATATATATATATATATATAATTATATCCTGTATATTGTGCACCGATTGTGCCACAGTATAGATATCTCAGCTATAAGGATAACTGAACAAGTGAATAATTGGCAATTCATGTTTTGTTATCGCCACCCCATAGTGAAAATCATTGAAAAAGCTTCTTTTTTTTTGTTTTTAAGAGCAACGTTTTAAGAGCAAATTGTTTTAATACTTTTAATCTGGTTTTTAAACCTTTCTATTCCATATTAGTTTAGCTAATTCCATATTTAGGTTTCAGTTGCACTATGCATGTGAGAGCCAGAGAGTCTGCTCCTGCATGCACATTTCTGCAGAGACAGGCCCAGTTAAGCGGTATGTTAACTGTTACTGCTGTATAGCTGGAGCAGCTCAGCATCGCTCAAACACCTCAGGGAGCTGCAAGCAAAAAGCCAGCGTTGAAACTACCGTAATAACGGCAATAATGCGCAGGCTGCATTACTTGTACCCATAACGTGGTAAATTGATTTCCCCCATTGAGGTGAAATACAAATTACCCTTATTGATGCATTTTGATAAATAGGTCCCTAAGTCCTTGTCGATTGCAATCGTTTAAAAATTCAGCTCATAATTTGAACTTGTATGTCTGCTGTCTGTAACTCTGATTGTCATCATTTAGACCCAAATCCCCCTAGCCTTCTATCTTTCAAAACTGTGGTCTGAACCATAAATAGACTTATCAAGTGACTCCAAAATATATCTCTGCCTCCTGAATGCAATTTAGTAGCATTCACCCTGTTTACATTGGCAGTGTTATCCTGTGTATTATAAGCGCAACTTTATCTAAATATACATTCAGATGTGTGTCGCAAAGCAAAGAAAAGTGTGTCTGTTAACATGAATCTGTAAATGACCCCTCTGACTATATGAAATGCTGTATAGTATGATTCTGCTATATGTATGCTTGCCCACAGGCCTGCTATACAAAGATATATGTTAATGCAAAGTAAAATAATGAAAACATGAGGTAGCTGCTTGATATGAAAAAAAACATGTTTATTTATTATGGCAATGATTGTCCATCTAGGCCAGTTGGGCTTTCCCTTATTCTGGCCTAGATAGGTAGCTTGATCACAGTATTTGCACCTTGAATAAGGTATATATGAATGTTACGTATTTACAAACACACACGCGCACACACACACAAACACACACACACACACACACACACACACACACTATATATATAGATATTTGACCTGAAGTCATGGATAGTGTAAATGACGGTTTATTGACAAAAAAACGAATTCTTAGTCGGACCTGAAAATCTGCAAACATACTGTAGTTTAAAAAAGTGTATATGTGCCAAGTATATCAACAGACGCACATGTACATGAGCAGTAAGAGATATTCATAGCAAGAGATTGCTGTTTTCTGTGTAGCAGCTTGTCACTGTAATCTACCTGGCATGTTATATAAATAGGAATTACACATTTTGCCCAATGTCTTGTATGAAACATCTGCTTAATCTTAGTTGCTATAAGCTCTCATGTTAATATTCGGTGCCAGGTATCATAGACCTGAAATCCCCACCTTAACAATAAAAAACCCTAGAGCGCTGCACCATACCTTATTTCTGCTGGTGCATTCTGTATTGTAAATTCCTATCTATACCTTTCCAGATGTATCGGACTCTTTCCCATTTAGAGTTTGTAGATTTCCATTATTTCTCTTTGTCTGTCTGTCTATCTATCACTTTCTCTGTCTCTGTTTTTTTTAAATTATCCTCTCTCTGTTATCCTCTCTATTTAAAATATACCAATTACATGGATGTATAAAATGCATTATTACAAACACGACCTTTATTTTTACTATACATTGCAACCATTGTATCATGTATCTATTTTTTTTTCCTAGTCATTTGTGTATCTGTCTTTTCTGTCTCTCGTCTTCTCTCCCTCCTCCCCCTCTCTTCTTCTTCCCCTCTGGTACAGATAGCAGGCTTTCCTGATTGCAATGCAGGAGTTGGCGTCTGCAATTTCTGGCAGGCGGTTTTAGTTGCCATGGTTTCTGTTGTAGTAGGCAGCGGCCTGGGTGGTCCATTACAGAAAGAGGCTGGTAAGAGGGTCTAGAGGTCAACCAATCTCAGCCGTTTATCACATCTGACTGGCACAAGAACCACAGATTGTGCAAATGTCAATTGGGGAAATTAAAGTTTTATTAGCTGAGTTGGGGGTAAAACAACCCATTTAAAAGTCACTGGGTCCTGCCAACACTTCCTCCATGCTCTGGCTGCTCAATATTAACACACAAAATGCAGAATAAAAAAAATGTTGGTCTATTCTTTATTTGTTTCACAGGTAAAATAAACCACATGAATAATCTGATTTACATTCTGTATGTAATAAGTTGTGCTTATCATTTTTAAATTATATTAAAATAATTGTCTGGAAGTGAGACCAGAGTGCTAGTGGATACTCCTGATTATGGCAGCATCTCCACACAAGACTATGCTAATCAATCTATTGCATATTATTTTATATATTATATTATTATATTATAATCCAGTTATAATATTCCCGTGAATAAACATCCCAGTACAATGTTCCCTCTATGTCAAATTTGTAAGTAAATGCTTGGTAAGATTTTCTATTATTTAGACAATTAGATAAACATTTAACCAACATACTCTGTAAACAGAAATATCACTTTATGATATACCAGCATGCAATCTACTGCAGTGTAATTCTGTACTAGACCACGATACATGATGCAGTGTTCTGTGTTGCTGTAAATGTTTATAGAGCAGGATATACATAAAAGACAGAAAACTACAGGCAGACAATGTGGTGTTCTGGCTTGATGAAACACTGCAGTGTAGCATGAGGGCAGTGTTTAGTTCATGAGGTGCAATGCAGTGTGCAAACTACAGTACAAAGAGTCTGTATGTCCAGCTCTTCTACATCATTAGATTACTTTAGATGCTCACACACACTCCGATATCACCGGCCCATATAAAGCAGCTGTTTGTTGTCTGAAAACAAAATTGAGAGTATCATTATTGGGCATGGTGGAAAATACAGTTGGAAGATGAGCGTTGACAGCCTGTGTGTGCTGTCATCTTCAAACAAGTTGCAAAAAGTGAATCGGACAATCAGCCCAAGGGACCAAATGGATGGATCTCATGCGTTTGGTCATCAACGTGTGTAGCTAAATTGAATGATAAAGAGTAATCAGTTCCCAAGCCAACCAGGAGCAGGAATAACTCCCCCATAGGTTACAAAATAATGTGTCCATGGGGACTGTATTTAGGTTACACATATGCTCTTCCCCTTGCTGTGTCAGGATTCATGGTGTAGTATTCTTAAAGGGCTGCTGTAGCTGGTGTTGTAAAAAGGACCTACTAATAGTATTCATAAATCATAATGCAAAGTTTTGTGGATTTTATCAGTTATTTATGAAATGGATTTAGTAATTAAGGAAGCATTATTTTCTGTGTACGCCAAGTTGTCTGCACAAAAGTATAATAAATATGCACTGCGTTATGCATTCTAAGACTAATGCTGGCACATAATGCAATTCCAAATTGACCCAATCCCTAAACACAGGATCTCTAAGCACTTTGTCCACAGATGTGGAAGGCTAAATTGGCCAGATCAAATCATTTAGGATTCTGGATGATTGCCTGGATCACAGTAGAAGGGGGCCCCTTCTACTTCTAGGTCAACCAATGAACCCATACATTTGATGGGGGTCATTAACTGTACTGGTCTTCAATTCATCTTGGACAAGTCCAATAGTGTTGGTCAAAATTAACCAAACTAGCTAAATATATCCAAGTATGGTAGCACATATCTGATGACTAAGAATAACCACTTACAATATACTACATAACAGATGTAAATACAGAATCAATTATCTTACACCCTCTAAGAGATGAAAACCATCATACACGTTTGAGAATGTGACAAAATGATTTTTCAATTACACTAACATGTATTTTAGGCATCACTATTGGTCAAAATAGATCATGGCATCAAAATGATTAAACTCTGTCCATGCTCAGTTGTTGGACAATAGCTTAAGCACATACTGAACTTTAAACTCGAGGCTTAGAAACTGAATTATTTGGTACAGAACTCATGCATATCTATGGTGTGTTTTTTGGCTTCTTCTAGTACACCAAAATAATGTAATAATTATAAGAATTATCAATGATGATAGCTTAATATATGTATCATGCAATTACACAGGTAAGCAACTTAAAATGTCCCAGCTGTAAGCAACTACATAAATATGATACCATTTATAATTATATAAAATGATAGGTTTTGTACTGCACCAATGGGGGAGTCATGAGTTGCTTATTTGTTTGCTAACATAACCATTTTTACAAAGACTAATTAGAATGTATGTATATTTAAATAATTTGGACACATTATGATCATGGGTTACAGTTAAAGCTGGAGTTTCTCAACAATTTTTGACATGTGCAACCATGCAATGTTAGATGTTACTAAGAACCTCCTAGGGTGTATTTGCTTATGCTAAGTACCCTCTAATGTGTACATTAATGCAATATACCCATTAATGTGTTTACCAAACCACTGCTTGTACATTACAATATTTTGTACATGTATAGATTCTTCATTACATATAATGAGGTGAGCAAATATCAATCTCTCTAGAAAACCCTTTAAATGCATACTTCAAACAATGTTGCTTTACATTAAGGGATGAAAAAAATATATAAATCTTAAATGTCCTACAAGATAACTTCTGGACAGTTTATTCATGATTCAATGGCATCTTTAATATATACAATCATAAAGGATGCCTGACTCAACAAAGAAAACTGCCTTCTGCAGTGATGATATGTGTAAAGAATTGTGAAGTTTGACTCTTTACTTCAAAAATAAGCAGCAATATCTCTCCAGCTGTCGCTGAGCTAAAACTCTCTTAAACTCAGCCAGCCTTTGATAAAGGGTCCATTGGAAGTCAAGCTGTTGGTACAATGCATATCTGAGCCAGTTCTGATCAGACACAGCTGGATTAGCAGTTGGTACGTACAAATACTTCAATAAGAAATGTTTGTAGAGTCAGAGTTCTAACAAACTAAAAGCATTATTTTAAAATAATCACATTGAGTAGTTAACAAATAATATTATTGTTAAACGTATAAAGCAATACTGCATTGGTTTAGAGGGTGACTGGCTGCTGCCAAAGGAAACATTGGCTAGTTATTTCTCCTGTTCAGAGTTGATGGATTTCTAAACATAAATATATATTAAATATAAAAATCACCTATTGAGATTCATTCAAATCCATTGAGCATCGGTGCTATAACCAGCGTCCGTTATTTATAAAACATTTACCACTTAAAATATGAGCCACGCTAGACCGATTTATGAACTCAACGCTGCCCAATAAACTGATTTGACCCTAATAACACCAAGATTTGTTGGTGAGTGGACAATTTTTTTGCTAGCGCTGGAGCTGGAGCGCCTTACCTTGCAATCTCCCACACAGGATCTCACAGAGTACTCCCCAGATTGCAGGTATTTCTCCAACACAAAGTCAAACTCCTCGTATTTTTCCTGAGCGTGTTGATCCAGTCTCTGGTAAGCTTGGATACAATTGCTGCACACTTCATCGTCAGTGAGGGCAGAAGAGGCTGCAGCTGTCCCCACGAAGTCCTCCATCAGGTTCTCCAGACTGCAGTTTAGGCTGTCGGGGTTAGACATGCCCAACAGCAGGTCCAGGATGGTGTACGTATCACAAAAAGACAAAGTGAAATTGTTAAAGTAAGCCTTCAAAAAGTTCCTCCTTTGGTTGTAGGAAGTAGAGGAAGGGGCGTAGGATCTTGAGGAGGAGGTTTGGGGCGAGGAAGGGGCAACAGATCCCCGATGTCTTTGCAAATGCAATTTGGTGCAGGCAGTATCCAGGTGAGAGGACCTGGCACCAGTGCAATGCGGAGTGTGAGCAGCAGATTTGGTCGAATTGCTTAGGAAGTTGTCCCAGCACCCCCTCCCCTCCCCAGGGAAGCTCTGTCGGGACAGCAAGCTTAAGTTGGCCTGCTCTCCCCGGGCTGGCTGGTGGCTATAGGAGAAGTTACCTCTTGCTTTGGCCCCAGCAGAGACCAACCAGAGGTGATTAGACAGCAGAACGGTGAAGAATAAGAGAGAGGCTAGGGACATTCGCCATCTCTGAGCCCTCTCGGAGTCGGCGCACGGTTTGTCGCTGTGTCGGGGTTCCCAGCAGATCTTTAAGACGGCCTCATCTTCCCTTGGATACATCCAAGCCCCCCTGATCATATTTTAGGGGGTGGGAGAATTCGGGGAACGGCGGCCGGGTACACTCAGTCTCTCCCCACCCCCTATGTTTGTGGTGGGTTCCCTACCACCAGCACAATGTCACCTGCCTCTGGTGAGGGGGCCTGCGGAGAGGGGCATCATCACGAAGGTTGGGGAGGGGGATGGGTGGACAAGAAGATGGAGGGTCAGATAATGGAAGGATAAATAATGATGATGAAATAGTATTAATGGAGATGAATTGATGATATGACGGAGGAATGATAGGTGAATGGAGAGATGGAAGGATAAAGGATGGTGGACGGAGGGTTGGGAGCTCCCCTCCCCTACCCGCCCCTGCCCGGGTCACTCAGTAACCGGCCATTGCAGGGAATATTGGGAAAGCCAACCAAGAAAAAAATAGCCCCCCTCCCTTTGTAAATATTCACCCCCGGGGCAAAGTACATCAAGGAGAAGTCCACAGGGGATGCAGGGGACAACCCATGCAGATCCCCCCCCACCCTCCCCCCTATGAACCCAAAGCAGACCCAGGTAAGAGCATCCCCCTGTGATAGCTGCTCCGGCTAGAGCACCCGCAGACTCAGCACCTGCTGCCCATCTTGTCTGCTGATCCTGGGCTTCTTAAGGTACCCTGCTCCGCTCTCTGGAAGGTGGTTGTGCCCTCCTTATTGTTTTCTCTTCCTTTTTTGATGGGCACTGTTCTTCTGCTCCCTGGACATCCTGCTGCTAGGGCTGAATATTCCCATGCCGTCTCTTCCTCCCCGTGCTTCCAGGCCGAGCTCAGCCAGCTGGGCTTCCTCTTATTTCTATTTAATCTATCGCCATCTTCAGCCGTGGAGAGAACACCTTGAGAAATTGATCAGAGTGGCGCGGGCACATGCATGCGTGCTCCCGTACACATGAGCGCGCACTGCCTCCCCTGCCTTATGCAACTGTTTTTTTTTTTATTATAAAAGCCGTCCCCCTCCTCCTTATCGCAAATCCTCCACCCCCTTCCTTTTCCCTCCTCTCCTTCCATTCACTATATGCAGCTTTTCATTCATCTTCTGTTCCATTCAGCTTCTTCAAACAGCCCTCTCCCCTAACTTCCCATTTTATAATGGTTGATGAGTCAGTTTTTACAACAGACCTGACGTCTAACCTTTTGTCGAACTGTTTTGAAGAGCTTCCAATCTATATTTGTATGGTATGCAAGTTACATTTCTATTGTCGTCTGAGAACTATACTTGTATCATCAACGATAATATGATTCATTAACAGTTTTAAACTAATACTTTAATTTTGAAACATATATGTATCTACAGTTTAAGTAGCACAATGCATTTGTGCAATACAATTAGAAGCCTGTATTTCACACACGTGTGTAGAAATATTTTACTTTAATTGTTGTTTTATGGTGATATTCCTCTGTCTTTCAACTTTTGCAAATCTCTAATGATTTATGTTTTGCTAGTCCGCAAAGGAAAAGGGCACGAGTTCACTGCAACCTGTATTTTTTAAAGATAAGTCTTGTATGTCTGATAGATGTATATGACAGTACATAATTTTCACTGGCATGTTCCCCACGTCTTCAAACCCCCAACAATCCGAAAATGTGAATACTGTTACTGTCAGCTGTTTTATGTCCACCCTAAGATCAGATGTATGGATCTGTGACAAGTGATGTCGATTGGTTAAAGCAAGGACTGCATTCTGATAATCAGCATTATCTGCCCTACAGGGAATTGACTGATGCCTGGCTGTGTCAGTCAAATTTACTGATGCTTCATGCGTCAATCAATTTGGCTGATGTGACTGATGTATTGAAATACATGTTTTGGGAGCAAATACGTCTTCAAAAAACCTGGCCTTTTACAACCCATGATAAAGGAGCTGCGCACCCATTGTCTTAGTGTTTACTTTATATCATGTATGTACTATCCAGTACACTGTCACCTTTATATTTGATGCTCTCGATGAGTGTCTCCAAACATATTTCAAAATGCAATGTCCCATTATGTACTAATAATATCAAATTTATTTATAATAATGTGCTTTTCGTACTACTTCTCTAATTGCATTATCATACAAATCATATAGCAATTTGTTTTGTGCTTTATAATTTAAAACAAAAATGTGTTTCCTTTGAATAGCCACCATCACCAGAGGGAACGTTATTCTGTCCCATATGCGTCTCCCCTCAACCAATACAATGTGCAATACAACTTTACGTTCTAAGGTAAAGTTGTCACAAAGCGTGCTGCGTGTATATCTACATATACAAGTATCAACTTTTACTCCTTTTCCCAAACTGTGTATCTGTCACTTTTTTTCAGCAATCAGAACTGCAATGAAAGAACAGTAACTAACTAAGGAGCTGTCTAACAGTGCAGGTGCTGAACTCAGTCCCCTCCTCCCTCAGATGTCTTTACGCTGCCTATTCTGTGCATTGCACTTTCCCATGGGTCCAGATGAACTATGGCGGGACAGGGCGCTAGAAACACAGGCATATAGAGAGTTGGAAGTCCCCAGAGTATTGTTGTTTAAAGAACGATTACAAGAACTGTCATGCCTGAAAAACATGCGAGGTTGGCTTGATTATACCGAGATGCAAAGACCTAGAGTAGATTAGCATAAAAGTCAAGCAGACTTTTCTTTTTATAGACCTTCTGTTTCCTGATTAAATTTATTCTTAGTACTGCAGGGGTGCTCCCATTAAGCTGCTTCTCACATTGGCAAAAGCCAGGACCGTACTTGCTATAATTTGAATATAATTTCAAAGTACCGGATTGGTACATATAAGCATATCATGAACTCTGGGCAGCCATATCAGAGGGTTAATAGGATTATTGGCTAAAATAACCAAACAACTGAAACATATCTCTCAAATTACTCACCCTTTTAAATGACAAGACATTTTAATCTGGACATGCTATTGCCGGATCATATTAGCTACATTAAAATAAACAAGTTGGTTATGAACATTATTTAATACACAGGTTATACTGATCAATGCAAAATAAAATTCTTCTGAAAACCCCACTCTGGAGACACATATACAAAGTGACACCCATTCTGAAGGCTGGAATATTCAGAGACCAATATGGAAAACTGAGCAGAACTCTAGTTACTAAGGGGCCTATTTACTAAAGTGCAATTACCCATAAAAATTATAAATCAGCAGTTTTCTCCAAAAAATGGCCATTGCATAATTTATGAAGGGTTCAATGCTCTGGTCCACCCTTGGACCAGAGCCTGATCTCCAGTTATCTGCTCTTGTACAGCTACCATGTATGCATTGGTGAATGGATATCTGTGCAGATCTTGGGTCAGCACCCACTCCTGTATTGAGTTGAACTTTAGTTATAAAAAAGTTAGAAGGACCAACACGTAGGGTATACTTGGTATAATTAAAATATATTTTAATGCAAAACAACGTTTACACTACTAGAAATGTCTTTTTAAAAACACAGACTGCCTCCATTACTTGCATACACAGCACTCATAAGGAAATTGGTCCTCCACAAAGGAGGAGCTAATATGTAGAACAGGGGCACATGTCTTAGACCCTATCCACCTTTGGTACTTACTCTCCTCCTGTCTGTTAACTTCAATGCACTCTGTATTGTTATCATTCTCTGGCATCCCAATCCATGTCATGGCGGTTGTGGCTGTAATGATTTCTTTATTAGTTTTCATCTCTCGCTCTCTCTCTCGCATGATACTGGCACTTTAGTAATACTATCTAATATATAAATGCTTAGTGGCGTCTGTGTGTGGAAAAAAAAACCAAGTTGCAGCGCCACCTGCTGGGCAGAGTTATACACTGACCTACTAAATTCTTAGGGCTAGATTTACTAAGCTGCGGGTTTGAAAAAGTGGGGATGTTGCCTATAGCAACCAATCAGATTCTAGCTTTCATTTATTTAGTACCTTCTACAAAATGAAAGCTAGAATCTGATTGGTTGCTATAGGCTATGATACGCTGGGCATTTAAAGGCTTGTGTCTAGGGTCCCAGCCACTCAAAATCCAGCAAAACATGTAGAATGGTACAAAAAGGTCTCTCAAGTTTCTGGATAGTCCTTATGGACCAATATTATAAATCCAGTCTTTGTATACATAGAAGAGACAGAAAAACACAAAGATCAAAGAACTAATGTGTGTTAGTGATAGCCCATCACCATATGTAAACACATCAGATAATTAGTAATAGCTTATCTGCATAGATTGTGCTCATTCAGAAGCAGGAAACCGCATATCTGTATAACCGCTCTTCAATAAAATATAACCAGCATTCCAGACTTCATGATTTTTCTCCGACAACCCGCATAGTCAGCACATCTGTATGTCTGCTCCTCAGTCATGCTCCAGTCACAACATCTCTCCTCCACTTATCAGATATGGGAAAACAAGATAATGTACCATACGGTGTAGTATTTCAAAAAAACGGGTATTTAATCAGCAAATCATATAAAATGCGCACTCACAATAAATCAATAAAAAACAAGCTTATCTGTAATACAGGTTACACTGATTTCTGTTAAGCCAGCCCCTCAGATGTACACAGGAACTTCCCACAGTCTCCACACAGAAAACTCGATGGTTAGATAATTCAGTAAGCTTAACCCAGGGAGGTACAGACAGTGGAATAGGCTTCAACGCGTTTTGTCTAAAGACTTCTTCAGGAGGAATGAAAAAAACTTCCTTCCATTACAGGAGTGTTATTTGTATATGGCGGCGGCCATTCTGCGCATTGCGCAATCGCTACTGGACTTACCAACCATTTCAAGGAAGGCTGCCGCCACAGGTGGAAGAGGTGTTTAGGTGGACATTTTCAGCATACTGTACTCATACATTACTGTTGTGAGCGCCATTGTTTATTGTTGTATATTCTCATATATATATATATATACCGTATATACTCGAGTATAAGTCGACCCGAATATAAGCCGAGGCACCTAATTTTACCACAAAAACCTGGAAAAACTTATTGACTCGAGTATAAGCCTAGGGTGGGAAATGCAGCAGCTACTGGTAAATTTCAAAGTACATGCGACAAAAACAATCACAGTAATAGCAATAATGATAGGCAGATAGAGCAGTATAGTGTCATCAATAGTCATCTATAGTGTCATCTATAGCAGTATAGATCATCAATAGTCTGTATGTAGGCAGACATTTAGCTGTAATGTCTTAATACACAAAACAGTCACTGGTGGATGTCAGAAGGAAATATGATTATGGATGCTGCTCTTGTTGTCCTCTGTATGTGTACAGCGATGTTGTGGTATGGTAGTTAATGAGCTTTAACTGCCATAATCGAGAATGCTGCAGCTCCCAGATCTGGTTTCAGTGTCCTTATGCGCACCTTTGTCCTCTGTTGGCGGTGACATGGTGGAGCGTGTCGACGGTTAACGCGATGTTTAGGGCAGCTATGGATGTGCTCGGGACCACTGTGTGGCTGCTGTAAATCCCGATCATGTGGTGGTATTCCGCTGTATAAGCGCTGTGCGCTCCGTGTCTGGCTCTGTTGCCGGATGTCCTGCTGCTGCAACCCGCGCATGCGCGGTAACCGGTGCTGGGAGTCCTGGAGCATCACTCGAGTATAAGCCGAGGGGGGGCTTTTTCAGCACAAAAAATGTGCTGAAAAACTCGGCTTATACTCGAGTATATACGGTATATATATATATATATATATATATATATATATATATATATATATATATGTATCAAAAAACAGGCAAGGCGCCTCATAGTGTAATATCAGATAAACAAAGTGGGAATAAGTAATAATATGCGTACTGTGAGGTAAGCAGCAGTGAGTGTCAAAGAGAGGATGGAGTAGCTTCTGCTGTAATTCGTATTCCTCCAAATCTCCACCAATCAGCAAATCAACATGAAAAGAGCCAACATAGTGTAACACCGTAATGGATAATGCATCTAATGGGGATAGTTCACCACAAACCACCAAGGCTCTATAAAGTGTATTGTACCTGAATCCCAGAATCATATATTGGGACACCCATATGCGTGCAAGATATAAAATCTGCGTACCAGATAGCATGAGCGATCTCACATCTCAAGAGGTTTTTTGATTGCAGGTTTTCACATGTGCACAACCATTAGCTTCACAGTTCCAACCTCAGATGTCTGGTCTGTTGTTTGTTCTTTTTTTTTTTTTTTCCCGTAAACAATCTGTGGTGGGGGATTGGAATTAGAACATTAGTAAAACATATCATAACTCTATGGTTGTGCACATTTCCTAAGCTTGGCAGAGTTCTGAAGTGGTACATTAAGTGCAACTGTAGACAACTGTTCATATTATGCTGAACACAGTAGTAGCCAGATTACAGATATCCAGATATTGTTAGGTTGAAATGGGAAATATCCAATACCACACATCGACCATCATTGGCCAAATAAACACACCTGTACCCCATTTTCAGATGGACTTGTCCTGGGAGGTTTAGATTTATCACATCATGAATCAGAAACATAGCTGTTACATAGCAGGCCATATATTTTGTCCAATGAAGGTCATCACTAGCTATGTTGCTTTGTAATAGGCCAGATATAACAGTAATGTTATTTTGAAATATTAAAAATTGCAATTGAAAGGTAACTTACACCTATCAATCTCAGCCCTCAAATCAGAGAGGAGCTTAAGCTGCCTTCTCCTCAGAATGCTCCACCGCAGCTGTAGCTGCTCTACAGTTCGCCTGCGGTTCAACTGTTACCGCAGATACCTGCAGACTACCACGTATACATTTAATTTATCTTCATTACTGATGTACCGAGCTGCGGGTTGAAAGGAACGATTAATTTTTGCAATCAGTACCTGCAATTCGGCACGGGAGGAGGTGGAAGTCCGCATATTTACAAGTGAGTGAGACTTTTCAACATACTGTGCACTATTTGGTTTTCAGTGCATGTATGGGCATAGGCACATCAATGACTGATCCCTTCAATACAATTTGCAAAATATCTGACTTTCTCCGGTTAAGTAATCACAATAATCAACAATTTCCAGGTAATTAGGGACGTGAGAACACCAAGCCATTCATAAACAGGCAATCACATTAGAACACACATGCATGCTCAATATAACAGCTGGAGAAACAGTCATTCAGCCATGCCATTTTGTGAGTTCATCACATGAGATCCTACATTTTATAGAGTGAATCAGAAGTTAACTTTAGAAACCATTGGTGAGCACAAGACCCCATGTGAGCCACTTTATATCCCATTCGAGTATTGTTACTAATGATTGTCTTTTTACTCCTCTTTAGCTAACATGGCTGAACAAGATCAAGCAGGGCCACGTCTGGCCTCTGGCTCCTCCACTTCAGCAAGTGGAGGTAGCCAAATTTCACTCAGAGAAAGGTGGAAGTGTTGGTTTAGCTGGTTTGTGGAGGGGCCGAACTCTATCACCGAGCAGCTCTTCGCTTCAAATCAAAGCCTGGAATTTGGAGGACATCACCATGCTGGTCAATGCAATGGCTCTAATTCGCAGAATGGTGACTAAGGTAAAAAAAAAAGGTAATTTTTTTAAGTGTGGAACCCAAATTAGTATATTGTGCTCTGCATATCTAGTACAGGTCTTTGTAAGTTTAAATTGTATTAAAATCGTTGTCCAAGTAATGAATGACCAATGTCAACTGACTATAAAAACTTGGACATTATTATTTCTACTTTGCCACCTTTTTCTTAAGTCTCCAAATTAAAACTTAGAATTCTAGCGCCTGGGGCGAGAAAGACAAATGCCGCCCCCCTAGCTCTCAATTTTAACCAAATTAACCTAAAATATTCTGAAATTGCGCCCCCCTTCAGCGTTGCACCCTGGGCGGTCACCCCTGTCGCACAGCCCTAGTTACGGCTCTGGATCCAGGATAATTGGATCCTGATTTGCCAAGTGTGATGCTACTCCTTTCAGAGGCAAGGAATCTAACGTAGTGGATGGTCTTTACCAGGGACAGTTTGGGTTTAGCTGCCTCCTCTACACAGGTCACGACCCTCTTCGAGAGTACTTGGTGAGACATGTAGGGAAGAGGCAAAAGAGAAGCTCACGAGAGATACAATAACCTGCCTATATGCAATTAAGAATGGGGTAGCAGAGCTGGACTTGTGTAAAAAATTATTGTGGGCAAATGATGCTGAAGACAAAAGATCCATCCAATTATCTTGATTAACAGATGAAAATATCCCGAGGAAGGTCTCCAGATCTTGATTCACCCTTTTGGTTTGTCTGTTTGATTGAGGATGGCAAGACGACAAAAGATTCAAACGAATACCAAGAATTTTACACAAAGACCGCCAGAAGCTTGAGACGAATTACACCCCTCTGTCTGATACTATATCGGAAGGACAACCATGAAGGTGAAAATTTCTTTAATGAAATGGTTGCTCAACACCGGAGAGGATGGAATGGTTGGCCAACACCGGAGAGGATGGAAGACCAGAGAGAGGAACAAAATGGACCATTTTAGAAAACTGATCCACCATTACCCATATAGTGTCAAATTTCTTGCTGGGTGGAAGGTTAGTAACAAAATCCATGCTGATATGGGTCCATGGCTTGAAGGGAATAGGAAGTGAACAGAGCAGTCCTGCAGGAGCTTGATGAGAGGACTTGAATTGTGCACACGTATCACAAGCGGGCACAAAGTCTTTAGTGTCTGATCAGATACTAGGTCACCAATAACTCAGAAAAATTTGCTCAAATTGCTTCCGAGTACCAGCATGACCAGAAAAACATGAATAATGATACCAGGAGAGAAGCCTTTTCTGAAGCTGGGTGGATACGAAGGTCTTCCCCAGTGGCGGGGTGGTAGCAGGAGCCAATGTGGATAGTTAGAGACATTTGGGGTCTAGAATAGGATGATCCAGAGAATCTTTGGAGTCTGAGATAGAACGAAAAGCTTGAGATAAAGCGTCCGCTTTCTTATTCTTAGAATTGGGCTTGTAGGTGATAATGACTTCAAAGCGAGAAAAGAAAAGAGACCATCGCACCGCTGATAGAAGTTAGCAAAGCCCCGAAAGCGTTGAATATACTTGAGGCCATTTGGAAGTGGCCATTCTAATATGGCTCAAACTTTATCAGGATCCATTTGAAGACCTGACCCAGAGACAATGTAGCCCAAAAAGGGAATTTGAGGAAGTTCAAAGGAGCATTTCTCAAGCTTACAAAAAAATAGTTTCTTCAATAATCTGGAGAAAACCTCTGTCATCTGTAGTAGATGTGAATGAATGTCCTGGGAAAAGATTAAAATGTCATCCAATTAGACAACAACGCAAACATAAATGAGTTCCCGGAAAATCTCATTCACAAAACTTTGGAAGATGGCCGGGGCTTTACACAATCCGAATGACATGATAAGATGGCCATCCCGTGTGTTAAACGCTGTCTTCCACTCATCGCCAGCTCTGATCCTAATGAGATTGTAGGCCTCAGGGAGTTTTCTAAAAATATTGGCTCCTCTGATGCAATCAAAAAGTTCTGTGATTAAAGGAATGGGATAACAGTTCTGAATCATTATAATGTTGAGACCCTGGTAGTCTATACAGGGTTGCAATGTTCCATCCTTTTTTTTTTACAAAAAAGAATCCCGCTCCTGCAGGAGATGTAGAAGGTCTAATAAAACCATGCTGAAGGTTTTCCTTAACATAGTCAGACATAGCTTGGATCTCGGGCAATCATAGGGGATAAACCCGACTCCTAGGAGAAATCTTGGCAGGCTGAAGGTCTATGGGACAATCCCAAGGTCAATGAGGAGGTAGATGTTCAGAACGAGCTTTGTCAAACACATCCAAGAAGGAAGAGTACAGAGCAGGAAGCCCCAATCGATAGGAAGATCAGGCCGAACTTCAATGAGACATTTTTTTAAAAAGTTGGTCCTCAGAATCGAATCTGAGGTGAGCCCCAATCCACTTGTGGGGAATGCAGCTGAAGCCACGGTAGTCCCAAGATAAGAGGGCTGGTGGGGGACGGTGAAACCAAGAAGGAAATCAATTCTTGGTGCAAAGCCAATACTTGTAAGATAATGGGCTTGGTGTGTTCCATAATAGTCCCATCAACAATTTATGAACCAACTATTGCAATGATGACGATTGAATTCTCCAGAGGAACAGCCGACAGGGACCACTGTAACATTAGGGAACAAGAAACAAAATTCCCAGCTGCCCCTGACTCAAACAAGCTACAGGATGTGAATGAACCAGATTGTCCAAATAAGGTGACCGGAAAGGAAAAAGCTCTAGAATCCGAATAAGTTGGAAAAGATTTAAAGGTCCCCAGCCTGACCTCCCCGGAGCAGGTTAGGGTTTGGCGTTTCTTGTCCTCTTAGGACAGGAATTAAGCATATGTGCAGGATCAGCACAATAAATGCATAGTTTGTTTTTTAATCTTCCTTCGTGTTCCTCAGGGGTTAAGCGAGAGTGCCCTAATTCAGTGGGTTCTTCCGAAGGATCAGGATTTTGGAATTGAGGTCCCATTCTAACAGGTGTGCGACGATGAGTCTCCTTTTCAGAGGATCTTTCCCGGAACCTCAGGTCCACTTGGTTACATAAAGAAATTAAGGCATCCAGGGTGGAGGGCAGTTCTTGTGAGGGCAAAACTTCAATAATTTTTTTGGATAGCCCTTGCCAAAATGTGGCTACCAAGGCGTCATTGTTCCATTGAAGTTTGGAAGAAAACGTGCGGAACTGAATGATGTACTGTGCACTAAATGAGATCCCTTTTGTAACCAGAGGATGCTGGAGGATGCAGAGGTGACCTGAGCAGGTTTATCAAAGATATTCTGGAAGGCGACAATGAACACCCTGTTGTCTCTGAGAAGCAGATCATTTTGCTCCCATAGTGGAGAGGCCCATGCCAGAGCTTGTCCAGAAAGTAAAGATATTATGTACGCCACTTTAGTACGATGCATGGGAAATTTTTGAGGCTGAAGCTCAAATTGTATAGAACATTGATTAAGGAAGCCCGACAGTGTCTCCATCAAACTTAGATGGAGGGGGCAGATGCAATGTAGAGGCTGAAGAGGCAGAGAGAACCTCGGGAGCTGGAGGCCCAACTGGAGGATCAGGAGCGGAAGGAGGTGCTGCCGCCTGCAGCGAATCCACATGGGTGACCAAAGCTTGGAAACACTGTAGCAATTAATGCTGAACTGCATCCTGCTGTTCCACTATATTGACTAGATGTTGTAGTAAATCTTTTACCAAAGGTTCCCCAGCAGGATCCCACATTGCCTGTTATTACTGTTACGAAGTCTAGGATAATTGGATCTGATCTGCCAAGATGGACGCTACTCCTTTCAGAGGTGCAGAATCTAATTTAGTGTATGGTCTTCACCAGCTGCCTTCACTACGCAGCTCTTCGAGAGTACTTGGCGAGACTTTCAGGGAAGAGGCAAAAGAGAAGATCATGAGAGATACAATAACCTGCGGGTTACGAGGATAATAACATGGATTTGGTATAAGGTGTGATGATCTGCGGACGGCAGGGAAGTTACCACTGGAATGGTGGAAGACGTGATAGTCTGCGGTTTGCAAGGCTGATACCACCGAGATGATGTCAGGAATGCAGGGTAGTTACCACTGAAATGGTGGATGGTGTAAGAGTCTGTAGTGTGCAAGGATGATACCACTGGAGTGGTGACAGGTGCAATAGTCTGCGCACTGCGATGCTGATAGCACTGGAAGGTGCAATACTCTGCCGGCTGGAGGGAGAGAGCACAAAACACGTCCAGCTCCTAACAGGGCAGTAACCTAAAGAACAGACACATACTAATAGAAGGAGGTGCTTTAAATAGTGGGAGACATAATTGGAGACCAATATGCAATTTACCTCCGTTGCCCATCCCACCTCATTTGCCCAACCAACCTCTTTGGACCTTACGGTATTGGCTGTACCTCCATCCTCTGCTGCACCTGCCCCCTCTGTTGTCCCACTGCTTGTTAACGAGTGTTACCCTCCACATCGAGTAACAAGAAGCCAAGGGGTCAAGGCCAAATCTTCTTCTTATTAAATATTTTGTTCTTGTTTTATTTTGGACACATGTGGCTTGTGTTTGCCTTAATACATATTTGTTTTCCAAAACCAAAAGTCTCCCTTTTTTTCCAATTTACTTTAAGCATCACATTTGAAACAAAGGCCAAAAGCAACTTACATGTAAAGTATGATGAACTGACCAATTTTTTCTAGCCAGAAGAGTAGCAATAAAAAACATATGTACTACATAGGCATACACAATAGATGACATGGTGAAAAAAATGTTAATAATCTTTTAAAGCACACAACCACAATGCACATATATGCAAGCATGTAAGAACTATACATGAACATAACATTTAACATTTCATAACAGACAAACATTGGTAGTGTCCAAACCTATGTGTTCTAAATTTATGTATTGATGTATGAAAAAACAACAAACATTCGCACAAGTATGCAGTGACACCTAAATCTTTTGTATATAATAATTATATAATCCTCAGCAAGCACTAGTAAAAACAATCATTTTAATTAAATGGCTCCATAGTGATCTCCCTCTGGCAGTGTTGTATAATGAGATGAGTGTGTGCAGGTGAATTACTTCAATCTCCCATTAGATGGCGAGGTTGTGAATGTTGTGTATGGTCATCACTATGATCTAGACTAGACCTTAAGCGAGCACAAGCTTCTGTCAGAAAAACAGCGTACTTCTGCTTGCGCCAGAGGTTGTATTGGACGTGTCTGGAGGGGAATGCCTTTACTGTACATTGCTATTTTGTGCAGAGTATTTGTGCATACAACACGGACACTATTTATGCTCCTTAATGATTCAGACCCTATGTGACTTACACATAATGAATACTGAGAAAAAAGAGTTTGGTTGAGTACACATAAAATAAGGGTTGGTAAGTACTTTGGGGTCGAAAAAGATTATTGAAAGAAAAACAGTGTGTGTGTTTTTTAGTTTTATTATTATTATCTGTTATTTATGAGGTGCCACAAAGGATCCGCAGGTCCATCCATAGGACATGGGATAGCAGTACAGGGTAACGATACATGGCATACAGGGTAGTACAAAAAAGTGAAGCAAGAGCAAAGTGCAATAAGTATAAACAAAGTGCATTCAGTATAAATGATTTCCAACTTAGCAGAGAAGGTGCACAGGGCAAAGAGGAAAAAGTAACTTCCAGATAGAGAGGAAAGTGAAGGAGGGAGGTAGGGAGTGAAAAAATGCCTGTGTCCAGTAAAATGGGCACCATTTACAGGATTAAGGCAGAGATAGAGAAGAGGAGGCACTAGAGAAGAGGAAAGATGAGGCAGGAGTCAGGTAATGAAATGGAGAGAAGAGGCAGAGGGCTAAAGATAAGGTAAACAGGAGAAGGAGGACATGAAGAAAGAGAGCTCTGCTCAAGGGAGCTTACAATCTAAAGGTAAGGGGGAGACTGACAGAAGACACAGAGTAGCAAGATGAGGTGAGGGACAATTCATGGTCTCAGTGACTTGAAACAAACAAGGTACCTTAATTATCATCATTGCATAAGAATCAAGAATTTAGAATAACCACCTTGGAAATATTTAAGCTTATTCAAGTGCAGCAGTATAGATGAGACATGGGGAAACCACTACTGAGCATAGGTGGATTTAACACTTAATGGTGTGTTGAAAGCACCTCCAGATTAGTTTCTTCATAGACAATAGAGAGTGAGGTTAAAATTTTCCCACATTTCAAAAAGTTTTTGTGTATATTCATTTTGAAGTGATGCTTCAAGCAAGTCCATCCTAAAATTATGGAAATGTTTTTCCTGAAAGTAAGCATTGAAGGAAACATTAGTCTGTGAAATTAAATAATTTTAAGATTTGTCCTACCCAAATATGACATCTGAAGATGACTTAAATACTCCAGTTTCTTATTAATAACATTAATGTCTTTAGTAATAATAAGGGTGTAGAGATTTTAAAGATTTTTTTTAGCAGCTTACCTGGATACATGAAAACCTTCCACTTGGGTGGGATGCTCTTGTCCCTGGGGGATGTGTACATCCCTTTCTCAGAAATGTTGCAATTGATTTATCAAAATTCACTGCTAACCCACTAGCAAACTTCTCAATTCTCAACAACATGGGGAAACATAATGATTTTGGGTTGGAAATATATAGGAGAGGAAGGATTGGAAATATATAGGAGAGGAAGGATAAGAATCTCCCCCTTTATAGGCTACATATGCATCTCTGGTGAGATATTGATTCGCATTTTCACCCAGGTGATTGATATCTCTGGCACTGGTTAAGACTATAGGGTGTGAATATGAAACTATAAATAAACTTTGAGCAATTATAAATTATAGCAATCAGAGTGATTATCGTATATATGTCTCTATCAATGATATATAAACTAACTGTATAAACATATCAATGACAGTGAGAACAAATGTGTGATTAAATTTTAAAATTTCAGTTGATGTGACCAATAAAGTGTTAGCATTTTCCCTGAGTATAACTGTGAGCATATATGTAGAATAGCTCAACTTTGATTTTATATTCTACTGACTAAGGATGCCGTTCCAAAATTCATATGAAGGATCACATTGGACAAGATGCCGAGTCTAGTGCAGCATTTTTGTTTTATTTTGGTTTTCTCACATTGGAGGAGGGTTGCTACCTCCTCGTTGCAGCAGCTTGATTTAAGTCTAAGAATTGACTATAATAATTCTAATATTAAGGGTATATTATTTGTGCGCCATTCAAAGGTAATTTTTTCTTTTTCTCTTGTTAAGATACCGAGTCAAGATTGGTATTTAGCTGTAACAATGTGATATTCTAATATACCTGATATAGGCGTAAACAACTTCTATTTAATATTGTGTCCAGTTTGCTATTTAAGAGTTATTAATTTTAATATCACTTAACTTTCTTGTCTTTGTGCACCATATTACCTAATGGTTAGATATTTTTGACCCATAAATACCTGGTTGGATATTATATTAATACTTATGAAATAAAAGTCGTTTTTAATTATTTCCTTTTGTAGACTGGAGTGCATTTTACCATCTTTTGGGTTTTCAATTTTTTTTTTATTTTAAAATAATATTAATCAATCTGTTGGAAGAGCATCCTGTCTAGGGAACAAGTGGAAATTTTGCCAAGAGCATTTCATAAGGAGGATGGTACCTGTTTGTTCTTTCCTTGTGTGATTTCACTTACTTTTTTGAAATTCTTAATGTTTTACAGATGTGCTGCCAAGCTTGATGGCTTCTAGTGAATGTCAGTCCTGGATATGAAGCATATGATACAGAAAAATAACAACAGGGACAGAGCAAACCTGAAGTTTTTCTCTAGTCATCGCCTGCTCATCATATTCTCCCCCATTAGATGCTGATGAAAAGAGAGGTGGTGGGGGTGTCATAAAAGTATTTAGACAAAATTGTTAAGTCTTCTAACCCACAACGCCTCTTTGCCACCTTCAGCACAGTTCTCAGCCCACCTGTACCTCCTCCCCCTTTATCACTGCACTTAATTTTGCCACCTACTTCAAAGACAAAATTGACACCATTTGACAAGATATTTCCTCATTTCAAATTCCACACACTCTGCCCACCTTCACCTACACGTCCCAAAACTCTCATGCTCTCATGCATTCTCTCCAATAACTGATGATGAAGTCTCTGCACTCTTCTCATCATCTCACTTTAGAACATGTCCCCTCAACACTATTCTCTCAATTTTTCCACTCTCTCTCCTCCATTGCATACCCAACACTTACTCACCTCTTCGACCTGTCTATCTTCACTAACACATTTCCACCCTCCTTTAAAATTGCACTCATCTCACCAATTTTAAAGAAACCAATTCTTAATCCAGCCTCTCTTTCCAACTACTGCCCGAGTTCTCTCCTCCACTTTGCATCCGAACTACTTACGCAATTGGTGTACAACCGCTTGTCTCACTTTCTTTCCTCTCACTCCATTCTAGTCTAACCTATCAGGCTTTTGTCCCCAATATTCCAATGAAACTGCTCTCACAAAAGTGATCCATGATCTTACTGCAAAGTCTAGGGTAATTTTTCCATACTCAACCTCCTGGACCCCTCTGCTGCTTTTGACACCGTTGATCACCCTTCTTTCCTGGTACACTTCCTACTTGAAGTGCTCCTTCAGTGTTTTTATCTCTGGCACATCCTCGCTTCCACTCCCACTATCTGCTGGGGTCCCACAAGGCTTTGTTAATGGTCCTTTACTTTTGTCACTGTGCATCACTTTTCTTGGGGAAGTAGTGTGCTTATTCGGCCTCTAATACCGCCTCCATGCTGACAACACCCAAATCGATATCTCTTACCCTGACCTCTCCTGTTCTGTAGTATTAAATGTAATTAAAGCGTATCATCTTCCTTCTGCCAGAGTCACCACCTCCCCTTAGATCTTACTCACTGTCAAAAATACCACAATTTCCTCAGTCTACCAATCCCACTGCCTTGGTGTTACACTTGACTCCGCCCTTTGCTTTATTCCTTCTATCCAGACTCTCACCCAGTCCTGTCAACTCCACCTTAGAAACATTGCCAGGATGTTTCCTTTTCTTATCCAACATGCAACCAAAAGTTTTATCTATTCTCTCATCATCTTTTCTTTTGATTACTGCATCCTCTTGCTATCCGGCATTCTCCACACCCACGTATCCTCACTTCAATCCATACTAAATGCTGCTGCAAGACTGATCTTCTCTCACTGCTCCACATCTTCCACACCACTTTGTAAATCCCTACACTGGCACCATGTGTCCTCCATAATCTAATTCAAATTACTCACTCTTATCTACAAAGCCCTCAACAGCACCACCCCTTTATACATCTCAAATCTCATATCAAAATGCTCTCCCTCTCACTCTCTTAGATCTACATCTGACCTGAATTTTGTCTCATCTTGTAACTACCTTTCACTCCCGCCTACAAGACTTTCCCTGTGCTGCTACCTACTTATGGAATTCCCTACCGCTCCCAATCTGGGAGCCTTCCAATCATGTTCTCTGAAAACCTCTATTTTAGAGGTGACCTTATACCCCGATGATACTATTCACTTGCCAATATCCACTCTGAACCACACACACTCCTCTTGTTTTATCTGTGCACTCTTCCACTAAGAGTGTAAGCTCTCTCATAAACAGGGTCCTCCATACCCTTTGTTTTCATGGCTACATTTATTTTATCTATCTTATATATCTTTGCGTTTTTGTATGTCCTATTTTCCTTGCTGTACGGCGCTATGGAGTATTGTGGAACTTTAAAAATCTATGATATTATTATTAATAATAATAATAATAATAATAATAATAATAATAACAAGAATCATTTAACAAATAAAATCTGGACCAAATACTCTTGAGACTCAGTGCCACAAACAGATAAGAAGAAAAAACAATAAAGAATGCCTATTTTGCATGCAGGCTTTGGATCATATGTGTGGATGTAATTATACCACCACCACTGCTGCTATCATCATACAAATATCCTTTTACCAAGTGCTGAACCCCAGAAAACTCACCTCATGCTCTGTAACAAGTGTTGGAAGAATAGACTCAAGTTTTATGGCCAATATTTTAAAATCAGGTTTAAGGAGTGCAATCAGGTGATATAATATCGCTAATTTGGGATCTTTCTATGGTTTCAGGATAAAAGTCATATAGGCCTCATTAAACTTTAGATATGATGGCCAAAGTTTTGCCATCCGGTAAATTGTTTTGTTCAATTCTAATAATGTGGGCACAAATTCCTGTTGCAGAATCTTGTAATGTTCAGTAGGGAGACCATCTTGGCAAGGGGGTTTATGAGTCTGCTTGCTAGAAATAGTCATAATAATATGTGGGATGGTAATATGTACCTCAAGGCACTCGTTCTGGGAAAATGTGAGCTTAGGCAGAGATTGGAGTAATATTCTTAAAAGACTTTGTCAATTTCATAAAGATTTGCAAGGAGTGCATCAAAATATTCCCACTTGATTGCTATAATATGGCTCTCTTGTTTAATGATTTTATTCATATTGGCCAGGAGCCTACCTTCTTTATTCCCCCACCTGTAATATGTATGTTTGATGTAATCCAATTTCATTTAAGCATGGGAGAGTTTCTCAGTTTGGATATATAAGTGTTGTAGTATGTTGTTATAGTTTTAAGTATGGATTGATATTTATCCTTGTTGTCCTTCCTACTTTTAGTCACGTTGGATATTATATGCTCCCATATAACAGCCTTGGATGCTTTCCAAAAAATATTTGGGTAGTCGCAATGCTTTATGTTATTGTCTAGATATTTCATACAATTACTTCTGAGATATTATTAAAAATGTTTAGAATGCTCTAGATAGGATGGGAATCACCTGAAATAAGTGCGTGTTCCTGACTAGGTCAATCAAATTCTTACAGAAACATGGTTAAGGTTTGATAACATCTCCTATATTTGCTTTCTATACTTCAGATACAAGGCCACATGCCACTATCATGAGTGGGGGGCACAAATGATCCCCTTCTGTCTCTTCAGCTGCTGAGTTCTTTGGAAACCCACAAGCATCACACAGCGTGCAGCAAAAGACGTGACGGGACATACGAGGGCAACGGTCCGGATGCCAGCAGTAATCAGCACCGCGTCCCGACATCTAGGACAGCCGGGCGCGTACGCATGGGCAAAATAATCATAGCCCACCTGGGCTAAGTATTCCCTGCTGTGCAGGGCACTGTTCTTTGGCCCCTGCATGTTTATAAGGACAAGCCCTTCCTGCCGGTTATAGTTCCTTTTTGCTCATACTAGCCTGCTGTGTTCCTTTGCTCTCTGATTATTCTGACTATTGTTGCCGACCCTTGCCTTGTTTACTGACTACGATTGATCGCCTGTGCCCCCTGACCTATTGCTTGGAGTCTTACGCTGCTGTTTTGCCTGTGACCTCTAACCTCAGCTTGTCTACTGGATACTCTGTCTGCTGCCGGCCCCTGACCCTTGCCTGGACTTCACTCCACTCTGTGCTCCTATACTCTATCACTGGGTTCTCCCCAGTCAGTGCACAACTCACGACCCTTTGTTGTCTGCAGCCCAGTCTGTCCCCACCACTAGGGGCTCCAGTGAACACCAGACTTCAGAGCAGACTCCAGGTTTTGTGGTGCTGGCTGTTGGGGTTCCTAACATATGTACCTTGAGACAAGGTCAGGGATGTAAGGGGGAGAAGTGTTGGTAAGGTCTTTGTAAGTGAGGGTAAGGAGCTTGAACTGAATTCTGAAACGGATAGGGAACGGTGAGAGAGGAAGATGAGCCTAGCCGCAGCATTCTGTATGGACTAAAGGTCAGAAGTGCGAGAGCGAGGGAGACCAGTGAGAAGGAGGTTGCAATAGTCAAGATGAGAAATGATGAGTGAATTGACCAGGATTTTGGTTGATTCCTTTCCTGAGAGAGGAAGGGGCGGATTTTCGGAATGTTATGGAAGCAGAAGTGGCAGGATTTGGTGAGGGACTGGATATGAAGGGTATAGCTGAGGGCTTGGGTGACAGGAGAAAGAGTGATGTTGTCAACCAAGAGGGAGATATTGGGAGGGATAGCAACACTGGCAGGAGGAAAGGAGATAAGCTCGGATTTTATATCAATGTAAAACCACAGATAGCATTTGTAGGAGATTCATTCCAGTTTCTGATGTCTGGCATCACATTATCATAGACCATAATTTTCTTGGAGATTCGTCCAGCACTACTGCTGAACAATCAGCTACAAGTATTAATGGAGATGGTGGAGGACCTTTCTATAAGAGTTGCTCACCAGGAAGAAGTGACCAGAGCTCCTCAGCCCCCTCTCCTGGCCTCAGCAGAATCTAAACTGTATTTGCCAGACCCCTTTTCTGGAGACCACAGGGTTTTCAGAATTTCTGGAAATGCTATAAATTGTATTTTAAATTAAGGCCAATTAAGAAGCAGAGGGTAGAAATAGCGCTTACCTTGTTACAGGCAAATACTTAAGTATGGTATTTTGGTCTAGAGTCTCATAATTGGATGCTTTCTTTGAAGCATTAGTCAACCCAAACATGCTTACATCAGTTGAACCTCAATAGTGTTCCCATAAGCAGTCCCAAAGACCAGTAGAAGAGCATTTAAACACTGGCACTGAATGAATGGGACAATGTGACTCTTGTCAGTGAAATTGGATTGAGATTGTTGGAGCAGATAAAGGACTTCCTGGTACAATACCCAGTTTCTGAGACCCTGAAGAATGTCATGCAGCTTGCTAATAAATTGACAGACAAATTTATGAGAGAAGACTGTAATGAGATGTTGTGGTATTTAATCATTTGCTTCCCTCTCTTCCAGAAACTGTAGATGTCCCAGAACCCATGCAGATTGGTGTCTTCAGATTGCCGTATGAAGAGAAGGTCAGGAGATCTTCCTCTGGGTTTTATCTGTATTCTGATAACAAGGAACACTTTGCCTGCAGCTGTTCTAGGAAGTCGGAAGCCTAGGTAAGTGGAAGGAAGTTCACCTAAGCTTACAGGTATTTACTTCAAAAAACTTTTGTTGTCTGCTAAAGTGTCATTAGAATCTGAATCTATGAGTCTTTTTGGCCTTTGTGGATAATGGTGCAGCTTAAGACACTTAAGGGCTGGTGGTATATATAGACTCTCATAATGCTATTTGTTGCCTACATGGGAGTCCTCTCTCTGTGGGTCTTTTTTTCTGTTAAAGCCCTGAGTTTGTCTGTTAGTACAGGGAAGACATACTGAGCAAATTTCTTTATTTCTGATACACTATTTCATATACCCTATAACTCTGGGTTACCATTGGTTGGCAGAACATAATCCTAGTATTACTTTGATCATAGGAGAAGTTGTCCAGTGGAGTAAAACTTGTATGGATTGTTGTCATGTGTTTTTCAGTTGTTCTCAGATGTGTTCAGATGTGTTCAGTAAGATTTTTACTTTACCCCCTCAAAGTGAGCTTTGGTTGTGCTATTGACATCTTTTCCGTGTTAGGGAAGATCTATGCTTTGTCTGTTTCAGAATCTAGGGCTATGGAGGATAACATCAAAGAACATCTAGAGAGAGTGTTCATCAGACCATCCAAGTCTTTTGCAGGGACTGGTTTATTTTTTGTTTCTAAATGAAATGGAGATTTATATCTGTACATTGATTATAAAGGGCCCAACAAAATTATGGTAAAAAATACACACCCACTGTCTTTAGTCTTTGAACTCTTTGACTAGTTAAAAGAGGCTGTTATTACCTCCAATATTGATTTACAGGAGTCTATAACATAGTTAGGATCAAGAAGGGTGATGAATGGAAAGCAATATTCAATTATGCACATAAAACATTGTGAGTAATGTGTTATGCCATTTGACCCTTGTAATGCCCCAGAGGTCTTATAAATAAAGTTTTCATGTCCAGAGAATCTCATTCTTGGGTTGTATTATCTCTGAAGAAGGGTTCACTACAGATCCTGGGAAAGTTCAGACCATTTTGTATTGGGCACATCTCCCCAATCTCAAAGCCATTCAGAGGTTTTTAGGCTACACTAATTATTATAGGAGGTTTATCACATTGTTTTCCACCATAGTTGCTCATATAACAGTATTAATAAAAAAGTTGACAATTGAGCTGTGTGATTTGCAAAAGCCTTAACAGCCTTTAATTCCCTGAAGTCAGCCTTTACCTCTGTCCCTGTTCTCTGGCACTCTGAAGTGGAATTATTTTTCATAGTTGAGTTAGACAGTTCTGATGAATGGGCCAGGCCACTGCATCCCTGTGGGGTTGTTTCTAAGCAATTTATGTCAGCTGATTTTAATTATGATGCAGTGGCAGGTGGAAGCTGAAATGACCCATTCAGGAATGGAGCACGGGAGTAGTTCAATGCTAGATAACAGCAAGTGGAACCAGACAGAGTCAATGCAGGAATGGAGCACAGCAATAATTCAATAAGTATTGGCATCAGCCTTAGGTATTACACAGAGGTACAGTATCTGCACAACGGCATGTAGTAGCTAGATGTCCAAGTTCATACAGACAGAAATACATCATAATTAAACATGGTCAGAATGGCATGCAGATGACAGCAATAGTCAGTAAAGAGCAGGATCGGGATACAGGTAACAGGATTGCTGGACGCTGGTCTGAGAGACTCAATCATGTTGTAAGGGATCTTTCAATTAACTGGATCTTATAAGCATAGGTATTCCCTCCAACACCTGTATCATCAATACTCATCAAGACATCATCAGATTTAGATTTGCTGTGTTTCTTTGGGCTCAAACAGCTGCTAATCTGGAAAAGGTCTGTGAATGAGATTAGTGCACTTTCTTTATAAAAAAATATCACTCGGTGCTTTTAGGTTTCAGGTGACATCAAGGCTGAAACAATTTGTGACACACTCGATCACACCTTCTCTTTGTTCCCTAAGCACTATAGTAGGACGGTCTTATCTGTGGCCCATGGACATAAATGTTCTTGGCATCCTGGTATATTTAAGACCATAAAATTTCTCTCCTGTTCAATGTGGCGATGAACTTTTAGAACAGATGATGTGTTTGTGAAGTTTGTGTCTGTAAAAAGAACACAAAAAATATTCCTTTAGTCCAACTCAGCCCTTCTCAGCCAGTAAGGTAGTACTGATTATATATTTCTATACAGTGATGGAGTATTTTATTATAAGATGTTTTACATGTATCTAATTTTCGCCCAGTGGGTTCTTTTTAAACAGCTGAATTTGCCAACATGTTACATAAGAGAACTTTTTTTATCTGGAGATATCAGGGCACCTAGTCACCTGAAGACAACCTGATAATTTCGCTAGCTGATGGCTTTGCGTGACTACTTCTGCTAGCAGTCTGCAATTTTATGCCAGAAGTTCCGGTCAGATCTTGAACTACTTTCAGCTAAAAGAAACTCATAGTTTAACTGAAGGTTGGGACAGAGACTTAATTAAGTTATCCCTTATTGCCCAACAAATGGGTGCTCTTTAGTCAGACTTCCTGTAACCACACACCACAGTGCCTGCTGCAGCCTGAGAAATTGGGGGATGGTGCCCTCCTGGATGCAGGTACACAGTCCTGTAAGGGAGACTAATCTAAAACCTGTAACAATCCTGACCAGGTTATGCTACTTTCCCTGGCTGCTCTGTTTTTCTGTGGATCACATGACTCGCCATCAGGGCAGGTCATTCTAACCTGCTCTATTTAAACTCAGCACTGACACCTGCTCACTGTCAGTGCAACATGTTGCTAGCCTGACTCCCTGGACCCCTGTGTATCCTGACCCTATGTCTTCCTTGTGAATGAGATCCATTTTTCTACCAAGTGCTGGAGCACTTCTCCTGGGACTTCCTGCTGCAAGTATCTTCATGTGGATATTACAAGACTTTGTTTAATCTCAAGTGTGCCTCTACCATGATTCACAGACTCTCATTTCCTTCAACTCTGCTGTATAAGAACCTTTGTCATACCAAACAGGCTGGTACGCTTACACTGCTAATTTCTGGACTCTGTGGTGTATATACTTTACCTGGCATCTCTGTTACTGACCCTGTGGTATCCTGCTCATTGGAACATTGGTTATTGCTGCCTTCTCTATGGTGCACTGAGCGCAGACTATTCTCATCTTGCTGTGGTTATTGTACCTGATATCATCTGTGCTTATCACCTTGCCACGCTCTGTCACGGCTAATTGACACCTGCATGATATCATCTGTGTTGTGAACAAGACTGCCTTTGTGTATATATCCTTGCCACGCTCCGTCATGCCTAATTAACACTTGCATTGCTATATGTTCTCCTAGTGATTTGCAGCACTTGTCGCTGCTTCCATTTTCGTTATTTCTGCATTATATTACTTCATTCCTGTCATCTGTGCATATATATATATATATATATATCTATCTCAAATTATATGTGTGTGTTTATTATCAACTCATTGAAGTGTTGAAGAAACAACATCCGTGTCTTGCCTCCTTATTCTGAACCTAGTTAGACTCAGAATTAGGTTGTGCACAGGCCTGCTCTGACTATCAGACCAGTATTTAACCAGCTCCGTAACAAAACCATCCCCATCGAGTCCATAACAATGTGGGAATCAGGCCAAGTTTACAAGCGAGAGCTCAGAATATTGCAGAGTTCATTCTACTGCACAGGCTGACTATGTGCTACTGCTCCTGCTGGACTGGTTCATGATTATGCCATTGTGTGGATCTCCAATTTCTGTGAGCTCTGTTACTTTGTGGACCTGCCAAAGACAGAAGATCTTTGGACATTGAGCAGAGGAGTAATTGGTGTCTCGTGGTGATAGGGATACAGTTCCAGGGAAGATGGTGAATATTGCCCTTTAGGGTAGAGTTGAATAGTAGTGTACTCTGTGGTAAACTCCCTGGCTTTTGTTTGTTGTATATATTCCATTGTAATTTGTATACACACAGATCTCTATTATAGAAAATAAAGTACAATTGAACTTTTCCAGTAATTTATCTAAGTGATTCCAAACTCGTAGAAGTATAGAGTATCCTCAGCTAGCACATAATGCTGCCTTTGGACTGACCAGCTAGCACTGAGTGGGCAACATAAGCCTGACTTCCTCACACATTTCATATGCTCTTTCCAGAAAAAAACAATATAGAGGTTTCAAGTGGCAGTACTGTCATGAATAGCAGGCATAGACATGCGCTGTCACAATTCCTGACATTTTCTTCAGCTGCTGGGTAAACAATGCAGTGCGAGCACATTATTGTGAAGAAGGCTAGGTTCTGCAGAGCCCTTCTGGTTGGCTCCCTGATCATTATAGTGTTCCCTGCTGTTATCTTTAACTGGGTGTTTGCAATAATAGCAAAAAAGAGTCAGTAGTTGGTGAAGAGTCTAACAGTTTTATTGTAGGATAAACACTAGTTGCTAAATGTGAGGTGATCTGAGGTTGCAGAGGCAAAATAAAACAGAATCCAAGAAAGGCAGGGCACAAACAAAACTCAGTCCAGTTGTAGCAAAATAAAACACTGTCCAGTAATTGTAGAACATAAGAAACACAATCCGGGTGTGGCTGGGTAGAAAGGAACAGTCTCTGAACTAATACTTGATTACAGGTAATGCAGGAACAAAAGATACTTACAACACAGATGATACTAGACACAGCTAATTGCTGGGAGAATGCAGGAACAGCGGTAGCAGGTAGAGCCAGGGATGCATGAGAACAAACACTGGAAGCAAAAAATCCAAAACACAGGATAGCAACAACAACAATTAATGACCAGTAATGTGCAGTGTTTGGTGTGGGTATGTATGGCAGTGCAGTAGGTGCGGGTGATAATCAAGGACGGAGGTTAACTCCTGCAAACGAAGTGCAGATAGTTCAAAAGTACAAAAGAGCTGCACCTTTGCTAAGAGAGAGGTACCGCAGAGGGAATATATCACAGTCCTAACACCTGTTTCTTATGTTGTGGTATTTGCAGCCCTGCTGTGAGAACTTGAGCCTGTATTCGTTTTCTGTTTGATTATCTGGTGCGACCTTGCCCGGATACTGACCCTATCTGTTGCTGAAGCACTGAACTCTACCTGGAAATTGACCTTGCCCATTAACCACCGTCCTTGACCTTTGCCTGGATACCCACCATCTTGTTACCTGCACTTGCAAGTGCCAGGATACTGAATTTTCCTCTTAACTGTCTGTCCTGATCTCTGTCCGGTTATTGTGTCCTGCAATGCACCCTGGTGAGTCCTGTTACTTTTAACTATCTCACCACTGTCATTTATATCAGTCTCCCGTACAAATTACATCAACATTAACAACATTAGATCATAAGCCCCTACTACCATGTGTTTAGTCCTGGGATAACTGGGTACCAGTGAGCAAATCAGAGAAGAAAAGAGGCTGCTATGGTAAAAGCCACATACAGTAATTCTAAGGGACTCCTAAGAAAACTATCCATTTACCCATCCTATAGGATATATACATTGATCAGCCACAAGATTAAAATCATCTGCCTAATATTGTATAGGTCCTCCTTGTGCCGCCAAAACAGCTCTAACCAATCAAGGCATGGACTCCACAAGACCTCTGAAGATGACCTGTGGTATCTGGCAGCAAGATGTTCATCCCACAGATGCTCCCCAGATTTGAACCTTGAAATCTTTGTCATGTTCCTCAAACCATTCCTGAACAATTTTGAGTGTGGCAGTGTCAGGCGCCGTCTCCGTACTGACACTTGGTGCAGGAGACGGATGCCTGCACCTTCTCAGCAACCACGTCCTGTTGCCTAGCAGCAGGACGCTATCTCTGCTCACCTGTCTGCAGCCAGCATGTCTTACCGCCAAAATCTCCCTAACCCTATCAGGAGGTACCTTAGGGTATATAAAGCAGCCTCTGACACATGTTTAGTGCCAGAGTATTTGGTCTTCAGCCTTACTCCAGCGTTTGTTCCTGTGTTGCTGCTATTTAGATTCTGACCCCAGCTTGTTTCTGACTTCTCCTTTGGTTCCTGATTCTGGCTTTGAGTGATATTTGGTACTGACCCGGCTTCCTGACCATTCTCCTGCTTCTGATTTGGCTATATCCGTTCCCCTGATTTTGACCTAGCTTGTTGACTACTCTTCCATCCTGCATCCTGGTGGGTTGTCACCGCTGCCTCAATTGTTACCTCGCCAGCTGACTGATACTGAGGGCCGCGAACTGCACGTCCCTTGCAACAAAGTCCATACCTCCTTGCGGGGGTTCCTGGTGAAAACCAGGGGCGTGTTAGACTCCGCGCCTAAGTACTCAGTAGTGCCAACTGCTAGCAGGTATCATCAATTCCACCTAGTGATTCTGACAGGCAGGGTGCATTGTCCTGGTGAAAGAGGCCACTATTGCCATGAAGGGGTGTACTTGGTTTGCAACAATGTTTAGTTAGGTGGTACGTGTCAATGTAATAGCCATGTGACTGTCAAGACCCAAGGTTTCTCAGCAGACCATTGCCCAAGGCTTCATACTGCCTCTGCCGGTTTGCCTTCTTCCCATAGTACAGCCTAGTGTCATCTCTTCTCCCTGTAAATGAGGCATATGCACCCAGCCATCCACATAATGTAAAAGAAAGCACGATTCATCAGACCAGGTCACCTTCCATTGCTCTATGGTCCAGTTCTGGCACTCATATGTCCTTTGTAGGCACTTTTGGCAGTGGAAAGGGGGTCATCCATTGGTGTTGGTGATATATACACCAAGGTATTTAATTTTCTTTTTTTGCCATTTAAGTTTGAAATGGGAGGTGAGAAACTGACCTTCTTGGCTACAAAGGTTATGTAGCAAAGCTTCAAACTTTGAAATATTAATTTTGTAGCAAGAGAGACTGCAAATAAAAGCCTGTACCCTGAACATGCTGAGGAGAGATGTTCTAGGCTGTTGGATGGTCAAAAGGACATCATCTGCTAAAAGAGTTAATGTGCACTACAGGTCCCCAGGTTGCACACCCTGTATGTCAGGGCAGGCTTGGGTGGTTGCCCCAGAAGCTCTATGACTAGGGCAAAGATCAGAGGAGAAAGGGTGCAGCCCTGGCACATACCATTATTGATGCAGATCTTATCGGAGGGACAGCTATTGACCATAAATTTGCTGAGGGAAAGGAATAAAGTGCCTGGATACCTGTGAGAAAGCTATCCAAAATTATAATTTTCGATAAAGTCTGTGACATAAAATGGCAAGATATTTGATCAAAATCCTTCTTTGCATCTAGGGAAAGGATAACGGCAGGGGTATTTCTGGTATTGAGATTATGAATCAGGTCAATGGCTCTCCTCATATTATCCCTTGCCTAACAGTTTGGGACAAATACCACATAATGGACTAGGGAGGGAGTTATCAAGAAGAGAGATGGGGTGGTAACTCGCACAATTATAAATGCCCTTGCCTTCCTTGTAGATTACCGAGACTCCAGGGATTCTTTAGATCATGACCTCTCCTTGAGGATGGAATTGAAGAGGGTATGCAGATGATGGAGCAAGACAGTATCAAATATTTTGTAATAAACAGCCATAAAGCCATCCAGTCACGGGGTCTTACCAGACTTCTGGGACTTCAAAACATGCTCAATTTATTCAAGAGAAATTTCAGCAATGAGTTCAGATGGAGTCCGGGGAGATAATTAGGGGAAATTAGCACCAGCAAGGAAATCCTCAATAAGCTGGGCTTGCTGTTGCTTGGCTGAGACACCGGAAGGTTGAGGGAAGTTGCAGAGTTTAGTGTAATAAGCTTGGAATTCAGAGTGGATGCATTGGGGATCATACTGCGGAATCCCATTGGAATCCCTGATAGATAAGAGATTCCGGGCAGCGGACAAAATTCTTTCAGCTTTATCACTTGAAAAATTTAGGTGGAGCGTATTTGAGGTATAGAGGTTGACTAAGGTGCAGGGAAGGTTATTTAAGGTGCCAATCAGGATTAAAAGGAGGACAGGGAAGTCCAATGCACACTAAACAATATATGCATTAATATCTTACATAGCAAAATCAAAATAGACAAAATCAATCAACAATACCACAAAATACAAGTAAATCAGGATGCACCAGCAATGTGTATGCAGTTGTATCAGATCTCATTGTCATCGCGATGGAAAACAGGGTCCAAGAGAGAAGTCGGTGGGAGAAAAAATGTAACACGATTATAGCAAGCCAGGAATGAGGTTGATGCAAAGGCTACAGCTGTAGTGGTCCTGTTTCTGGCAGAAGTAGTCCATGACCCAATAGGAACCTCTAGTCAAGTTAGTGCAGGCATTGCCGATAGTGTAGACAGCAAGGCAGTTTGTATCCAGAGGGGCAGTCTTTGTATCAGAGAAAGAATGGCTTGGAGTACAACATAGAGGGCTTAGAGGTAATAGGATGGAAGGAGTTCAGATGCCAGGGATTCAAACAAAGAAGGGAGATCCCGATTTGTGGAAAAAGACAATTATCAATACAGAAGCAATTTGTCAAGGGTGCAGCTTGTATCACATAGTACAACCCACACAGGGACTAGTAGCATAAGTAAGGTAGCGTGGTCCCAGAGTCAAAGGGCAGAGCAACACAGAGCTCAGTCGTTAGGAGCACGTGGTTTAGTAAGTCTCGGGACTGTAGACCAGTCTCTCCTTGGGTCCTCTGTGTTTGTGGTGTGGAACTGCCTGTGGTAGTATTGTCACACAGATCAGAAGGAGAAGGGGACCGAGGAGTGAGGCCGATTCCTATGAAGGAAGTTTTTTTGCTTGTTCCACACATTTAGCTTTAAGTTTTCTGGTTTTGATGCTGCTAAAATAAAAGGAAAGGAAAACCCCATCGATATTGGAAATTCTGCTTCAGAGGACCGAGGTGACAGGTTGCAGTTTTCTTGTCCTCTAAAATTGCTTCCTTGACTGTAAAATAAGAAAAAAAAGTAATGGCAAAGTATAACATCTCTGGGTAGAAATTGGTCCGGCTGTCTAGGCTTAAGTGCCTTGTGAGCTCAATCCAGGAGGATCCAGTTTTTTAATGTATTTCCGGTCCCAAATGGGTAAACAGTTTATGGAGATAAGAGTCCAGATTTACTGTTTGATGGATTCAGGTATGTCCTCCACTTGCTGTTCTATGTGATCATTCCGAAGCCCAGTGATGTCACTTCTGATCTATAGTTTGCAGGGCATGTTGAACCTCAGCATGGATGGAGGAACACAGAACCTTCCTTTCCTGGATCAAGTAAAAAAAAAATTTTGGTGACAGGATCCAACACTTCGTCGTCAGAGTCTGCGGCAGACCGAGGAAAGTCTGGCCTGTCTGATCTGGCAGTGAGTAAGATTTGTTGGGATGCTAATGGGGAGTAGTCTTCGTATGAGACTCTTTGCTTTTTGGCATTGTTGGAAATGGCAGATGCTGGAACAGGAATACTCAGTAGGAAAGCCAGTGCCATAGGCAGAGAAATCGAACAGCAGAGGCCACTTGGAGAGGGCAATAAACAGAAACATGTCTCTTCCTCCTGATCAGTCAAGAACATAAGGGAGAACTCTAGAATGAAAGAGTGCAGAGAGTAGGGAGTGGTGAGTCGTGGAGGATCAGTGAGGCTACCAAGCTTTGTTCCCAGCACAACTGTTGTGGAATATGCAATTCAGCGAGCAGGTTGTGTCAAAGATATATAGCTCTGGAAATGGGAGAGCAGGTATTGTAAATAGACAGCTAGCTGGTGTACAGCTGATAGTGTCACGAATTGAGGTCTTAGTCCTGTTTACACCACTCGGCGGTACCATATCGCTGTACATCTCCTTTTTGATCGTTTGCAGCATTCTATCCTGGGAAAAGCGTGACTTCTCTCTGCAGTACTGGAGGCTGCCTTCTTGGGTGAGACATTTGCTAAACATCCTGCAAAGTTTGAAAACTTGATCTCATCCACCAATTAGCTTCCTCTGCAGACTATAAGAGTCTTCTCCTACACTCAGCAAATTGCCAGTGCAATACTTTCCTAGTTCCTGGTTCTAGATTACTACAGTTGCTGTTTGTTTGCTGCTTCATTCTGCCTGCTGTATACAGATTTCAGCCATCAACCCTTCATGTTAATTCAACTTCATCCTGTTTGCTGTAATATGGACTTCTACCATTAACCCTCAGAGTGAGTTCAGCTTCATCCTGTTTAATGTTATATGGATTTCTACCATTGACCCTCTGAGTGAGTTCAGCTTCATCCTTGCTGCTATGTGCACTTCTACCATTAGCCCCTTGTGTGAATTCAGCTTCATTCTGCCTGCTGAAATAAAGACTTTGCTTAATTATTCCTCGTGTGGATTCACCTTAATTCTATCTGCTCGTGTACAGATTCCAGCTATTATCTTATGCGTGGGTCCTCCTTTCACCAATCTATTCCTGTCTATCCTACTGGCTATCTGGGGTAGTAGGTTGTTCTTCCGAGTCATCCACTTTCTGACAAAATCTCTGTGTCTTGGGGTACCGACTTCAAGTTCCAGGCCTAACCCAGGTTCTGAGTTGTCCCGGGCCATAGAAGGATGCCACCCCTGTATGTACTCTGCCTGAGTTCTGAGGCTTCCCAATTTCAGTTGTGGTACTATATTTGTCTGAATCTCTGAGTTCTTGGAGGTACTGAGTCTCTGGTCATGGGTTCAGGTCCTCCCTGTTCCCACGTCCAGGTTCCATTAATTTATTCCAGTACTGAGTCCAGTCCAGCATTCCTCCTCCTAACATCCAGTATACAGGATTAGATCAAGCTCTATGAGCAAGACATTCATCTGGCCTCTCCGTTTCCACTACACTCCTGCCACAGCTAGTCCCAAGAGTCCCGAGAGGGATCCCAGAAACCCTATTGCCGAGACAGATAGCTTTTTCATCCAGGCATATGATAGTAATGTGCATGAACTATAAAATGAATCACAGTCTTTCCCCAACAACGAAGATTGAGACTACTCACTGTTGTAGCTAAGGAAAAGAAGAAGCTTCAGCCAGAGACTGGCAATACAAGTCCATGGGGTAAATGCATATACCTGTGATTATAGCAAATTGACGATATTTGGCGACTTTGATGGACAAATTTAGAACGGCAATGTGTTTCATCATCATCATTATCATCACTATTTATTTATATAGCGCCACTGATTCCGCAGTGTTGTACATAGAACTCATTCACATCAGTCCCTGCCCCATTGGAGCTTACAGTTTAAATTCCCCAACATACACACACACACACAGATGACAGAGAGAGAGAGAGTAGGGTCAATTTTGATAGCAGCCAATTAACCTACTAGTATGTTTTTGGAGTGTGGGAAGAAACCGGAGCACCCGGAGGAAACCCACGCAAACATGGGAAGAACATACAAACTCCACACAGAGACAAACTTCACACACCATGGTCAGGAATTTAACTCATGACCCCAGTGCTGTGAGACAGAAGTGCTAACCACTAAGCCACCGTGCTGCCCATGGTGGTGTGTTTAAAGGCAATTTTAGGTTAATACATTTACCCCCAAGTCTGTTGGTGAGAGACCCACTTCAAGTAAGTGAGTGAGAAGTTGCTGGCCAGGAGTCAGAGCATGGAGCACAGGTGACAAACAATAGCCCAGACAGTGTCCAGGTGATTCACCATTCATAAAGGTTGTGTATCTTTTGGTGGAGGTGTGCAACACAGAAGTGGTGGGGGTCGGGTGAAAGGATCCATGTTGTCTGGCCAACGTACAGAGCAGCTGAGTCCACAAGCTGCTTGGAACAACAATGTGAGGACCCCCGCAAGTACACACTTTACATTAATGTGTGTAGTTGCAGGGTCCTCACATTGCCACTTTAAATTCACAGTTCTCTTGTTTAAGTGACGTCAAACTGTAATTAGTAGCTGTTAGCATGGCACTGTGTTTGGAAATATTCTGTGTCATTTTTGAGGTAAGTCTGTCTTATATCATATCAGTTTTATAGTCATTGTGTTTTTTTTGTAGGGATCTTTCTTGTCAGTCATTTCAGAGTCGCTCAAACGTACCCAACCCCGTTTGAGTACACTTAGCATTTCTATTGCCAGCGATGGGAAAATTACCATGCTGTAACTAGAACCATTAATGCTTAAGAGGTCACTTGGTGGCGGAGCTCTCAAGAGCTTTTAGGGCTAGATTTACTAAGCTGCGGGTTTGAAAAAGTGGGGATGTTGCCTATAGCAACCAATCAGATTCTAGCTGTCATTTTGTAGAAGGTACTAAATAAATGAAAGCTAGAATCTGATTGGTTGCTATAGGCAACATCCCCACTTTTTCAAACCCGCAGCTTAGTAAATCTAGCCCTTAGAGTGTCTTCTACCAGGCTTTTGCTATTATGTGAAGAATCCAGGCATGTATTAAATACCCTTGATCTAGGTGACCAATAAAGGTGGTAAAAGAGGGTTGTGTAAGGTTGTTTTTCTTGTAATAAAAATTATATTTACACTTGTGCCTGTGTTTTATTTACATTTTTCTTTTGGGCACTACAGGTCCCTTCGGGCCCTGGGTAGCAAGGCATGCTGGCTCTTGTGGTTCCCCAAGCACCTGTCCCCAAGCCCCTGACAATGCTGGGACCTTCAGCATGGGGCTGGTTACCCCCAGGGGGTAGGAGCTTTTTTTAATATGGATCCCATATTTCAAGGTAATCCAGCCCCATGCTGACCAACCTGTGGTTGGTTGTTATTATGACAGGTTGACCCCACGCTGCTACCAGTAACATCAGGGTTATCCCCATACGATTTGCCTCCCGATCTTGCTAGGAACAGCCTAGGCTGGCTGCACTAGGGTTGGTTAAGATGGGGGGACCAACATTTTGTTTTTCCTTTTTTAAAAAAACTTTATTTCCTGTATAAATGTAATGGCAACTTTGTAGCTGTATCCCCTATGATGATAATGGCATAATTGCTTTGATAGGAAGCAATTATCAAGTACACAAACTGTACCTAGTTCATTACACTAATAGGGGAGAATTTCATATAATTTTTATCTCTGCTACCCTCATCACACACTTCATTAATGTTTAAAAATGTGTTGTAGTTAATATTCAGTCAAAAGGTACAAATGGACATCAGATACTCGGATATGTTTAAAATTTCCCTTCATTATGTTACAAATGTACATGACTATTTTCATTTAACAAAAAAACACACGCCAATTTGTAGGATTAAATTAATTTTTTTTATATAACAAAACTGCAACAATTTGTATAGCTATAAAAAATATATATCTAACATTTTCACATTTTTGAAAAATATATTTTTTATTTTTTTAATTAAAACAGGGGGTATTGCAAATGAGCCTGAGTTTTTTTTTACAACTGGGTGATTTCTTAAATTGTATATACAGACCAAGAGAAGAAATGTGTGTTCTGGGCCATTCAGATGACGATACATTTAAAATATATTTCAAACTTTATTGGTGTGCATTAAAATATTCTCATGAAAGTCTTCTGTGTGATAATCAAAACAAATGATTAACAAAAAAATAAAATATAGATATAGTAATGAGAAACCAGAAAAATTGCTGTTAAAACTAGCAGATCAACACTGCTATTTCACGCCACAGGCTCCTATGCTATAATCAAATATACTGCTGTAGGTCTGGGTAAACACTGTGGATAGTGAACTGGGAGTCGCTGCTGTCTGAATAATAACAGCAGGATCTTTATAAAGTTCCCTTCTGTGTCAAAGTGAGAGTGGGGTATCGTAGTGTAATATCCTTTCCCTGTCCTCACACTACGTAGGCACACTAATATAAATTGCCCTGGCAAATATACCTATGCCATTACAGACAAATTTAGCCAGTAAGAGGAGTTCCGATATGAACAAACACGCCCCAAACCCTGATAGGCAAAAGGGGTGTCCCTAGTATGGAGTTCTTATACCCCCCTTCCTACAATAATTGTGCCCACATGGTGATATTCTGTATTTGGGGCTAATGGTTTATCCCTGTCTGGATACAATTCCTTGCCCCTAAGTTTTGTCCCTCCGCAACAATGGCTAAAAGATAAATTTTTGTAATATTATATAATATGGCATAGTATGAAGAGAGCCGGCGGCGCCCCAAAAACACACATTTCGTCTCTTGGTCTGTCTTTACGATTTATGATTTATATGTGTGGGTGCACAACTCCTATGATGGCTGACAAAATGTTGTTTGATACTTGAGATACTTATTAACCATCTAGGAGAAATTAGGTCCACCTGGTGCGATATATTCTTCTTGTGGTGATTTCTTAATCAGCTGTAAAAAAAGAAATCACAATCTTCAGACATTTTTAAAACATATCTTCGTTCTATGGGTGTACTTTTTTCACACATTTTCCAAGATCAACAGAGTTCAGAAGTAGAACATTAAGTTAAAATCTCTGCAAAGGTTCATGTTATGCTGAAGACAGTAGTAGCCAGAGGACTAACTTTTTGGAGCTACATGCAGATATATTGGGGGTGGGATGGAGTTGCAACAAACATTTATTAGGCCCATGATGTCAAACACCTGTGGAAGAGCATACATTTTTTAGGTCTAGGCTAATTCTAATTTGTGAAATAAAAGCTTTCTGAGGACAACACTTTTATGCTGGCAAAACAAGTGTTAAAAATTATACTTCCTTATAATATCAAGATACCTTCTTCAACTGACTTTTTCTTTGCCTCCACAATTGCTGCAGCAAAAAAAAAAAAGGGTCTCCTTCTGGGCCTTGTCCTCCTCGACCCCCTATCTAGGCTGCTGTCTATGACGTAGGCGACGGTGGATGATGATTTGTTCTGTTTGTAAAATATGACACATTAGTTTATTTATAAATGTTATCTCTGTCTCAGACATACATACAAACATACCTCTACACCACTTTCAAATGGACTTGACGTGCGTGGTTTAAACATCCCTATTACAATAGGGATGTTTAAGCCATCCAGTCCTTCCTTGGACTTTGTCCAGTGAAGGTTATTACAAGCCATAATGGGTTAGATCTAACAGGAATGCAATTTTTCAATATAAACATATGCGACTAATAGAGAATTTACGTCTACGAATCTCAGTCTCCAGGTCTGAGAAAAGCTTAGGCTGCCTCCTCCACAAGCTGGAGCCGCACAATGCTATGCCTACACCCGAATTCAAACCGCAGACGCCTGTGGACAGCCCTGTAGGCATTTCATTTCTCTTCATGAGACACATAACAAGATATAGTTTGATAGCAAAGATCCATTGTTCAGAGAAGGTGGCAGACTGCATGTTTGCAAATGAATGAGACTTTTCAACATCCTGCATATTAATTGGTTCTCAGAACATGTATTGGCATAGGCACACCACTCGCTGATTCCCTCAATACCATATGTAAGATGGCTGACTCACCTGACAATTATTCACAATCATCAACTGTATCCACGCAATTAGGGGACGTGACAATGCCTACACTGTCATACATAGGCAATCACAGAAGAACACAACTGCACGGCCTATATAAGACCTGAGGAGACAATCATTCAGGCCTACCATTTTGTGAGTTGTGATGACATCTTAGGAAATTAAAATTTGGATTAAGCACATCAGAAATTTGTCTTTAAAATTATTGGTGATTACAAGGCTCAATGTGAGACACTTTTCAGGTCATTTAAGTATTGTTACTAATGACTGTCTTTTGCTTTACTTTAGACAAAAACATTAAAATAGAAAACAAGAATCCACCTTCCACCTTTGTGCAAAAACAACAACATTATTTGGGAGTAGCTGACAAATTTTAGCCCGGGGGGCAAACTCAAGATTTTAAAAGAAAAAAATGCAGGTGGCCCAGTGATCCAGACCAAGGTAGCCCACAATGGAACTAGCCTGTGGGCAAAATACCCCTGCACTCCAGCCCAGCCTGCCCCCGCTTGTGACCACTATACCGGTTATTCACATATTGTTAATGACTGTCTTTTTGCTTCTATTTAGACCAAAATTCATGTAGCAAAAATAAAAGTTCAGCCACCCTCCACCTTTCTGCAAATATTTCATTATTTGTTGTGAGTACAAGGCCATATGTGAGCCAATTTACAGGGCATTTAAGTAGAGATGCTCACTGACCCCCGTGAAGTGGTTATGGTTTTGGACCTGGATTAGCTTCGTGTTTTGGTTTTGCTTTTGGTAAAACCACCCTCGTGTGTTTTGGTTTTGGTTTTGGATCTGTATTTTTTGGGAAAAATTGCTAAAATCACATAATTTTGCAGTTTGTTTGATCCTACATTATGGTTAAGCTCAATAACACTAATTTCAAGTAATTTGAAGTCAATTTTGACCACCTCACAGGTCACAATATCATTTTCATACACTTTTGGACAAATACTGCAACGATCTGGCTGGATGGTAAACAACAGAGCAATGACTCAAACACATGGCAGTTCCTACCACATCTAGGACACATTAGCACACAGCAGTGGCAGAAAAGAAATGTGGGGCAAGATGGAATTGTCGTTGAATCATTAAACCAGTTATGGTTCATTTGATCACTCCACCTGTTTCTTGGATAAGTGAGGTAATTCTACAGCTAATACATGGCAACGAGCGCTGACCTCCCTGGGATGCGTGCTTTTATCAGACACACACCAATCCAGGGTGCCAGACAATGCACTAACAAGAGCCCTTGTAATTCCCAGCAAAAAGGCAGTTCATCATTGAGCTTAGAATCAGCCCCAATTCCCCCAAAATTATAATCTAGTTAGGTACCTTTCATGTAAAGTGCAGATTGCAAATACTTGATGAAACAGCAGCAAAGTGGAAGGTAATGCATAAACATGTCTTTCCTATAACCTGAACCTTGAATATCACTGAAGTGTACGTATAATCAATATATATATATATATATATATATATATATATATATATATATATATATATACACACACTACTAATAAACCAAATACTATCTGCTCATAAATCACAGTGTAACGGAACCAATATGAATATGAATTATATATAAATAACTAAATGTTGTAATGCGAGTGTGTGCGTGCGTATTTTACCGTGCGATCGCACCACGCGCTGTGTTAGGTGGCGTACGGATCTGTGTTACGTGGCGTACGCATCGCAATCGCACTCCAAAACAGTATTAACCAATATACTTTCGTTCATCCAATTATACGACTTCGACAATGCTTACATTACTTCTGCAAGCAATGTTGTTCTTTGTTAATAAAATAGTTGTCTTTATACGATTCCAAAAAAATTGATAGTAGGATCAAGTGGAGTTACAGCACAGGCGTCACTAAATCTGGTCAATACTTTTACAGTAGACAAGACCAAATGTCAAAATGTTGTGCTGAGTCATCTGCATCATCAAAGATTTTTGCTAAGCACACAACACTATATAGCACATGTAGGTAACATTGGCACACAGCGGTACCTGAAAGGAAAAATGGTGCAAGATGCAATTGTTCTTGGAACCTCCCACCCACCTTTAAGTTGGATCTTAAAAAGGACATGCACGTTTTAACAAACCAAACACTTCAGCCAAAAAAGTGCCACTCCTTGTGGCTGAAGTGTTTGGTTTGCTTGGCCCCCCACAAAACAAGGTAACAATGGCTTTAAGCCACCTAAGGTAACAGTGGTGTTAATGAACTCTACTGTGGCAAGATGTTGTTGTCATCATCCTCAGCCTCATCCTCACTCTCATCAGTGTGTACATCATTCTCACACATTATTAATTCATCACCGCTGGAATCCACCATTACAGAAGTCTCAGTATTTTGATGTAATTGGTGGGAAAGACCTTCCTCGTGGAACTTGAAGTTCTTTTTTATGAACATCATCTTTTCCACATTTTGAGGTAGCCTCCTACACCGATCTCTGACAAGGTTCCCGGCTGTGCTAAAAACTCTTTCTCAGTACAAACTGGAGGGTGGGCAGCTTAGGTAGTGCAAAGCAATTTGGCACATTGGTGTCAAAATCCCCTTTTTTTGCTCCCATTATGTAAAGGGACTGTCTGATGTGTCTATTTCTATGCTGTAGTTAAAATAATCCCCCACCATCCTTTGGATGTTGATAGTAGGATAAGGTGGAGTTACGGCAAAGGTTTCACATTTTTTGGTCAATTCTTTTAGACCAGACCAGATGTCAAAATTTGGTGCAGAGTCATCTGCATCATCCCTGGGACTCTTTGGAAAGCTAAGCTTTTTCCTAGCAGCAGTTGAGTGAGAAACTGAAGGAGGAGACGCCATCCTGTCACATAACACTTGAGCTGTCATCTTGCACACCTGAGATCCTTGCATCTCTTCCGATCTGGGTCATGTGGAAACAAAGAGAAGATATAGGTCTTAAACCGAGGATCAAGCAGAGTTGCCAAAATGTAGTGATGTGATTTCAAGATTTTGATAACTCTTGGATCCTGGCGAAGCAAATAAAGTGCTTCATCGACATATTTAGTGGAATTGCTTTGTTTAATCTCCCCCTTCAGTTTCTCAAGCTGCTTTTCCAAAAGTCTAATTAAGGCAATAACTTGACTCAAGCTTGCAGTGTCTGAACTCACTTCACAGGTGACTACTTCAAATGGTTTCAGCACCTTGCACAACATGAAAAGTATTCTCCACTGCGCTTGACTAAAATACATCCCCCCTCCTTTCCCAATGTCATGGCTTATGGACTAAGCGTGGATGGCTTTTCGCTCTTCCTCCATATGCAGAAGCATATACAGGGTGGAATTCCACCTTGTTACCACCTCTTGCTTCAGTTGGTGGCAAGGCAAATTAAATTGCTCTTGCAGATGCTGCAATCTCCTACAAGCAAAGTCACCATGGCGTCTTTGATCCACTTTGCGACTGGGTGACAGCTTTCAAATTTGTTTCCTCTTGCAAAGGATTGTTTAACAGTCAATTGTGGTAAACTACTAGTAGTCTTCTTCTTGGTCTGCTTCTGGGATGAGTATTCACCCACAGCAGCAGCAACAGCAGCAGCAGTTGGACTAATGCTCAAGAATTCTTCTGAGTAATCCAGGATAGTGGAGGAGTCATCTAGCCTTAGCAACTTGGATGCAGGACTAACTCCGATCGCTACTGAGGATATTGATGAGGATGGTGTTGTGGGTGTAGTTTGCCGGTGTCGGGATGTAGGTGAGAGAAGGGTCCTATCTGATGATGGACTGCTTGCTGTTATTTTTTTTACCATAACTTTCTGATATTCCCAACACCTTGCCATGAACTCGCAACAAATGGCGTAACATGGATGAGATTCCTAGATGGTTAAGGTCCCTCTGTCGACTGACTGTGGCTTTACATACACTACAAATGGCTAGACAACTGTTGTCAGTATTTGGGTAGAAATAATTCCAGACATACGAAGTGGCTTTTTTGGTGTTATGTCCAGGCATAACAATGGCCTTCTTCTTATCACGTGCCAGAACTGCTTCCACTGGTGCAGGACACAAACAAAATTATCCTCATCAACATCCTCATTAGCGCCCTCGTCGGCAACACAAATATCACGCTCATCTTGTTCCAATTCCAAAGTGGCATCCTAAATTTGTGTTTCAGGCACACATCAGCAGAAATGCTGAAACGGGCCTTCCTTATATGTACACTATCAGAATAGTCACGATTACACATAGCACTCGTGGATGGACTCTCAGGGATTGGTGTGATTTCTGAATCTGAGCATACATTTTCCTCTAATGCCTTACTGTTTTCATCCAGCTCTGCTTTTACAAGTAAAAGTATTTGTGCACCACTTTGAGTCCGAATTAGTTGGTCTTGCTTGGTTACGAATGATGCCTCAGTAACAATTTTAGATCTCGCACTCAGAGAAAGCCGAAGGCCTAATTCTTTATTTGCCACTGTGTGTGTAGAATGGCATGTTGGCAATTTTTTTTTTCCGGCAGATAACTTTCCTGGATTACAGCTCTTTTTTTCTTCACCACGTTAAAGGTGTTTTTTTTTTTTAATGTTTTTTCCCTGACTTAAAAAAACTATGTACTTTTACATAGCCTTTACCAGATGATGTACAGGGAATACTTTTATTAGTGTTGGTGGCAGCAGCTGCTTGCTGTTCCTGTTCTTCTCTGTACTGCTGTGAATCCATTTAGATAACACCGTACACTTTTTGGTGCAAATGAAGAAGAAAAACAAGCAAGGACTAGTATTTGTATTTCACCAATGACAATTAGCAATGGAGCAACACAGCTCTTGTCTTTGGGTGTATATAATACCCTACACTTTTTGGTGCAAATTAAGAAGAAAAACAAGCAAGGACAAGTATTTGTATTTCAGTAATGATAATAAGCAATGTAGCTCTTGTCTTTGGGTGTATATAACACCCTACACTTTTTGGTGCAAGTTCAGAAGTAAAGCCTGCAAGGACTAGTATTTGTATTTCAGTAATGATAATTAGCAATGGAGCTCTTGTCTTTGGGTGTATATAACTTCCTATACTTTTTGGGGAAAATTCAGAATAAAAACAAGCAAGGACTAGTATTTATATTACAGCAATGACAATTAGCAATGGAGCTCTTGTCTTTGGGTGTATATAACACCCTACAGTTTTTGGTGCAAATTCAGAAGAAAAGCCTGTAAGGACTAGTATTTGTATTTCAGCAATGACAATTAGTAACGCAGTTCTCCTTTTTGTGTTACCTATATAACACTGTAGAATTTTACTGCAGATTTACACCAACCCTGCAGGCAGCAATAGTATTTGTATTTTTCTGCAATGAGATTTAACACTGGAGCTACCCCTTCTGTATCCCTCTCTCAAATGGCGCTAGATCGCTGTGGAGGGCGGTATTTATTGATTCCAAAACTCGCGAGATCTAAAGAAGTCACAATGCCTCGTTTTGCAATCCGAAAAAGCGCGAAATTCGGCTCGGTACTCGGATCCCCTAAGTTCGGGTGCATCTCTACATTTAAGTACTGTTTTCTTATTCTATTTTAGAATCATGTCTGACAATGAACAGTCAGGGGCAAGTCAGGCCTCTGCTTCAGCCTCGAAACAGAGGCAGCCAAATTATACTCCAACAGAGGCAGAGGTGTTGTTGCAGCCAGTGGCAGAGAAGCTGCACTCTACCACTCGGCAGCTCTTCGCCACTGGCAAAGGCTGTGTATGGGATGACATGGGATGTCACCACACAGGTCAATGCTGTGGCTCCGATTCTTTGTAAGGTAACTAAGGTAAAAAAAAGGTAATATATTCAGTGTGGATCAATTACTAATATAACCTGCTATGCATCCCTAGCCCAGGTCATGTTAGTTTTCAAATGACTGGGCATCATTGTAAAAGCTAAAAAATGGCTTGATTTAGTTTAGAAGCCTACATATTCTCGCTATAAAGTTTACACATTGGGTAAAAGTATTGCAAATAAGTATTAGTGCTGGCTAGCTGTTATTTTTCTTCCAGTCCTGGGGCCAGGATATTGATATTTATATATGTATAGATATATATCTATACATCTATCTCTCCACAAATAAACTTTTATGATTGTATACATTTTAACATTCTTATCTTTGAACATTTCAAATAGATGGCAAGACTATAAATGTTACTTAAAGGACAAGTTGAGGGATCATTGCAGGCATGCTGAGGCGACAGGCAGTGGTCCCCCTGCCGAATTATACCTCAGTCCCCTGAAGACCACGGCATTGACTTATATGGAAAAACAGATGGTACAATACCGAATGCAACCCATCCCTATAAAAACCTCTATCGTCAGAGGCACATTGTATAGGTCGGCGGATCCCAAAGTGTGCGCCGCGGCTCCCAGGGGTGCCGCGGCGCTGTCACTGGGGTGCCGCGGGCCAGTCATAGAAAAAAAAAAAAAAAGAACACAGAAACTTACCAATCCGCCGGGCGTCGGGACCCAGCAGCCTCCTCTCTCCCGCAGCAGCTTGTCACTGAATATCAACATCAGTGACAGCTGCGGGAGAGAGGAGGCTGCTGGGTCCCGACGCCCGGCGGATTGGTAAGTTTCTGTGTTCTTTTTTTTTTTTTCTATGACTGGCCCGCGGCAGAGGAGTGACAGGGATCGTGGCAGCGGAGGGTGACAGCGGGGCAGAGTGAGTGTAACAGAGGGGCAGAGTGAGTGACAGCGGGGCAGAGTGAGAGTGACAGGGATCGTGGCAGAGTGAGAGTGACAGGGATCGTGGCAGCGGAGGGTGATAGCGGGGCAGAGTGAGTGACAGCGGGGCAGAGGAGGGACACAGCGTGAGAGGGCCAGTGGAGGGGGACACAGCGTGAGAGGGCCAGTGGAGGGGGACACAGCGTGAGAGGGCCAGTGGAGGGGGACACAGCGTGAGAGGGCCAGTGGAGGGGGACACAGCGTGAGAGGGCCAGTGGAGGGGGACACAGCGTGAGAGGGCCAGTGGAGGGGGACACAGCGTGAGAGGGCCAGTGGAGGGGGACACAGCGTGAGAGGGCCAGTGGAGGGGGACACAGCGTGAGAGGGCCAGTGGAGGGGGGACACAGCGTGAGAGGGCCAGTGGAGGGGGGACACAGCGTGAGAGGGCCAGTGGAGGGGGGACACAGCGTGAGAGGGCCAGTGGAGGGGGACACAGCGTGAGAGGGCCAGTGGAGGGGGACACAGCGTGAGAGGGCCAGTGGAGGGGGACACAGCGTGAGAGGGCCAGTGGAGGGGGACACAGCGTGAGAGGGCCAGTGGAGGGGGACACAGCGTGAGAGGGCCAGTGGAGGGGGACACAGCGTGAGAGGGGCAGAGGAGGGGGGACAGCGTGACAGAGGGGGCAGTGTGAGAGAGGGCAGAGTGTCTGGATGCAGAGGGGTCATTTTTGCATACAACTAAATAAGTATTTCTGTCCTGACCTAAATACTTATTACAATTTTTTGACCCAACTACTTCTAAAACAGGACTGCTCAATAATTATTTTGGAGGGGTGCCTTGAAAAAATTTGGAGACTCTAAGGGTGCTGCGAACTGAAAAAGTTTGGGAACCACTGGTATAGGTCAATAGATTTACTACAAAAAATTACATCTATTTGCTTGAGCTAACTAAACCAACCAAGCCAACATTAGCTGGCTAATTTGTAAAATTTGTGTCTACTTATACTTAGAAATTGCCAATTTTAATATAAATAAAAAATCCATGGCACTTATCCTGCAACTCAGTCATCCTAGTTTACAATCAGACCATGATGTCCAAGATTAAGATTTTTTTCTGGCAAAAACACTTTGCCAGAAATACAGTGATACAGTGATATATAAACTTTTTCCAAAATAAAGAGGTAATAATTCACCAAAGACACACACCAAATTGTATGACATTGATTAAGATGAAGAAAACACTTGTAAGTAACCTTTTTATTTTGTAAGCTTTTTATTTTATCAAGATTCAAGGCCTCCTGGACCAAGGGCCAAGAGGCCCCGAAAAGATGAGTATTTATGTTTGTATTTCAATAAATTTATATTTATCTTTGTTTGAATTGATTGCATATGTGCTTTGGATTGTGTAGCCAGTAATACAGCATTTCTTTGAATTCCACAAAAAAAAACAATTTCGGGTGTTTTTGTACATTTACATTAAGGCTTAGATTTATGATGATATCCTAAAATTACTTACATGCAAAATAGATAGACAGCACATATTCTTTAAATAAGGCAGCATCCACCGTTTCTTGGGGATTTGGGTCGACGCCCCCCCCCCCCCCCACCTGGCCAGCAACCGCGGCGTCTTCCATCCAACAGACAAGCATTGCTATCATGGCACATTATGGTATTAATTTATGAACACATATTTTGAACAAATTATAATTTAAACCATTTGCATCAGCATACAATGTATGCAGGTATATGCTGGAGAATAGTTCAAACTTGCATTACATGATACGGGTGTGAGGCTGTACATGACTGCAGGCAATGACTTAGACCAACCCCCTTGCTGGTGCAGGCTTTCCATCTGCAAAAACTCTGCATTCCTGCGTGCACTGATGTTTAAATCAGACTAATGTGCAAGGGAACACCTTTACAGTACAGTGCCTACATGCAGCTGCCAGTTCCCCACCCCGCTTCGTCCCCAAAATCGTAGTCTGTCTTAGGTCTCATTGGTGCTCAAAAATGGAGCTTCATACCCCACTTGCTGCTCCATTTACAATGACTTTCTAACTCGCTCTCCAGTTCCCCTTAGCCCAATGATCATAAACAGCTACATCATTACACCTTTCCAAACTTACCTGCCATCTTAAAAGATGCTCCCATACTGCAGAATGGCTCTGGTCAAAGTCACGCACTCATGCTGACTTCCTCACTTCAAGCTAAATCTCTCCACTTACAGTCTATCCTATCTTAGCCTTATTTCAAGGCTTTCATTTCCTCCCAGTCCTCCATCCCCATCACTTCTTTCCCACCTTCAACTCGCTCCTCCCATCACTACCTTCATCTCCCCACCACACTCCTAGCTGCCCCCTCTGCTCTGGCAATGACTGAATGACTGTCGCCTCACTACCATACTGATTACTGTACAGGCTGCTTCCCTCCTATGGAACGATGTAGAATGCCCTATCAGCAGTGCCGTAACTAGACATTTTAGTGCCCTGGGCGAGACAGGGCAACGGCACTCCCCATCTAAGTGGGAGTGACATTTGTCACGTGGGTGTGGCCTAATGTGGGGGTGTGGCTAGCACTTTACTGAAATTATTCAGTTACACATATTTGCAAATACATGAGAATCTCATGTAGTTCGGCATTTGGAATTACAGAGGGTGTGTGTGTGAGACATTACAGAAGGGGTCGTATATAGAGCAAGGGTAAACAGGAACGGAGTGCAGGGTAGTACAAAAAACAGAAATACAGTGTAATAATAACTGAGAAAAGGTGCACAGAGCAAAGAGGGCTTAAAACTAAATATAACGAGCCTTATAACTAACTGGTTGTAAAGAAAAGAGAGTTCTCCATGAAGCTCAATCATTTAGACCTGTAAGTTTGCGTTCCAAATGCCAAACTTCCTGCCAATGGAACGCACATGCGTTCCACTGCGGAAGTAAAAGCCTGTAGATACAGAGCCAGGTAGCGGGCGGCTGCTGAGCCCCCTTGGGCTTGCGCCCTGGGCGACAATACCGCCCGCACCTGCCTAGTTATGGCTCTGCCTATCAGGTTAGCCTATAAACTCCAAGGTTTCAATCATACCATTAAAATTCACTCCTTTATTCAAGCCTATCAGCTCTCCTCTTATTTCCTTTGCCTCGGCTATCACCTTCACTCCACCACTCGATACGGTAGATAGGATGTAAGCTCTCATGAGCAGGGCTCTCTGTGTTCTCCATCTACTATTCCATCGCCCTCTGTACCTCTAGGCCTGCTTGTCTTGCCCTTTCTTCTTGAGCCCAGGTCTGCTTCACATTGGACATTACCATGACTCTCACTCACTGTCCCACCAATTATGTTTCTTTTGCACTACCAAGTTATCTGTGTGCAATTTCATTAATCAGTAAGTCTGGTATTTGGATTATTTTGTTTTTCATGTATTATGTTATGATCATTGCTGTATGTTTATTGTATACTATTTTAAATGCCTTGTACGGTGCTGTGAACCTTTGGTGGCGACATATAAATAAAAGAAAACAACAATAATAATAATACAAATATTGCCACATTAGATAAGCAGAGGAACAGGCACCTACAGTATAAACTGGAATATATCAACATAAGAGTAAAACTCTAACGGTTATTAACGTGTATTAAGGAGAAGAGCAGCAATGATGCAATCAACACAATAATTGAATCTGTAAGTATACTATACTATCTGTAGTACAGTTAAGCTACAATCAGTATGTGCATGCTATGAATTAATCTTCAAAGGTTCCTTATTAGGGAGGAGTGCTAAATGATGCCATGCAAATATGCCTGGGTTTCAAGTGTATAACCCTGAGGCTTATTTTGCATTTTTTTGTATGCTGCATTAGTATTTTCCCCATCTCCATCAAAAGTAGAATTACATGTAATGGGTCTGATGCAGAGAGGGATGTATGCTAGTTTACCATAGTGCTTCTAGCATAAAACCACTCTGCGCAAGCCCAGAAAGTGGAAAACTTGCGTTAATTCTGCCACTTATGCCAGCCTGCACTCAGAAAAGATGCAGACCAAATACAGTAAAGGCATGTACATGCAATTGCAAATGTTTGCAGACTTGGAAAAACCGTATATACACCTGAGAAAGCAGGTGGTCAGGGTGAGCTGTAAAGAGCGGATGTAAATAACAGATGATGATGATGATGACAGTCTCTAGCACTAGTAAACCGCTTGTAAATGGCTGAATCCTCTGAAGCTGATTGGTGCTTTCTTTGTTGCTCGAATATATATTATGCTTTTGTGTGCATGTGTAAGCAAAATGTACTTTTTTTTGCACAAGAAAGTGAATTGTTTCTGCTGTATTAGAGTTTTTTTTTTTTACGTTTTATAGCCGCCTAATAGTGAATGTGTTTGTTGCACATAAAACAACTGGATAAAACCATAGGTGCAAGAATTTGTGACATGTGTCTGGCTTAAACCAGTCTCATTTGATATTAATGCAGACCTGAAAAAAATTCTGCCACCTTAGACCAGGTCCTATATGAAAATTTACTTATATGTGGGCCTGTGGGTAAATCTGTTTATATAATACTGTTTATGTAAAAGAGTGACATCACTAGTGCTTCTTCCATATTTTGTCCAGCTGTTTTCTTTTAATCTAGCATGCTCTTCCAGCCACCTGTCAGCTAACATGCATACATGGAAACACTGCATAATCTGCAACTGATCATCTTTACTGATAAACAAGACAGAGACCTGTCCCTCTCTCTTTGGCATTGACGTATTGTGGACTACTTCCGTTGATAGGCACTAGCATCTCTTCAAGGCTGTTGTCAAATGAACACCAGTTGGCTTCAGTGATCATTGCCTAGGAGGAAAAACTGACTCATACTGTAAAACAGAATGCAACTAAGTAATATCTCTGTATCTATTGTACTGTTATGTATATTTAACATTGCAAAGAATCAGTGAGTGCATGCTTTATGTTTGTATTGTGTACATTATCACCCAATGCTATGATTAAAGATAGCATTTTATTAACCTCTGTTATTATTTTTCAGTTTAGTGTGTACAGAGAAAAGATGAAGAGCATGATTCAATACTACAAATGTACCTAAGAATTTAATCTGAAAATATCTACTGTAGTCTATGGGAAATAAAGATGTAAAATACATTGATCCTTTGCAAAATAATCCAGATGATAATGGGCAATTAGCCAAATAACATAGCACAAATGGCCACAAACATGGCAACTCCTGATAATCTGAAACTAAATTAATCTGATCATTGTTGGAGATGTTGGTAAATGTTGTTAGAAGATGACTGCTATTGGTTGTGTATGAAGTCATCTTCCAACTGTATTACCAGGCCATGATCTCATTCCATTTAGCCACATGTGTGGTAAAACTGAACACTGATCAGGTGTCCTCCTATCATTATTCAGATTTATTTATATAGCATTAGCATACTCCACATGATTTACAATAGAGTACAAACATAGTAATAAAACTAGACTGAGTATTAACAAACACACAAAGCGGTAAGTGAACCCTACTCTCAAACTTACTATCTAAAGGAAAATGGGAGGTTGAAACATGAGATTAAATGTTACAGATTGCATATTGGACAAATTACAAGTGCTTAGTTGGGACTATATGATTCAGTCACACAGCAATGTTGGTTTGGTGGCAGTAGGTTGTTTCAATATAGAAACAGAATAGATGTCAATTTTGTGTGAATTGTGTAGACGGTTGGTAATCAAGTATCATAGCCTAGGGAGATAAAAATTTTTTAATGAGGTTGTCTAAAGAGGTGAATTTTCATGGAACAATCAAATTCTAGTTAGAGGGTGCATCCCAAAAAGAAGTCCTGTAACCAGGAATAGGAGAAAGTAATTAGTGCAGATGAAAGGTGCAGATCTTGAGCAGAGGGGATCAGCAGGGGAATATTTTGATACATTGAAAAGATATATGTTGGTAAAGTTTATCTTTGTATGTTATTAGAAATATTTCATACTGCATTAGGTAAAATATAGGCAACCGATGTAGGACCTAGCAGAGCAGCAGTAGAATGTTTAGAGAGTAAAATTAGTCTAGCAGTTACGATAAAAATAAATTGTAATTTTTGAAGTAGGTAGGAAGACCAGTCAGAACGAAATTGCTATTGTCAATGTAGAAGATTAGGATTGCCTTCATTTAGATTTTATCAATGTTTTGATTTTGCAGTGTCTCCTGTGTACACATTATTGTAGAACTCGCCTGGACAATTTGAGACAAAGCCTGAAATTTATCTTCCACTATCTGGACTAGGTTAAGATGTATACACTCCTATGTAATCTTACTTCCAGATGCAATTTATGTAACGATTGAAAGTCACAATGACCATGCCAATTCATGCGTACACACCTGCACAATTTACCTTCGCATCTGCGATCTTCATCTCTCATAACAATCTGCTGAAAATGCTCTATACACACACTATACCAATATTTGCCTGCACTGTTGGACGTGAGTGTATACACACTTCCAAATTTGCCTGACACTGTTCCATCTTTGATCGTAATTTTTGGAAGTTTAGAAAGCCAAATCAACTGATGCAATGTGTTTTGGCACACTAAAATATGATTGTGGGAGTATACACACTCTTGCAATATCTGAAGAAATGGCCATGAATTGTGTCATCTGCAGGATAATTGCATAGATGTGTACCCAGCTTTAGTGTCCATATTATGGCCTGATTACGATGTCAGGAATGTCTGTAGAAACTACCCATGAGTAAGGAGATACCCTATTGTGTCTTCCAGCTAAGGAAAGGATATGCCTTTTCACTCTCACCTGATGCTCCTAAACCTGCAAGAGCCTAGACTTCTGTTTCTTCACTGAACCACTGGCGCTGTCTCATGCCTGCAGTCATCGGCGGAACTACCATTGGCAAGGCAGGTGCTGTGCACTGAGGCCCATATAGATAATGGGGCCCATTGCATGGCAAATGCAGAGGGTCAGGGGCCCTGGCTGCCTCCTCCACTCCTCCATGCACCAGGGGCCCACAGCTCGCTAGTATATGGAAGTGGCTGCACAGACAGTTCCATGTTTTTATAGTGTGATCCTCTTGGCCAACATACAGAAGCATAAAATAAGACATATACAGCACAAAGTTCTACTACAAAAGGCTTACACTTAGGGTAGATTGTACATTAAAAATAGACACTTGACATGCATGGTGTGGTGAAAACTACTTATTGTGTTGTAAAAATAAATGTTAAAATGGCCAAACAAATGCTTATAGTGTACTGTGCTGTACAGTATGGCAAACAGTGTATATTTAATATGCACAGTATTTCAAAATGTAAATCATGATGCCTACAGCATAATATTGCTACCAAATAACTTTGCAATCCCAACATATTGCGTTATAATACCACTATTTGGTCTGCTCATGACTACATATTGCCTCCATAATGCCACTGTATTGCCTCAAATATCACCATGTATGTCCATTATGCCCAGAGCCGGATTAACAATAGGGCTAAAGGGGCTACAGCCCAGGGGCCTCAGGCAGTTGGGGGGGGGGGGGGGGTCCGCCGGCATTCATCGGGTCAGGGAGTGTCCTTGCCCCCGGCTCCGACTGTCACCTGTTCTAGGAGAATGGCAGGCAGCTAACAGCAAATGTTATGCTGTTAGTTGCCTGCTGTCACTGTAGGACTTACGCGGTGCGCAGTAATCTCCTTACTAAGGAGATCTTGTGAGAGTGAGACTATGAGAGACTGCGCGCCACATAAGTCCTACAGGGAGTGGAACAACGGAAGGAGGTAAGCTCATGGGGGGGGGGGGGGGGGGGGGGAAGCCTCATGGCTGGGGGGCCCTCACAGAGCCCTTAGCCCAGGGGCCTCCCTTCCCTTAATCCGGCCCTGATTATGCCCACTATATTTCTATAATGCCACTATAATACCTCCATATAAAATCATGCCCAGTATTTCTATGTTCTCTAGCTCACAATGCTACCGCCACTCTCTCATGTAGACATATACCAAACAGATTGAGCAGGAATAACCCTACCAATGTGTTTGGCACTAATCTTGAACTTCTCAGTCAACTTCGGTAAGTCTGTTCCTGCTCAGTCTGCTGTCTCTTGCCGTAGTGAGCTGAGCTTGTGACATTATTCCTCTACAGTTGTTGTGGAGAAGGACAAAGCGTCACCACCCCCAAACCAGTTACACCACTGAGAAAATCATATGTTTAAAGATAATTTTTAATAGCAAACAACATTTTTTAAGACCATCCAAATGGCTAAACTCCAATGAATTATGAGACCTGGGACTCCGAGGTGACTTCTAACATAATTTTTATTTAAAAGCAGAGATGCATTATTTATTGTAGTACAGGCTTCAATTAGGAACAAAACATATTGATTTTATTAGGTGCTTTTTAACATATTGGTGCGGTTTACCTTCAATGACAGCAATGCATGTTATCATGGAACAGTTTCAAAATGAAATGTAACACTAGTGACATTATTACTCTCCAAATATAAGCAGTTACATCATTACTGTCACTTCTGTATGAAAAATCATATTACGCAACACTGTACAGAGAATATGTGATCAGTAACATTTGCACTGCCTCACTGTAGCTAAATCCATACTACACACTTCAAGGTCCATTTTGTCAGAAGTCAAGAAACCAATAATATGTTTTAGGACTATGAAGGGAAACCGGAGCAGTCTGAGAAAAAGAGAAACATGTAACCTCCACACAGATAAAAACCTTGTCAGAATCAAACCCATGACCCAGTGTGATAAGGCAATATAAGTATATATGCACTAACATTTGGACATAATGGAATATGTAAAAATATTAAACTCACAATTTGAAAAGTGCTAAAAAAACATTACAGCAGTGGCTCTCTTTTATTCTGAATGTAGAATGCTAGTTGCCAATTTACTTGTTCTCAAGAAAATAAAATAAAGGACCTACTGCCTGTAAATGATGAAAACATAATTTTAAATGCAGTATATTTAAGAGTATTTTCATTTGTTTTCTAATTTTGATAAGGAATATTTATTTTGTTTTGCCATATGTATCCATATACTTGATGATCTGACATTTATGGTACAATATATCTAATCTCTTTCACTGTGCTAGAGTAGTTTTTTTTTTTTTTTTAATATCATTTTTTTTTTTTTATATAGTTTTTTTTTACAGCCATGCCCAAAAACATTGGCACCCTTGCATCTTTTTCAAATAACTCAAAAATTCCACTGAACATAAGGTGAAATTAACAGTATTTGATTTCTACAATTCTTTCTCTGTTAATATACAGAACCTTTTGAGAAATGTGATTTTGCTGAGCTGACGCCATCTTGTTGCCTCTCAGCCATTTTGTTCTTTTATAGTTTAAAGACAGCTTAAATGCAGCTACTTTGTAGACGTTATTCATTATAATTTTGTTGTTTGCAAGAAGCTTGTCCATGACCTTGGATATGACAGACAGGAGATAAACCACCAGCCCCCTTGGGAGAATTCCTGTGAGAATGTAGCAAGGTTGTGTAAAGGAATCATGCATAATAATTGGTTAAGATAGTTAGGGGCATAGTTTGCTGAAGTACGTGATTTTGTATAGTCAGAGTGCTATAAGTATGTGCACTTGTAAACAATAAATCAGAGCATATTGAACACTCAGAACTTGCAGTGTCTCTTATTCTCTTAGGCTGATGAGCTCATAAACTGGTAAACTGATACTTACAGGTGAACTGACTGATTAGATCCGTCAACATTGGAGTTCCCACCGAGACTGCTGACCCGAGCCAAGGACAGACAACATAGAAGGTCGCCCTGGACACAGGACTCTGACTATAACCCGGGTGAGTAGAATTTTCTACTCGTCAGGCTCCTCTGTTTCAAGCTTCCTCATATCCGTCTAAGGCAGTGTTGGCTAACCTGTGACACTCCAGATGTTGTGAAACTACAAGTCTCAGCATGCTTTGTCAATATATAGCAGCTTATTGCTGGAAGGGTATGCTGGGACTTGTAGCTTCACAACACCTGGAGAGTCACAGGTTAGCCGACACTGGTCTAAGGTATCAGGCACGCAGATCTGATTTATACAGTAATTACTAACCCGATTTGTTTACTGCAATTGTATTGGTAACTAGATTTTTGAAAGAGTGAATTTTGAGTGCATGTGGGAACACTTTAGAAACCATCCCCAGAAATATTTTATGGAGGGTAGATGCTGTAATCTGCCCAAAGTTTAGAAGAATTTCGCAGACCTTCACCCCAGACACTGTCAAAACGGTTGTTTTGCATGAAAATCCAGAATAAGGAGTCCACAGAACCGGACATTTAGTACAAGGAGTCCACAGAACCAGACATCCACTGTAAGGGGTCCACAGAACTGGACATCCACTGTAAAGGTGTCCACAGAATGGGACGTCCACTACTAGGACAACCCACAGAAACTAGATCAGAGTCCCTATGGGGACTCAACAGAATACTGTTAATATGGAAAATATAGATAGTAAACAGATAAATGACAGCAGCTCCCCCATAGATATGATGCACAAAGATTTTAGGGAATGGGGGGAGTAGAAGATCTGCAAGTAAGTTTTCAAGAAAGCAGGGACAGCCAAAGAATGAATCAAGTAGGTTGTGTACTATCAATGTATGTTTGATGCTGCGCAGCTGAAAGAGTGGAATGTGCCCCCCCCCCCCCCCTTATTCTGTGCAAAAGATTTCAGTGTGTTGAGCTAAGAATGTTATGGACTGGAATAATATCAGGCCAAGTGGGCAGTACCCACGAAAGCCTGGGCACATGACTAGCTGAGTCAGGATCATATGATGCTTAGAGAATAAGAACACAAGGCAATGGGTCTGCTTAATATGTACTTCAATGAATATGAGCATAGTACATGTCAACACATAACAATGCAGCAAATAGTAATGAGATGTAGAGATAAGCAGAGTATTACATATAACATTACAATGTTTAAGCATTAAACACGGCAGTACTGCAAATCACAAGAAATATATATAATATATATATATATATATATATATATATATATATATATATATATATATATATATATATATGACATAAATGCAAGTGTCCATAAAACACATAGAATATGTATTGCATCCACTGAGCACAGAAGGAGTCCACAGCTAACTACTAGCAGGTTCTGTGCACATCAGAATATGTAAGTTTGCAACGCCCTGCCGTGACTATGGTTTTGTATTTGGCAGTAGTCAGTATGCAGCATGGATGGTGATAGCTGTGACAAGACATGAAGACATGTATAGAGACCAGCAAAGTTCTGTACACAGAGATGGTGAGTAACGATGTTCAGGATACCACAGGGGGCCGGTAATTAGTAGAGATTAGCACTACAACATATATGCAAGGTAGGAGTCTGATCACAGCAGAGTGTAGAAATAGCAGCATCAGCGGAACAGTCCCTAAGGTATCAAATAAGTTCTTGTACAGTAGTATAGGTGAGATGGCAGTTCAGTATATCACAATGATGATAATCTGCACACTTGGCATAATAAACAAAGTCTTGTCAAATGATGCATAAAGATACTTGCGAACAGGAGAGTCCCAAAGATAGTGCTACCAGCACTTGGTTGATGAAGCAGGTTCACCCACAGGGAATCCAACAGGAGAGTTCAGGAATGCACAAGGGTCAGAGACTACACAGGAGTCCATGGAGTCAGGCTAGCAAACAAGTGGCACTGACAATGAGCAGGTGTCAGTGCTGAGTTTAAATAGAGCAGGTTTGAATGACCCGCCCTGAAGGTGATTCATGTGATCCACAGGAGAACAGAGCAGACAGGGAAAGTAGCAAACCTGGACAGGATTGTTACAAAGAAGGGGGGCTATGAGCAGCGGGGAAGCTGCAAATCTTTCTCCCCCTATCTGTACAGTGTGAAAGAAATCTTCTAGAAGGACTCTGTTTTTTGTTATCTGACAATGTATGTAAAATTTATCAAAAGCTTCTTTGAGTATGTTTCAATAATTCAAGAGTAACTAAAATGTGTCCGGAATGGTGAGTAGTAAAACCATATTGAAGCTGATTTGCATTTAGTTTAATGCTGGGACTTGTAGTTCTACAGCAGTAGGCTGGAAAGTATCAGTTATTTTTTTTCTTCTGTAAGTGAGTTTTTGCCTCTGTCTTACTGTGTGTGAGGGAGATCCGTGTTTGTCTGTCTTGACTGTTTTACAAGAGACATGTTTCAAGGTTGAAAAAGTTGTATATTTGTAAATGTAATGCCTGCAGTGCATTTGTAAGCTTTGGAAGAGATGCAAAACAAGTTTTAAGATCTTTAGTCCGCCATTGCACGAATCAGTTGATGGAAAAAACTGTAAACATAGTGTCAGGAGAAAACACTGACCTCCAGCTGGCTGGGGTCCAACAAGTTGTATTTGAACAAGATTATTTTGTCTGGGAATTTGAGAAAAATAGCTTACACTTTAAGTTAAAAGAGAAAGGTAGGAGTAAGCTTTTACATGCAAATGTTACACGCAGTTTCAATCTGTGTGAAAATGGCGCTGATGCATGTTCTCAGAAATCAGGGGGGTTTGTTATGCCCATAAAGAAATGTTACGAGATAAAATGTCATCTGTGAGCGAGACTAGATCAGTGAATATATTTGTACTTTTGATACGGAAATCGCATAATCTGAAAATATGTGTGAATACTTCGTGATGAGAAATTCTGTTGAGAAAATGCTGAGTGATTTGCAGACGTAATGCAAGGTGTCTAGCGAGAGTACTCTGATTTATGAGAGGAGCAGTGTTGCTTTCAAAATGGCTGAATGCCTGGAACCTTTTGAGAGCTGGTTGATTGAATGATTGCAAACCAGGAAGACACATCAGAGTCATTCAAGGGGGCTGTACTAGGTGATGATGAGATAGGAGTGGCTTTGAACACTCGCCCAGGTCACATCACTTTGACATTCTCTGTTTGTGAGATTAGGGACTGCCCCTTTGTGGAAATCATATTTTCATAACATGGAATGCATTGTGTGACAGTTAAGCTACACAAAGAAACACGTAAACTAGTGTCTTATTAGCAGCTGTTTACTGCACAAAAATGTTCATTGGTTACCTGATAATGGTGTACTGATAGTGATAAGCATGTTACATGCAGCAGCACACACTGATTGGGAAATGTGAATTAATGACCGCTACTGTAATCCCTAATGAATAAATTGTAATCTCTATGCAAAGTTTTTTCTCTTCACAGAAGGTCTCTAGCTACAGAAAAAAACCCTTTAGGCAATCCAGATTTAATTTATCCAACTCCCAATGAATAGAAGTTTGCAATATGTTTTGGTCAACAGCCACAACAAACATAAGCAGACACTAATGAAGGATTTAAATAACGTAGATTCTGCTGAGTAATGACTACTGTGTTTTGGAAACAGATATTAGACTTTATCGACTATTCGCATAGCAAATGCTTGAACTAGGTGGTTTTTCTGTATGTCTTGGAAAGTCAGAAGGCATGTTTTTAAAGAGAGAAGGAGGAATTGACTAGCATAGTTAAATATGAAATGGTGTTTTGGTTTGTTTTGTTTTGGTTTTATATTAGATGTTTTGAAAGACAGTAAGGCAATGTGATGTCAAATGTTGGTAGATAACAAAAGGTTTTTATTTTTATCCTCATAATAGTTTTGAGTCAATCAGTGTTGTAAACACATTTACTGCCCTTATTTACTTTACTGTAATCGTCATATTCTGTAAATACTTATTTTTATCTTGGGTATGGTAATCCATTGTTGGGAATTTAAAGTCTGTACATAAATGAAGAAAAGTCTCAAGACTTTATGAGCTATTATCTGAGCTCCTGCAGTGGCAGTTTAACCAATATTAAGCTGAAGTAACTTCAGTGCCAGCACTGGCTTTGCCAGATTATGACAAGCCTTCACATTATTTTGTCATGAAGTCAGTGCACATGCACAAGGGGTACTGACACAGATACATGGTCGTAAACTAAGGCCACCTGCATACTACTCTGCACAATTAGAGACCCAATTATACGAGCAGCACCCACCTGCGTAAAAGCAGTAGATCCAGCTGCTGTAGTACTTGAAAAGAGTAGAGATTATTCTAGGACACTCAGTAACCCTAATGGGGCCACATGCAGTAGCAAATATTTTAAACCAAGCACAACATTTGTCACTGGCCAGACTTACTAAATTTGAAGTAGCACAACTAACTCCCAGTAATGTTACACTTAAACGGTGCACAATGTTGAACCCTACTACATTATTTTTGCATCTTTCAAAAGATGGGAGGACACGTCTGGGATTCCATAGGGATTCGGAGGAATCCCAGTTTAAACAAGAAGAAAAAATAAACACACAGCATTTTTCTGAACATGATTGTGTAGAATTAATGAGACAAAAATATGTGGTTTTCTCTGACATTAAAGATACACTACACCAGATGCAGATATCACTCTTTTTGACAGAAATAGACTCTACCGAGTCACATGTCAGCGCAAGAAGTTGAAGACATTAGGGCACTGTTCACCGCCTTTCAACTGCCCTCCAAACTGTCAGTGATGAAGGTGAAGGCGCATACAAGAGATACTACCCCTGAAGCTAAGGGAAATAGACTGGTAAACCAGGCCACACTAGAAGCCACCATAGCCCCAGTACCGCAAAGGGAGTCTATTTTCATGATGACTCCTGACCCCAAATTTGACCGTACCACACTCCAAATTATGTAGAAACAAGCAACAGAGAATGAGAAAAATGTTTGGGCAAAACATGAAGCACTTGAAGTGCAAGGAGAGTGGTGAAAGGTTAGCGTTTGTGTCTGCCAAAACACTTTATCCCATTATGGCCAATATAGCACACGGGAGAGTGCATCTGGGGAAAGATGCTATGGTTGCACTCACTAACAGGTTATGGATAGAACCAGGGTTCGCCCAAGCAGCACAGGCGTTAGTGGCTAGATGCCTAATCTGTGCACAGAATAACCCAGGTAAGTCTGTCCCAACTCCAAGGAAAAGCACACCACAGACACAGTATCCCGTTAAGAGGATACAGATAGACTTTATACAACTTCCCAATTGCTTGGGCAATGAGTATGTGCCTGCCTGTGTCGACCTCTTTAGTCACTGGCTGGAGGCTTAGCCATATAGAAAAGCAACTACTAAAACTGTAGCCAAGAAAATTATGAGTGAGGTAATCTGCAGATCTGGGGTACCAGTGGTCATTGAAATTGACACTTTACAGGGCAAAGATTCCAGGAACTGCTAAAAGACGCCTTAATGGTACTCTGAAATTGAAAATGCAGAAAATAATGGCTGAAACAGGGTTACCATGGATTTCATGCCTACCCATGGCCCTGTACTTAGTAAGAAACACTCCTAGGAAAGACACAGGTTTAGCACCAAATGAGATACTGTTTGGCACAGCACACAGAACAGGCTGTTATATTCCACATCAACTACAGCATGTACATAGTGATTTGTTGAACTATGTTGCCTTATTACAGAAACAACTAACTGAAATACATGGTCAAGTGTTCTCTTCCATTCCAGATCTTAATTTTGATACAGGTACCCATGGACTGCAACCAAGGGACAGGGTGGTCGTGAGAAGCATGTCAGGAGAAGTCTTGAACCCAGATACGAGGGTCCTCAAGTCCTTTTAACGACTCCCATGGCAGTGAAAGTACAGGGAAATGACACCTGAATACATGCTACCCACTGCAAGATCTTCAGACAAGGGGAGTCTGAGTAAAATGTATTTTAGAAGTTACTTAAAGGTCCAGGGGACACCAGAGAGGGGTGTTCAATAACATTAGCAGTTGGTATGTTGATTGCAAGTTATTTTCCTTTGTTGTATGCTGTAGGATGTGTACCAGTCTAGAAAAGAAAAGCCAGGTCTGGAAGAACCAGACTCACGCCAATAGTAATGTAGAGATCATTATACATAATAAGAAAAATCCCAATAGAAAAGCTCAACCCAACCAAATAAAGAAATGAGCAACCAGTGTCTATAGGGCTTTACACCCAATACAGAAATGTATTTGTGAATATTGTGGACATCCTCCTGAAGAAAGGTGTATCAGATGGTACCAGAGCCCAGCACATTTTTACATTTACACAAGACAATAGGTTAATATTGGACTACCTGACAGCTTAGTCTGAATGGTACTGTCTAACCCTAAATGCTCAATTTGCAGTCCAGTGTTGCACCTTTTTCATAATGACACAGATGATCCAGAGAAAATAATTATTATATATATATATATATATATATGTACTAATAAAGCTGATTATGTGGCTTATTAACAAGTGTATTAAAGCTGTTTCTCTTCCAGAAAAAAGAAAAAGGTTACCACACCTGTCTTAAACGCTGTACTGTGCATCCCATCTAATAAACCTTGTGGAACTCTCAGTACTACTGCCATCTGTGCAGAAACCAAGAACATTTTCTTTGGAATAGACAATAAGGAAGCACACCCCTGAGCCTCTCATGTTCATGATACATGTGAAGATCTGACATCAAGACAATCTAGTAAATTCTGGATGCTGCAGCCAGTGTCGGACTGGGGCATGAAGGGCCCACCGGGGGACTGCAACACTAGCGGCCCACCAGAGGGGGTGTGGTCAGCCATCATAGAGGCGGGACCTGACACTAGAGGGGGAGTGGTCAGTCCACGAAAGACAGCTAGCACCTTAGTGTAGTATATAAAGCATACAGTGTGTGTATAAAGAATACAGTCTTGACCTGCCCCTTAGATTGGGCAGAACAGTCACCAAAAAGCAGGATTGTCCCACTAGACCAGGCTTGGCTAACCTGTGGTACTCCAGGTTTTGTGAAACTACAAGCCCCAGCATGCTTTGCCAATATATAGCAGCTTATTACTGTAAGGGTATGCTGGGACTTGTAGTTTCACAATACCTGGAGTACTACAAGTTAGCCAAGCCTGCACTAAACTCAGAACATTTGACAGACTGTCCTACCTGTTGTTGTCACTTTTTCCACTTGTGGCTGCTGGTTTCTTTAGTTGCGGCTTGTCTGGATCCAGGAATGTTGAGGGCCCTATTTGGAAAAAATAATGGGTACATTTAGAAATGCCAACCATCCCTGCCATTAAATCAACAGCACCCACATTCAATTATAGACCAAAACCACCTCAGCATTAAAGGTCCCATCACCCCCTCCCTATAGTGTTCACTGTGCAGCCCCCCTCACTATAGTTTAGTATAGTCAGCTCCCCTATACCACATAGTAGTGCTCCCAAAACAATGTTATGCCACATATGCCCCCAATGTTATGCCACACAGTAGTGCCCCAGAGTTATGCAACACAGCAGTGCCCCAAATGTGATGCCACATAGTGCCCCCATTGTTATGCCACACAGTAGTGCCCCAATGTTATGCCACATATGCCCCCAAAGTTATGCCACACAGTAGTGCCCCAATGTTATGCCACATAAGCCCCCAATGTTTTGCCACACAGTAGTGCCCCAGAGATATGCCACACAGCAGTGCCCTAAATGTGATGCCACATAGTGCCCCCATTGTTATGCCACACAGTAATGCACAAAGTTATGAAACGCAAGTGACCAAGATACACACACACACACACACACACACACACACACACACACACACACACAATATAGTATAAATAAATGGTTAAAAAATATACTGAACTTACCTATATGTTGATATTGCTGCAGGGCAGGCTCTGCTCCTTCTCCCTTCTTCATAAGGCGGGAAGATCAGCTGACATGGGGAGGGGGCGGGTCACATGATCGCAGCTGCGATCGCAATTGAGGAGCGGGGACACCGGGTCCTTGTGAGGGGCCTCCAGGTAAGCTCTGCCCACGGGTAAAAGGGGGTGTGACCATATGGTAGCCGGGCCTACCAGTGGTTTAACCGGTAGTCCGCTGGGCCAGTCCGACACTGGCTGCAGCTATCAGAAGGGCCATCTAGGTGTACTATCTGTGAGAAACTATTGAAACCAACAAAGAAAAAGACATGCAGCGGGGGCAAGATGTTTGTCGACTCATTGACCATCTATTAATATCAGCTAGAAGAGGGATCATGGACTAGCTATTGGTGGGGGATGGGTTGTTCTATGTATCCAGTTTTAGGCATCCCTATGCATATGTTCTGTTAGAAGGGTGTATGTGTTTAAGTACCCATTGAAAGCGACAGCAAGAATGTGATCTCTGATAGGTAGTATTATATTAGTAAATAATGAATAAAAATAAGCTGTGCCCATGATCTTGGGTATGGCAGACAGGAGATAAACCACCAGCCCCCCTTGGGAGTACTCCTGTGTAGCAAGGTTGTGTAATGAATCATGCACAATAATTGGTTTAGATAGTTAGGGACGTAGTTTGAAGAAGTACGTGATTTTGTATAGTCAGAGTGCTATAAGTATGTGAACTTGTAAACAATAAATCAGAGCATATTGAACACTCAGATCTTGCTCTTATCTTATAGTGTCTCTTATTCTCTCCGGCTGATGAGCTCATAAACTGGTAAACTGATACTTACAGGTGAACTGACTGATTAGTTCCGACACTTTGTTTGTGATTCCAAATGTAATACTGTATATACATTTAGATCAGATAATGAAAATAAATGGCATTGACAAATTTATTGACTTATATATACCTATATACAGGTCTAGACTGGCTATCTGGCACTTCTGGCAAATACCAGGGTCAGCGCTGTCTCACTCTCATCGGGGTCTGTTATCACTGTTTGTTTTTTTTGCAGATTCATGACTCTACGCACTAGCTGCCTTCCATGGGCTTTTGCGAGCCAACAGACACTGGCTGAAGAAGAAGTCCAATGTCCGCAATCACCACCAAGGGTATAGTTACTAAACTGTGGGTTTGAAAAAGTAGAGATGTTACCTATACCAACCAATCAGATTCTACTTATCATTTATTTAGTACATTCTACAAAATGACAGCTAGAATCTGATTGGTTGCTACAGGCAACATCTCCACTTTTTCAAACCCACAGTTTAATAAATATACCCCCTAGTTTCTGTGTATTTTGAGATACTGCAGAAAAATAAAGTAAACTAAACTAAACTATAAATGGACCCTGCTCACAAGTTTACAATCTATAGATCAGCTGCACTCCAGGGTCCTGAGTCATTAAGGAGTACAAAGCATAAAGAAGGAGTAACTGTGCACCTGGGCAAAACCATGTTACATTGGAGAGGGAGGTAAATTTAAAATGTGGGGACAAATTTATTGCTGGGATAGGGCATGTCCTAGATGAACTTTACATTTCAGTGTAAAAATAACGCTATCAAGTATTTGTGTGCTAGATGATAAAAAATCCAGTATTTAAATTATGTGCAAAATAATAAACTCATTTTCACCCCTTGAATTGTAACATGGTTTGTCCTGGAGAACATTTACTCCATTTTTTTTGCCTTACTTTTCTTAATGACTCATGCCCCAGAAGTACTACCAACTATATTCCTATAGCCTTCACGTTTCTTTAGACTGAAAGACCAGCTGTGCAGGAGTTTTCTGGATTGGGTAGAGGCAAGCAATGGTAAGGAGTTATAACATGTAAATATGTGTTATAACCACATTTCCCTTGTTGTACTTTGCACAACATGGGTAATAATTGGTTTAGACAGAACACAGAGTGTGATACATATGTTTGTGGCGAGGCTTCTTGTCACACTGCACAATGGCCCATCACCGTACAATAATATTTTGCATGGAGCCCTGTGGGCTTTCAATTTTAGCTGATTTTAAGACACAGCCTGGCCCTGCCTATATATGTAGGTTGCATAACCTTTGATCAAAATAACTCTGCCGCTTCCTATAGCAATATAGTCATACAGTCCCATCAGCGTTCTGCACCACTCTACTGGCAGATTAGTCCAATATTCTTGTGTAAACTGCATCAGTTTTACAAGATTTGAAGGGTTCCTTCTCCTAACTGCTGTTTTCAGATCTCTCCACAGGGATTTAAATCTGGACTCATTACTAGCCAATTCAGAACAGTCCATCATCTTGTCTTGAAACATTCCTGGGAGCTTTCTGAAGTGTGTTTGGGGTCATGGTGCTGCCCCATGACCTGTAACAAAGAACCAGCTTTCCTGCACTGAACTCAACATTGCACTACAAAATGGCCTGGCAATTTCCAGATTTCATGATGCTATAGACACGTTAAAGACACCGAGTGTCAGATGCAGGACAGCAACCCCAAAACATCACTGAACCTCTTCCTAATTTGACTGTGTGAAAGAGTTTTTTTTATTTTGCTGTCTGTAAACATAGGGATGATGTGCTTTACCAAAAAGCTCTAATTTGGTCACATCTTTACACAAAACATTCTTATGGAAGGTATTTGGCTTGTTCATGTATGTTTTGGCAAGTTTCAGTAGGACTTTCTTATGTCTCTGTCTCAGCAGTAGGGCCCTCCTTGGCCTCATGCCATATTACCATCTTTCATTAAGTTGGTGATGGATGGTGCAAGTTGAAACTGTCATAACTTGTGTCTGAAGGTCAAAACTGAATGTATTTGGCAGTTGATGTTTTCTCTTGAGGTTGGCTACAGTGCCATGGTTTTTAAACTTCCTAATATCATTACGTACCGTGAAAACAAGAACATTAAGGTCACTGCAGATTGATTTGTAACATTGAGATTGGTCCTTTGGCTACAAGCTTCACCTGACCTCCTCCACTAATCTCTGGCTTTCCATCTTTCCTCCGTGTTCACTACAGTACACACAGTGACACAAAACCGGAGTATGAGTCCTTTTATCTGTTCAAGCTAGTTTAATGTAGAGATGCTCAGGCTTGGTTCCCCGAGAACCAAGTACACCTGAACTTCACAGATCCGAGTACCGAGCCAAGACGGCTCGGTGCTTTTGCGCGCTCTTGGAATTGAAAACAAGGCAAAACGTCATTGTTACGTCGTCGGATCTAGCGAGTTTTGAATTCTAGAAGTACCGCCCTCCACGGCGATCCAGCGCCATTTCACAGAAGGACACAGAAGGGGTAGCACGGTTCCTGGTAGTCTCTAGTGCTGTTGGGCAATGTCATAGCTAGAAAAGAAAGAGGAGGAGTAGCAGTGTTCTTCAAAGTCTCCATTGACATTCAGGAGAGCTGCATTGCTAATTGTCATTGCTGAAATAGGAATAATAGGGCTGGCAGTCTTGGTCTAAATCTGCAGTCACATTGTACGGTGTTATATAGCTCACACACAAAGAGGAGAGCTCCATTGCTCCATTGCTTATTGTCATTGCTAAAATAGAAATAATAGGGCTGGCAGTGTTGTTCTTAACCTACAGTCACATTGTACTGTGTTTGAAAAGTGGATTCACGGCAGTACACAGAAGGCCAGGAGCACGAAGCAGCTGCTGGCACCAGTCATGATGATAGTAATCCCTCTACGTCATCTGCTATGGTGATAATCACTTCAACAATGATGAGAAATCCGACACAGAGAAGACCTACAAAAAAAAAAATGATTTCAGGAAAAAATGACTGCAATATACACAGACTTACCTGAAAACCGACTCTGCAGATCCGATGGCAGCAGAAAACTGACAGGGCCTCCTTCCAAATAGACAACCCTCCAGCAACAGTGTCTGACATCAGTGCGACCTGAATGAATTTTAATCTAAACCGGCAATGTCTGGACCCCGCAGATTAACTGTTTAAACATTTAATCCGCAGGTTTCCGACATTGCCACTGCAGAGTCGGTTTTCAAGTAAGTATGTGTATATTGCAGTAGTTTTTTCCTGAAATCTTTTTTTTTTTTGGAGGTCTTCTCTGTGTTGGATTTCTCGTCATCGTTGAAGTATACCCAACCCATCTGCTAAAGCTTATGTTAAAGTCCATAGTGTTTTTAATTCAGGCAAATAAAAATGTAAAAAAACACATTTTACCTTGGTAAAGAAGAAAAGACGTGTAATCCAGGCAAAGTTATCTGCAGAAAAAAATGAAATAGTGCTATGTGTAAGCCTGACCTTTCTGATAGCGTACCCATAAAGAAGGCCCCTTTTAGCATTTCTGCAGATGTGTGCATGAACAGCCCAAGTGTAGCCGGTGATAGACAAATTGAGGTGAGGATGCCACTTTGGAATTGCAACAGGATGAAGGGGAAATTTGTGTAGCTGACGAGGACGCTGATGAGGATGTTGATGAGGATGATGTTGTTTGTCTTGCAAGTCTTGCACCGATAGAAGCAGTTCTTGTACGTAATAAAAAGAGGGCCACAGTTATGTCTGGGCATAAGACCAAAAAATCAACCTCTTATGTGTGGAATTATTTTTACCCAAATCCTGACAATCGTTGTCTAGCCAAGTATGAAAGCTGTCATCCAGTTGCAAAGCAGATCACAGACGCCATGGCGACTATGCTAGTATTAGAGCTTTAGTGTTTTTAGACCTTTTTGTCAGATGTTGCTTTGGTATACTGAAGTAAAATTACAAGCATTTCTTAAGTGTCAAAGGCTTTTATTGACAATAACTTTATGTATATGCAAAGAGTCAATATTTGCAGTGTTGACCCATCTTTTTGAAGACCTCTGCAATGCGCCCTGGCATGCTGTCAATCAACTTCTGGGCCAAATACTGACTGATGGCTGCCCATTCTTGCCTAATCAATGCTTGGAGTTTGTCAGAATTTGTGGGTTTTTGTTTGTCCGCACACCTCTTGTGGACCACAAGTTTTCAATGGGATTAAGGTCTGGGGAGTTTCCTGGCCATGGACCCAAAATTCTGATGTTTTGATCCCTGAGCCACTTAGTTATCACTTTTGCCTTATGGCAAGGTGCTCCATCATGCTGGAAAAGGGATTGTTTGTCACCAAACTGTCAATGGATTGTTGGAAGAAGTTGCTCTTGGAGGATGTTTTGGTACCATTCTTTATTCATAGCTGTGTTCTTAGGCAAAATTGTGAGTGAGCCCACTACCTTGGCTAAAAAGCAACCCCACACATGAATTTTCTCAGGATGCTTTACTGTGGCATGACACAGGACTGATGTTAGTGCTCACCTTTCCTTCTCTGGACAAGCATTTTTCCAAATGCCCCAAACAATCTGAAAGGGGATTCATCAGAGAAAATTACTTTACCCCAGTCCTCAGTAGTCCAATCCCTGTACCTTTTGCAAAATATCAGTCTGCCCTGATGTTTTTCCTGGAGAGAAGTGGCTTCTTTGCTCGCCTTCTTGACACCAGGCCATCCTCCAAAAGTCTTCGCCTCACTGTGCATGCAGATGTACTCACACCTGCCTTGCTGCCAATCCTGTGCAAGCTCTGCACTGGTGATCCCGCAGCTGAATCAACTTTAGGAGACAGTCCTGGCGCTTGCTGGATGTTCTTGGGTGCCCTGGAGCCTTCTTCACAACTATTGAAATTCTCTCCTTGAAGTTCTTGATGATCCGATAAATGATTAATTTAGTTGCAATCTTACTAGAAGCAATATCCTTGCATGTGAAGCCCTTTTTGTGCAACCAATGATAACTGCACATGTTTCCTTGCAGGTAACCATGGTTAACAGAGGAAGACCAATGATTTCAAGTACCACCCTCCTTTTAAAGCTTCCAGTCTGTTATTCTAACTTAATCAGCATGACTGAGTGATCTCCAGCCTTGTCCTCATCAACACTCTCACCTGGGTTAACAATAGAATCACTGACCTGATGTCAGCTGGTCCTTTTGTGGCAGGGCTGAAATGCAGTGGAAATGTTGTTTTTGGGATAAAGTTCATTGTCATGGCAAAGAGGGACTTTGAAATTAATTGCTATTCATCTGATCAGTCTTCATGACATTCTGGAGTATATGACATTGCCATCATAAAAACTGAGGAAGCAGACTTTGTGAAAAATATTTGTGTCATTCTCAAAACTTTTGGCCATGACTGCATATTAAATGAAGGAGTGAAGAGGTGGGTGGGTTTAGAATACAAAATAAGGAGTATTAAAACTGTATGTGCTTAGAATTAAAATGTATGGTAATATGCTAAAAATCTGTCAAATAAGTTAGCTGAACTAATAGGGAAAGAAATAGTGAAATAGAGGGAATAACAGAAACATTTTGGTGGATGAGACACATGACTGGGCAGTTATTGCATAGTTAGGAAAGATACAAATGGGGAAAGGACTTGACTATATATTGAAATATTTAATACCTAGCTTACGGTAGGCTACTTATGAAAAAAATAATAATGTTAAGTTCTTACGATTGAATATATGGAGAAGAAGACACCAAGTATATAAGAGTGTACAAAAGTTAAATTATTAATGCAAATGGAAAGTCAGATAGGAAATGAGGTTATAATTATGGAGATTTTAACTATTTAAATATAAATTGGGACTGAATCTAGTAATTCTGGTGAAGAAGAAGATTTTATCAATATTAACAGACTTTTCCACAATGCTAAATGGGCCAACTAGAGGGGGAACATTTTTGTAAATTAAATTATATTTAATGTACAGGTAAGGGGGCATTTAGATAACATTGTTCATAATGGGCCTGAGTCATCTTCGAACGCAATAAACCTGCATGTAACTTGTACGTAGGTACGCTCGTATCCAAATGCAACCGGATCTCAAGATATGTTTACATTCGAATCTCGATATAAGTAGACTCTGGCTATATGTTATTTGCTGTATGTAGACAGACAGAGCATGCATATGTTTTCACATTTTTTTACAAGGAGGCACAAGTCAAGGATATGTAAAGATCATTATATGGACACAAGGATACTCATTTGTGGTGCGCATTCGGAGTACAAAAAAGCATATTTTACATGTAAAAATGTCCTTTACTTTCAACTCTAAATGACCCCTAATTTCTTCAACAGAGTTTACAAAGGACACAAAACTGGTGGAAAATGCATTGAGTAGTATTAACCCTTTACATACCACTAGATATTACTTATGATCTCATTAGGAAGTAACAGTGGCCAAAACCATGTTGCAATGCAAAGGGTTCAAATTAGTTTATTATTTTGCACATGAGAAAAATACTGTCTGTTTTTTCATGTAGCACACAAATACTTGATAGCTTATTTGTACACTGAAATTTAAAGTTGATCTTGGACACACCCCATCCCAACTATAAATCTGCCATCACATTTTAATTTATATCCACCTCCAATGCAACATGGTTTTGCCTTACTGACTTACTTTTGCTTAACTTTCCTTAAGGAATCAAGCGCAGTATGTATTAAGAAGCTTAAAATGGAGAAACCATCTTGGTGGATGGCATGCACCTATGTGTTCTAAAGAAATTAAGTTTGGTAGTAGAGTGTTATTTATTATATTTATTTCCTATGTCTTATCTGGGTCAGTACCCATGACTGGAATAAAACAGATGTAGTACCAATATTTGAAAGATTTAACAAAATGTAAGCCAAAATATTAAAGACTGGTAGGCAGGATTAATGATAATGTCAGTACAATGGGGACTGGCTATATGTTTAACAAAGTGATCTGAGAATGGGAACAGTGCATGGTAGAAGGCAGGCAATGAGATCAATGCAAGAACCACTAAAGTATCACCAGAGCTGGATTAAAGCTCAGGGGTGCCTGATGCTCTTAAAATGGGGAGGGGAGGGTTATAATTTCATACATATTTTAGATAAATACACAGACAATACTGTGTGCACTACTGTTAGGTGTACGTAGCTCTGCCATCACAAGCAGTACAGTGTAGAGCAGGACATACCTCCCAACTGTCCTTGCAGCCGGACCAAATCCTGACTAAGCGAGAGAGTAACCCAAATTCTGGACTGCTCCACTAGATTCAGGACAGTTAGCAGACTGTCCTGCTCTCTCCTACCTGTTCTTGTCACTTTCACCACCTATGGTTGCTGGTATCTTTAGCTCAGCTGCTACTTGTCTGGATCCTGGAATGTTGGGGGCCCTATTGGGAAAAAAAATGGGTACATGAAATTTAGAAAACTCCAACCAGCCCCGGCATTAAATTAATGCACTCTCGTTTAATAATCAGGCCTTCCACCAGCCCCACTCACATTTAAATAATAATATCCCTCCCTTCAAACAGCCTTAGCAATAAATTAATGGGATTTACGTTTAATAAATATAACCATTTCCCACAACCATCCCTGGCATTAAATAATTCTTATTCAGATTTCATAAATAGCCCTACTCCCAAAACTCAACCCCCATTCAATTAATAGCCCCAAACTCCCCCAGCATTAAATTAAAGGTCCTGTCATCTCAACTTAAATTAATAGCGCCCACTATTAAATAGCCTCATCAACCAACAAATAAATAAATAAATAGCACTCACCATTAAGTTATTAGCTCCGACCCACAGTCCACCATTAATTTAATAGCCTACTTCCCACCCAATTTATAGTAGAGACTCCCACAGGAAAAAAATTAATGCCATTTACGTTTCATTAATATACCCATTTCTTGTAACCATCACTGACAGTAAAAATTCATATTTAATAAATAAACCTCATTCCCCCCAAACATCCCAACATTAAATTAATAGCTTCAATACCACCCAAGGATTAAGTTAAAGGTCCCATGACCCCATATTATATTAATAACTATTAAATTAAATAGCCCCACCATCACCACACAAATAAAATAGTACCCATTAAATATTTAGCCGCCACCTAAAGTACACCATTAAATGAATAGCCTCACACCACATTATATCATTCCCTCATACAGTGTAGCAGCCCCCCTTCCCTCACACAGTATAGCAGACTCCCCCCTTTCCTCGCATAGTATAGTGGTATTGTAGCCCCCCTATCCTGATATAGTAGAGTGGAATTGCAGCCCCCCCTTTCCTCACATAATATGGTGGTATAGCAGCCCCCTCTATCCTCACATAATATGGTGGTATTGCACCCCCCCTTTATCACACATAGTATAGTGGTGTAGCAGCCCAACCCCCTATCCTCACATAGTATAGAGGTATAGCAGCCCCCCCCCCTTTCCTCACTTTGTATAGTGGCATAGCAGCCCCCCTATCTTCACATAGTATAGTGATGTAGCAGCCCCCCTATCCTCACATAGTATAGAGGTATAGCAGCCCCCCTCCTTTTTCTCACATAGTATAGTGGTGTAGCAGCCCCCTCCCTCACACATTATGTCAGCATACACCCCCCTCTTCTTCACACTTACAGTCACACATGTATACTCACACACTTACCTTGTTACTGCGGCATTTTGATGAAGACTCCTCTTGCCTCTTGCCCTTTACATACATAGGACAGCATTTGTGACATGGTGTACGTCCCATGTGACATCTAGCTGAATGGGGATTGGAGGAGGCCACAGATAGGGGAGAGGAGGGAGGGAGGGACTTTTCAGGAGATCCGCAGGCACATAAAGGAAGGTGGTTGGTCCCGTATGAGGGATCAGCCACCTAGTACAACACTGACCCTCCCCATTGGCACCTAGTTCATCAGGGGACCCTGGGTTAATTTCATTTATTTTTAGTCCATAGTCCAATAGTCCAGGAGGCTGTGGACCTGCCGAAGTAACTCCACACGTTATTTTTTTTTTTTTTTTAAACCCCCTCCAAAATACTTTAGGTGGCCTCCTGAGGCCACTGGCCTATCAGGAAAAGTTCTGGTGGGTTCTATGACCAATTCGCCCCTGAACATAGGGGGCGGATTGGCCATATTGTTATAAATGGAACATATTTCAGATTGGGTTACAGTTATTAGTGTAATACCACAGAAATCAGTATAGTGGGCCCTGTCCTTTTTAATATACAGGGTGATTCAAAAGTCGCAGTACACCCTTTTATTTCAAAAACTCTACAGGAATTGGGCCGATTGGCCGATTTCAAGATGGCGCCCATGTTTGGTACATACCGTAAAAGATAGACCACGTCACCCATACCTTACTGGAGTATTCAGGTTTCCCAATTTCCTGTAGAGTTTTTGAAATAAAAGGGTGTACTGCGACTTTTGAATCACCCTGTAGATAAATGGCATACAAAATATGATGACCATATTTACAGATGACCCTAAACCAAACCTAAAATGGATACAAAATTAGGGAAAATTGAGTAGGAAAAGTATTTAGCGCACAGTGGGGGGAATTCAATTCCCCCCGAATAAGCGCCGTTAAAGCAAATACCGTTATTACGGTAATTTTAACAGGGCTTTCTGCTTGCAGCTCAGGGAGCTGCGAGTAAAACGCCGGCATTGAAACTACCGTAATAACAGTAATTAAGCACATTATTACCGCAATAGCGGTAATAATGCGCAGTCAGCGTTACTTTTACCAGTAATGCGGCCAATTGAATTCCCCCCAGTGGATACTGAGTAACAGCAATGGCTGATATTGAGAGCCTCAACATTGTAGGATCCTTTAAAGCCAAATGACAGGAGGGGAAGCACAGAAACAAAATGCCCCTTTGAAGTAGAGTGCAGTGGGAGAGGTTTGTCAATGAGACTGCATTGATAATGTATAAGTAATACTTGGTACTACTTATATATTTATTCACTGAGTGTGACACTGTTAATTACCTAGATACATGAGTATCAGATACATGAGTGTGGGATCTATATTATTTAAGCTATTTTATGCAGTACTAATTAACATAGGCTTAAAGGACTCTAACTAGCCAACAATGGGCTTATTATAGCCAGCAGTCTATAGAAGGTCAATGTGTATTCATAATTTTTTTCACAACTGCATCATCTAAGCCACAACAATACTTTAAAAGCTATAACAGCATACTGCAAATGTGCACAGATCCGAAAAATAGAAATAGGACATCAGGTACAATATATTAGTGATAAAAAACCTGCTATAGTAGTAAAGGATGTGCATGGGATACTTGAAAAAATAAATTATTATCTTCTTCCTAATCTGTTCCTCTCATATTATTTTGCTGTTCTTTTTTTTCGTACCTGGGAAGAAAGCAGAGACACTACCCATAGAGAGGTAAGAGTGCACCCCAAAATGCTCAGAAGTAACTACACTATTTGGTATATACAATAAAAGAAGAGCCAACAAGCCAGAAGAAGTGGAGAGAGGCTGCAAGATAAGAAGAAGCGCCAGCAAGTCGGAAGAAGCGGAGAGTGGAGGCAGGGAGCCCTTGTAAGGGCTGAGAGATACCCTTTCTGAAAGACGATGGAGAAGACGAATAGAAGATGCCGTGATCAAGAATCTCCACGGCTGAGCATTGAGGACAACGGTAGAGTGGAATTCAGCGGGGAAGACATCAGAGAAGGTCCGGTTTCAAGTAAGGCACCTGTGGACACCCACTCTAGTGGGCCCCTTCCTGCATCCCTATCATTACAGGGCCACTGGCATAGACCTGAGGCACAAGAGAGCAGGCTATAGGTCTGAAGCAAAAGACAGCAGGCTATAGGCCTGAGGCACAACTAGATTCTGGAGGAAAACCTGTGGCCCCAGAATAGACGTTGGGATAGCCGACAGAATTTAGTGAACCAAGATACTGAATAGGAGCAAATAAGGTGTATTCCATCGATAAAAGACTAGTACCAGTCCGCTCCCCTGAGGAGTAGAAACAGGCTATTTGTGTGGTGGTCATTTTACTTGGGTAGTGAGTGTTAATCAGATCCCTGTAATTGCTCCCCTTTAGCTGATGTTTAGCCCCAATCTTAGCACCCTGAAGTGTTCATTGAATATGGCGAGGAGGCACCAGGGCCAACCAGTTGGCAGTGCAGCACAGTCCTTTGATTGAGTTCCTAAAATGTAGGCTGTAGGTTCCGATTTGGGGCTGCACGGTTTTGAGTTCCAGCAACCTAGGCTGGTGGTTCCACTTCCGTGCTGTGTATTCCATAAGGTGTGGGTTAACGTGTTCTGAGTTCTAGCAGTGACCTCTGCTGGTTCCAGATGAGCTCTCCCTGCTTTGTAGATGTGCTGTTGCATACTCACATTTGGAGTGAACACCTCATAGCTTCCCCAGTAAGTAAGTAAGTAAGGTTGTAGTTGGGGTGGTTCACTGTGCACAGCAGATAAATCTATAAGTAATTCATCATGGAAATTTCCCTACAGGGAGCAGGGAGTCAGGCCCCCATTAAAGGTAGGCTCCTGGTACACCCTTTCTCATCTATGCATACTGTATTTGCTGTCTTGGAACAGTGTGGGATAATCAGAGCAGTACACAACACCTAATGCTAGCGAATTGTAAGTTGTGAAGTACTAGGTCATATTGACTGTTGATAGACCCAGGGACTATCTGTTGTGTTAAAGCTTGTTAAGGTGTGGCTGGTACTCACAAGCCTGGTGGTAGAGTTGTGGGAGGCTGTTTTCTTATTGCCCTGTTCTAGCAGGCGCTGATACAAGAAGCTTTGGACTAGTATCATGAGAAGACAGTGAGTCCCAGTGAGTATCACCATCCAGATGTGGTTCTTCTTCGTGGCCAATACAGTGATGAGTAAGATACTCTGGTGGGATCTGTGCTCGTCCCGAATATCCACACCCTATGCCTAGGCCAGAGTAATTCGAGCATTGGCAAGTGGGGTATAGGGAAGTCTCTAAACTGCTAACCATTACCGCGTACACCCCTTTGCCGATGCTTAAATTAATAGTATTCCCATTTAATAAATAAACCTATTTCACTCCTACCAAATAGCCACAACAATAAATTAAATAGCATTTACTTTTAATAAATAGAACCATTTCCCACAACAATCCTAGGCATTAAATAATTCATAATCACATTTATTAAATAGACATCATTTTCCCCAAACAGCCCCACAATCAATTAATAACTCCCAAACCACCACAACATTAAATTAAATGTCTAATCTTAACTTCATAGGCCCCACTATTAAATTAAATTGCCCCAGCACCACCCCACAAATCAAATAGCACCCATAATTAGCCCCCAATCTGCACATCACCATTAAATTAATAGCCTACTTCCCACATTATATTATGAACCCCCCCTTACACATTATATTACTATACTTACTGGCCCCTCACACACACACACACACACAAACACAATATTAATATACTGCCCCCCCAAAACACACACACACACACACACACACACACACACTATATTAATATACTGGCCCCCTCACACACACACACACACACAATATACTGTTACAGTCCCCCTCACACGGGCACACGCACAATATACTGTCGCACACACAATATATACTGGCCCCCTCATACACACACAATGTACTGGCATACACATACAATATACTGGCACACACACAGTGTTCTGGCACACATACACACACAATATACTGACACACACACTATACTGGCCCCCTCATATATACACAATGTACTGCCCCCCTCACACACACACACACAATATACTGGCACACACAGTACACTGACTCACCCACACAAAAGTATACTGGACCCTCATACACACACACAATATACTAACACACCACCTCCCGCCGCATCCCCCTGATGCTTATCTTGTTCCATCCGTGCTTAATGATGTGCAGTGATGTTCCTCTTCACACATGGGACGGCACCTGTCACATGTGACTCCAATGGGAGGCCACACATAGTGGAAGCGAGGGAGCGGGGTCGGATCTTAAGGTTCCATGGCCAATGGGAGAAGGTGGCTAGTCCCAGAGGAGGCCAGCCACCAAGTAATATAGACTAGGGACCGGGCCAAAATAGTTTATTTTGGTCCGGCCTGGAGGGCATATGCCCCCCTGCCCAGCCCGTCCCTGCTTGCTATACATTTTCTGGAATAGGTAAATTAATATTATAAATAATCTTATTAAAAATATACATGTAAAGGAAATAGTGCAAAGATAGTATAAATAAGGAATAAAAGGTGGTGAACATAGGGTTCATTTTACATTGATATAAATATACTACGCTAATATGTTTAATCTTATTATATTATAATATATATGTATGAACTGTAAATGTAAGGTTTTCTGTGCTAACAGTAAAATACTTTAATTTGAATACATAAATTTCTTGTGAGTATTGGTTATTTATAGCAGGTATATATTGTAAAATAACGCTGAGATACAGAAGGTATTGGATAAGTAATTCTGTAAGGAGTTAATGTTGTTTAGCGTTGTGAAAGGACTGAACAAGGCAACGCTATTTAAGTATATAGAAGTGTGAGTCTATAACGAGTGTATCCAGGAACAGAATACGAAGATAAAGTGCACAATTGAGGCGTAACACAGGATCTTTTTCAGTTTCTATTGGAAATCACTGGTGAGTACAAGGCCCCATGTGAGACACTTTGCATGTCATTTAGGTATTGTGACTCCTGACTGTCTTTCTATTCCTCTTTAGGCAAAATCAGACAAATGAAAAAATACAATAAACCCTCTTCCTTTGCGCAACAAAATCAACATATTTGGTGACTACATGGTCCTATGGAACCACTTTACAGGGCATTCAATGTTAATAAGGACTGTCATTTTGCATCTCTTTATCATCAATCGTTTTTATTGAGTTTTATCAGGTAAATGGGGTAGAGAAATAAATAAAAGCGGGGTAAATAATGAGGGGTAAAAAAAGGGTACAGAGGGGAAGGGAAGTGTCAAAGTCGAATAATTGAATGAAAGAAAGAATATTGATTAATATTGTTTTACCGTGCGATTGTGATCAGTGCGCCATGTTTTATGACGCAATCGCACGATAAATAACGCATGCATACTCTTACACTTACACGTTCACTTGTACATAATTAATTTTAGAATAGTTCCAACCCACAGTTGTTTATGAGCAGATGTTATTGAATTTATAGTTATATATAATAATGGTAAGAAGCATTTTATTGAGATCTAAGGTTCAAGTTACAGGAAACATATCATGTTTGGTGTCATTCTAATCCCCTATTTATCCTTAGGGATCCATCAGATATGAGATTGCACTTCGTGTATGCTAGTTATGGAATAAAGGGAATTAGTGATCAGAATGGTATTGTGAACTAGCTCTCGGCAGGAAGATTGGTATGCATCTGATTTGAGAGCTGACCCCCACCCTTGGAGGTTGTCATTTGAACTTACCTATGAACTACACTATACTGGACTGTCCTGGAGCCTGAACCTATGAAAACATGCCAAGTCATCTGTATTGTATTTAATGTAACACCAAATGTATATATAGGGCTTTCTGGAATCAGCTTACAGTTTCTTTGACCACAGACGTCAGGATTGAATGACTGTAAGCTGCATCCAACAGTGCGCAGCATATGTATCGGCTGTACTTATTTATTTGTTATTCTTTTGCTTTTGCTAATAAATCGCTTTGTGAGTTGGAACCACACAAATTGCATAAACAATGATTATTGGTAAACGATAAAATAACTTTAATAATTCGGGGTCTCGCAGTGGAGGTTACGCTACTGGATGATTTGCAATGCCTACGGATTTTGGTTCCTCAACAAAGGGTGGAGAGGTGCATCATATACGGGTAGGAACGCAATGTGTTTATCATTCTCTGTTGTGAAAAACCAAATGTCCATTTTTGTGTAATCCAAGGAGCACTAACTTGAATCTAGGAACAAGAAAGAAAGGTAATTTTGCGTTTTAAATGTGTTGCATAGCGTATGTGTATTTCCTGCATTGCGTATGTGTATTTCCGGTTATTGTTGACACGTGTTTAAGCAGTCATTTTGATAGTCTTTTATATATGTATAGTGTAATCACTTGTTAAAGCCTCTGAAAATGTATTACGTTCGCTTGGGAAAGTAATTTTTCTGCGCAGAAAATAAAGGTGTTTATGTATGTGAATTGTATGATTGTGAATATTGGAGGGCCCAGGGTACTGTTGAAAGAAACAGGATATAAAGATAACCTGAGGGACAAAGGTCCTGTTCAAAAAGAGAATAGTGTAAAGAAACCTCTTGGCGTTTTAAAAGCGAACAGGGTATAAAGAGACACCGGAGTATACACGGCAGGTATACTGGAAACTAAAACAAGAGGTTTTTGTTGCACTCCCAATAGTAATTGCAAAGCTTAGTGATAGTTAGTATCTGTAAGTGGTGCGATCTGACCGCATGGTTGGTTGTGCAACCGTGATTGTGACTTGGGAGTTGTGGGGGAAAATACACTGCAACCGCTGATATCATGATAAATATTGAATGCTAACAGTTGTAAAGTACCCAAACTGGAAAGGGTATTGTAGAGTTGGTACTTTTCTGATTCCAGTTGTTGTTAGGTGTTCCTCAGTGAGAACGGTGACAATTGCGTTTTATTGCTCAGGTGTACTTGGTCGAGAGGAAGTGAGTGGACGCAGCTTTTTTAATTCATCCAGGGCCAATAAAATCTTTAGTGGTAGTGGTGTGCTATGGAAACGCTAGAGATGGTCAGGGAGGTGCTGCCTATGGATTGGCCGGTTGATTTGGCAAGGTATATTATGCATAAGAAACATGATGCGTACGCAAAGGCGTACTGTGACAAATGGGTCAAGATGACCCGGGAGTGTGTAAGACCTTTTCCCAAGGATGGTAGTTTTGATTCAGAGGCACTAAGTACTGTTGGTGATAAAATATGGTTGATCGAATCAACAAAAAAGAGAATTAAACACCATGACTGCTTAAAACTGTGGCAACAGGAAGGTAAAACGTGGCAGGGTAATATATGCGTACCGGAAGGAAGCGTTGCAAAGCCAAGAGAAGTGACTGCAAGCACGCCCCCAGCGCCAAATGCGGTCGGGGTGGTAAGTACAGCTGATACCAAAAATTTTAAAAATGGAACTAGTAACTTGTATCCTGTAATAAATCATGTAAAAGGTAACGTTTCAGAAGAAGAAGATGAACCCACCGTCATTTCAGCCATTGCCCATGCTAGTAACATGCTAGAGGCACCATACGGACAAGGAAAAGGAACGGTCCCACCAGCAGGGGCAGCGGCTGAAATTGGTGAGAATAATGTACAAATTAATAGAAGGGGTAACATTCATTGTACTGCAACAGTAATTCCAGCAATTAGTCCAGAATGTAGTGATTTGGTAGATTTACATCCTGTCCGCACAATAGCAGTTCCCAATGGGACAAAGATAATGTAGTTCCCATAAAATATGTAGTAATGCATTGTCCATGGACTAGGTCTGAGCTGTTTTCAATTATGTCTGATTTCCCTGATCCTAGAAAAGATTTGGCCAAGTGTCAGAAATGTATTAGACATTTAGGTAATGCGCATGAGCCAACTAATAAAGACTGTTATTGTTATTGGAGGAGAACAGATCCTTAACAGATGATGATAATCAGGAAAATATTAAACGTATAATCTCACAATTGGCCATATATTTTCCGGTGTAAGTGAACTGGAGCAAAATTTTCACTATCAAACAAAAGGGTAGTGTGATGGCAGCAAACTATTTCGCCAGAGCTCTGTCAGCAATGACTAAGTACACAGGGATAACAGATATAAATGATAATGTGCACCACAGGGAAGTAACTGTTACAGTACTAATGGATGGTCTCAGGGAGAACCTAAAGCCAGGGTACATGCCTCTTTACCTAATCGGAGAGGCATCACGGTAGATGCACTTAGAGAGTCTGCCGTGGAGCATGATAAAAACATATGTAAAAGGGAAAAAGGCGCAGAGTGATAGGCTAATGATGGGGAGTATCCAGGCTTTAGAAGGACTACATACACAACCTCAGACTCATAACACACACTATAAGGGACAAAAGAAACATAAGTCATTGAAGTGACACATGAGCAAGGATTGTAAAGAAAGAACAAGAGCGAAAGCAAGGAGATTGGGACCACCTAAGGGTAAATGTTAATCTGTGGTAAGTGTCAATGTGCAGGTTTAGAGAGAAATTAACTTAAATGTATACTTTCTTGTTGTTGCTTGTTTGTCTTCTTTTGTATGGTGTTTACTTACCTGTCGCTGGTCGATGGTAAGGAATGAAAATGTTTGGTTTATTTTGTTATTTGAAACTGACTTTGTTTTGTTCCCCTCTTCTGTATATAGGAGAGACAAAGAAATATATATACTTAGTAATTAAGGAGATTGATAGAGGAGATTGATAGAGGAGTACAAAATTTCTCTTGAAAGACAAATTAACAATGGGTCATTGTAACACACTTTCTTCTAGGTGCAGTATGATAACATATTTGGCTTAGATTAATTATCTAAAATGAAGTGTGTACTTACTCTGTTATAATGTTGTTTTATGTATTCCAGGAACACATGGGAGATACAGAGTATGCGTCACAAAGGGTTAATTTTGCACTTCTCTATTATAGTCATGAGGTCTATTACAAAGGTATATAGTTAGTGTGATCATAAGATACCGAGTTTCATACGAGCTAACGATGGACAACACTGGATTGGATGGGTGACATAACTCCCTGTTAAACTTGATAAGAATGGAGAGGGGTCATAGTTTAGTGAATAGCTAAGGGGATTAGTGGAATAGTAGAAGCATTTTCCCATAGTGTCCAATCCAGCTGTCATTTTGCTGTAAAATCTTCTCTGCTTCTTTGCTTCTCTGCTTTTCTGTTTGTCATTCAATCAAATCCTTTTGTTGTTGTTATTCTTTGCTCTCCTATTTCTCACTCTTTACAACTCTGTCAGTATCTCTTTCTTTTCTCATAAAGAGATACAAAAACACGTAGACATGGTCTCACTCATGGGGCTAAGACATTTGTGACATCTGACAGAATCAGGGGTACATTCAATACATTGACATAGTCACAGAAGTAGCTAGGGGTTTGTTTTTATGCGTATAGAAGCTGCTGATTTTAAGCAGAGGTTTTTGTTACGGAAATATGATTCATGTGTTATAAATCGCATGTGATAACTGCCTTTTTGTCTCCTGTGCATAGTGTGCCTTTATATGCACAAAGGATGGAAGGAGACAGAAGACTCGCTGAAGTTAATTTAGGTAGACATACAGATATGCATCTCTGTGTAGAACATTGGAGTAAGATTTTTGCCACAAGACCTGACATAAGTGAAACCCTAGAAAATGTAAAAATGTCTTGTTTTATATTTTTACCGTTAGACAGACATATTGTTATACATTGGTCTTCGGTATTTTTCTAGTAAAGGGGGCGACGTTGAGACGACTGAAGAACTTTTATGGCAATGGCAGTACATAAGTAGAACACTCACATTACATATAGGACTTGTGACAGTGACACAGTTACCAACTGAAGTAGCTGTTATTTAAGTTAAAACTTACACACGACTGTGCATGACTTTCACAACAGGGTGGACATAACTGTCAAATGGACAGTAGGGTTTTACGTGACAAACGACAAATCAATATTTTGTTTAATTTTCCTTGTATTGTTTTAAACTGTACACACACATAAATTAGTTAATATATATGAGATTTGTGTTACCTGAAGAATAAGCAGTCTGGAAGGCGAAGGGATGTGGTCAGGAGTCTGCTGTACCCTGGAGAGATGGACAAGGTAGGCTTGTAGCTCCCAGAGTGTATCTTCCAGGTCTAGCTGAAGTAGCACATGGTCTGACTCAGTGAAGAAGGTATGTGCAAGCTGGTAAGAGCATATTGGTGTGCATCAGATGTTTCTTCTCAAGCTAGTAGGAAGGCAATGTCCTGTCTTACTTGATTGAGAAAAAATGTCAGGAAGTCAATACCAATAGAGCCATCCCATACCCCTCCTACAGATGGACTTTCTCCAGGTAAAACAAATCCACTTCATTCAATTACCACCTTGCAGGATCCTCAAGTATGTACTGGTGTACCAATGAAATATGTCTGGGTAAAGGTTTATTGAAATGTTTCTAAAGTATTGCTGTGCCATACTTAGGGTTTTTGTTAGTAGATGTGGTATCCCTAGAGTTATAGAAAGTGATAGGGGTATTCATTTTATTGGTAATAACTTTATAATGTAAGAGCAGTGATAGTAAGTTACCTACTTTTAATCAGCCACAAACCAGTAGGAAAATAGAGTAACGGTACTAGCTAGAATTAATTAAATAGAATGAGGGTTGAAACTTGATTGGATTGGCTGGTAGCTTTGGCCACTAGTCCTTCCAACTATCAAAATCACTCCTAAACTGCCTCTTGACTTGTCATCTTTTGAAATGGTTTTGACTTTTGTTGTGATGAGTTTGTAATGGAGAGAATGTTCTAGCTCTTGAAAGGAAAAGCAAATAGTGAGACAGCAACAAAGAATGTTCAAAACATTGTCTCCTGAGGTGTTACACTAACTGTTATGATGTTGGACTGGGAGAGTATGACGTGGAACTGTAATTTCCTATGCTCAGGTTGTTTGACAGACAGGTACCAAGTATTGACGACCAGCATCACATCCTTAGGGATAGCAGAGAGACACTGGTACCTATTCCATCCACTGCAGAGGAGTCAACACCCGAAGAAGGTTCCAATTACACTCATCAATCTGTTCTGGGATACCCCAATTTCAGTTAACAACACTTGGGCCAAGGACTTTGCAAAGACTGTTGTCCAGCATGAAGTAGCAGTTTATCCTGTTTTTCCCTGTCCCGTGTTTCTCTCATTTCATTCTCTTTTCAGGACAGTCAAGTCTTTCAATTGGGAACAAGTGACAGAGGCTGATTCAGGTAATTATATTAAGGAGTAGGAGAAGTTGTTAGCACAATCGGTCCAGCCAATTACTCTATTCAATTCAGGGGTAAAGGAAAATTTGCTAAACTTGGAACTCGGAGACAGTGTGAGGGGGTATTGTCTGAGGAGTATTGCGTTATAAGGTTTTAGACCAAACTGTGCTGTACGGCTGTGACAGAGTGAGGGGCGTTCTCTGCATCTTCCATTTGCAGCCTACATAGGTCGGGATAGGATCCAGTGTTTCTACCCCGGGCAGCCTCGTTTATGCCACCGGTGTGGGTCTTTTCGGCACCTTAGCAATAATTGTACGGAATTGAAGTTTTCTCTGTGTCGGGGGCTATGACACACTTCAAGGGATTGTACTGCAATTAAGTGCAACCTTTGTGGTGAAGATGGCCACCCATATAGTAGATGCCCACTGGCGGAGCATAATAAAGTTTCTTCCGTTGCAGTTCCCACTGTGACCCCGTCAGTAGTAAACCCTGTGGTTGAAGAGGGAATAGTCTTGCAACAAAGCATGGAGAGTACTCTGGAGCATGTAAGGGAGGAGGCTGGGCAAGGCAAATCTCAGGATAAGGCACATGCTGCTCCCAATCACATCTCAGAGATGGAGAAAGAGGAATGGATCCTAGGGGGCAAAAATAAAAGGAGGAAGCAGGTGTCCAGCAAATCAAGGAACATTGTGGTTGTAAATCGGTTTCTGGTTATTTCCAGTGAAGAGGAGGAAGAGGGAGAAGTGTGTAGGGACATAGAAGGTGATTTGAAACTTAGGCCTAAGCGTCAGAGGAAGAAGGTGAAGAAGTTACCTTGGAACCCCCCTCAGTTACAGGTGGAGGAACTCCCTGTTGGTGTAGGGTTGGATTAGTGGTAGGAGGAGGCAAGGGGAAGGGTAGGGGGAAGAGGCAGCCAGATTACTCAGTGGTCCCTTCGACATCTAGGATGGATTCTGTTCTTGGAGTTACTCCAGTTCCCTTGACCCTTAACACTATGATGCCAGGGGAAGTACCCACCCATGTAGAGACTCCAGAGGTTAGTACTCATTCAGGCATTTCCTTGGGTACAATTGCTTTTCCTAAGCCCTTTAAGGGCTCTGCTGAAGAGGTAGTCATAGCTAAATCCATTAGCTCTGATAAGGAACAGTGTGATGGTGGAACAGGTGTGGTTGACATTTCCAAAAAGAGTGTTGGTGGGAGGACTCAGGTTTCAATGCCTCCTTCAAAGGAGTCGAGGAAATAGCTGTTCTCCTCTGTGGGACACAGCCAAAATAAGTAAAGTGGAACTAAGTGGGCATACTTCTATAACCTAGAATGATGGTTCCCCAACCTATTAGCCTTGCCACCAATAATGTGGCATCTGTAATTGTTAGGTCTGTCTGCCTGACTTTCTGTGTACCGCCCCGGCTTGTCTATTTAGTCCTGCATCTGCTGAATCCATGGCAACACGCACTGGCTGACTTGCTGTGTACCGACCCGGCTTGTCTATTTAACCCTGTATCTGCTGAATCCCTGGCAACATGCACTGGCTGACTTTCTGTGTACCGAACCGGCTACAGTTCCTGACTCCTCTCGTGTTTGTCTCCTCGTGCCTCTCTACTAGACAGTAAGGTACGTCTTGCTTCCTACTTCTTACAATTAAGCTGTTTAATATCCAGCTAGACGAGGCCTTTTACTGTGTTCCCAGAACCATTCACCTGACTACGATCTCTCTACCACGCCGGTGGGATAACATAGGGGCCGCGACCTGCGGGCCTCCGGCAGCTAAAACAATCCCGCCTTGCGGCGGTTCTTGGAGAAGACTGGGGGGTCCGTTAGACTCCGCGCCCTGGGAAGGCCAGTGCCAATACCGGCTGGTAGTTGTTTCCAGTGAGACATAACAATAATGTCCGAACGAGCTCGCTACATGGCCTATAATTTTTTCGACACGCTTGATGTCGATTTTTATTTTTGCAAGAGACTAGGGTAGGTCGACTGTCGGACCTCCACAAAGCCAAGCGTGAGTGGAGGCGGGGTCCCTCCTATTGGTCTCTTGCAGCAGAGCCGTACGGTGGGGTGGCGGTACTTTTTACCGGCATGGTAACCATTTAGCGGGTAGATGTATGATTCTGGATGTCACTCTGAAGGGGTGTGACCTCAGGTTAATTAACATCTATGCCAGTTCGAAATCTAAGTGGGACAGGTAGTGCCTTTTCAGAAAGATAAAGCCTTACCTTTTTACAGCCCAGCAGGTAATTTTTGGAGGTGATTTCAACACCATTATTAGGCCCAAAGACAGGGGAGGATCCAATTCTATGCTGGGCTACGATTCCGTTTTTCTAGTTAGCATGGTTAGACAGGCAGATCTGGGATAGACAGGTTTTTTGTTAAGGAGGGCTCTACGACTTCGGCACCTGTGCTGAGGCCTGTGGAGTTCTCCGATCACGTTTATCTGTGTGTCAGCTTGAACGCCTCTTAAACCCCTCAGAAAGGCAGGGGCCTGTGGCGCCTGAGCCCTGAGCTCCTAAAGGAGGATGTGATTAGACAGTCCTTTAGGGACCTCTTTGAAACCCAGGAATCACTTTTGGAGGCAGGTTGGAGTAGGTCAGAGTGGTGGGAGGTTTGCAAGAAGCGAACTCGGAGCTTCTTCCACTGCCTCGTAAGTCACAGAAACTTGGTAAAAATTAATATCTTCTCAGCTTTGAGGCGGAAACTTGCTTTCCTGATCTCTGAAGAGGGAGACGGTGGAGAGATCTCCCGGGTGAATGCTCGGTTGAAGGAGTGTCAGTATGATAGGTATGCTTCCTTAGTTCTGGAGAGGGATTATTGTTAATACCACTCGTCAGACCCCTACCAGAGCTGTAGGAACTTGATCAATGCTAAGGAGGTAAGAGGGCTTTGTGATGAGCGGAGTGTCTTTCAAGAGTCTCGGGAGGACATTCTTGGCATCATTGGCTCTTTCTACTCTGGCCTCCTCTCTGAGAAATCACTTGACAGAAGGAAGATGGAGCAATTTCTGAAGGAAACTCCTTGTGTGAATAACCTGCATGCTGCGCTTGACACCCTGGATGGTGATGGTAGATGAGGTCAAGGCTGCCATAGACAGTCTGTCTATGAAGAAGTCCCCAGGACCGGATGGCCTGACATCCGAGTTTTGTAAAAGACCTTTGTCGACATCTTGGCCCCTCGCCTTATGTTATTGTTTAATGAGTGCCTGGGCGAGGGTTTACTCCCTCCTTCCATGAGGACATCTGCCCTTATAGTATTGTCCAAGGGATCGGACCAATCCAAGATTGAGATCTGGCACTCCATCACCCTTCTTAATGTGGATCGCAAGATTCTGGCAAAAGTGCTGTTTAACAGGTTGATTCAGATTAGAGACCTGGTACTTTCTCCTTCTCAGCATTGCACCGTGAAGGGTCGTAGCACCTTTAGTGCTGTCCTTGGTGTCCGGGAGGCCATTGAGCGGTGTCGTGTTGAGAAGTGGGGAAAGTATTTGCTGACACTGGACCAGTCGAAGGCTTTTGATCGGGTGAATCATGAGTACCTCTGGTGCCTACTTGGCAGGTATGGGCTCCCAGAGCGGGTGGTCAATTGGATTAGAGTGATCTACAGGCAAACCGAGAGCTTCCCGCTTGTGAATGGTTGAGTAGGTCCTACTTTCTCGGTGAGTTCGGGAGTCAGACAGGAATGTCCCCTGAGCCCCCTCTTGTACGTGTATGCAATCGATCCCTTCATCAGGAAGGTGGAAGGCGACACAGTGAAAGGGGTGCAACTGAGCCCAGGGAAGCCGTTGAAAGTGGTGGCTTACGCAGATGATGTCACAATCGTGATTTCTGATGTGAATAAAGCGAAAGTTGTGACGGTTGATATCTGTACATATTCTGAGGCCTCAGGGTCCAGAATCAATCAGGATAAGTGTGAAGCTTTCTGGATGGGGAGGAGGGTCGGCATTTCGACGTTCCAGACAGCCTTCCCCAGGCGATTGAAGGTGACAAGGAAATGGCAACTGGAGGTGGGAGAGGTCAACAGCTCGTCTAGAAGGGAGTTGGAGAGGAGATTCTTGCGGTCTCACTTCTGGGAGCCTGTCACTGAGGGACTGCCCAGGCAGTGTCTGCACAGATGCCATAGCTCTGATCACTGATCAGAGGATACTACTGAAGCTCAGGGACATTGCCTGGCTCTCCTTCCACGGGAGACTCTATGTTAGAGGAAAGCTCAAGGTAAGGAATGCCGATGATCGTGGCTGCCCACGGGAGGAGTGTCCAGGGGAGAGGAGACAATGAATCACTTCTTGTTGAGGTGTCCTTTTAACATAGTGGTTTATGATAGGGTCTCGTGTGTCTTGGGCACCCCTAGTCTTTCGGGGCTTAGTTACCCTGAGTGGGTTTACGGGGCACTCAAGAGATTTAGGGCTTTTGATTTGGTCACTGTTTTTAGTTACATTAGTGGTTAGGTATTACACGTGGAATGCACGGTGTTTAGTGACAATCCGCAAGTCCTCCCTTGCAAAGAGGTGGTGGGAGATATTCTTCACGAGGTTTAGAAGATAAGGGATATGGAGAGGCAACAGATGGATGCTGCGAGCTAGGCCAGGCTTTGGCGTGGCTTGAAACCCCCTTAGTGGGTGGCGGAAATCTGGTGCCTCTCCATCTGTTGGCTTTCTAATTCTTCACCTCCCAGTAGATTTTGATTGGTTCCTTTTTTTTAGTAAGTGCTTGCATATGTCTAGTCACCCATTTTAGTTCCACTATGCTTGTTTTTAGTTAAGGTATAGTTAAAGTTTGCTTTAACATTAAAGTTGTGATTTATTATGGTGCATATTACGTTTTTTATTGGGATATAGGAGGGGTTTCGTTGCTGTAAGATTGTTGAGTTATGTATTTTGTTGCAAGTTCTTCTAAATAAAAAAATCAACAGCTCCTTGCTGCTCCTGCTCTTCTGTGTACTGCTGTGAATCCATTTTGATAACACCGTACACTTATTGGTGCAAATTCAGAAAAAAACTTGCAAGAACTTGTAGATTTGTATTTCAGCAATGACAAAATTACCAACGCAGCTCTTCTCTTGGGTGTATATTAGACCTACACCTATTAGTGCAAATTCAGAAAAAAAGGCTGCAAGGACTTGTATATTACTATTTCAGCAATGACAAAAGTACCAATAAAGCTCTTCTCTTTGGGTGTATTTTAGACCCTACACTTATTAGTGCAAATTAAAAAAAAAAAAACCTACAAGGATTTGTAGATTTGTATTTCAGCAAGGACAAAATTACCAATGCAGATCTTCTCTTTGGGTGTATATTAGACCCTACACTTATTAGTGCAAATTCAGAAAAAGGCTGTAAGGACTTGTATATTAGTATTTCAGCAATGACAAAATTAGCAATGCAGCTCTTCTCTTTAGGTGTATATTAGACCCTACACTAATTAGTGCAAATTAAGAAAAAGCCTGTAAGGACTTGTAGATATGTATTTCAGCAATGACAAAATTACCAACGCAGCTTTTCTTTTTGGGTGTATACTAGACCCTACACTTATTAGTGCAAATTCCGAAGAAAGCCTGCAAGGACTTGTATATTAGCATTTCAGCAATGACAAAATTCCCCAAAAAGCTCTTCTCTTTTGGTGTATATTAGATCCTACACTAATTAGTGCAAATTCAGAAAAAAAGCCTACAAGGACTTGTACATTAGCATTTCTGCAATGGAGCTCTTCTCTTTGCCACTCTATCCTACCCCTTCTGTATCCCTCTCTCAAATGGCGCTAGATCGCCATGGAGGGCGGTATTTAAAGATTCCAAAAATCGCAAGATCTGACGATGTCACAATGACGTTTTGCCTCTTTTTGGAATAGCGCAAAAGTACCAAGCGAGTAGGCTCGGTACTCGGATCCCCGAAGTTCGGGTGGGTTTGGTTTTCAGGAAACTGAGCCCGCACATCTCTACATATCAGTCAGTTGCATATAGTATCAGTCAGTTACATATATTTGTCAGTTACACATCAGTTACATATCAGTCAGTTTTACATCAGTCAGCTACACATCATTTACATATCAGTCAGTTATACATATCAGTCAGCTACACATCAGTCAGTTATACATCAGTCAGTTACACATATTTGTCAGTTACACATCAGTTACATATCAGTCAGTTTTACATATCAGTCAGATATACATTAATCAGTTAAACATCAGTCAGTTACATATAAGTCAGTTACATATGAGTTAGTTAAGCATCAATCAGTTACATATCAGTCAGTTATACATGAGTCAGCTACACATCAGTTACATATCACTCAGCTACACAAATCAGTCAGTTACACATCAGTCAGATACATCAGTCAGTTACATCTCAGTTAGTTATACAGATTGGTCAGTTACCTACCTTATAGTTATCTTATATAACTTTATGTTTTCCACCCACTTTTCTTCAGCTTCCTACCTAACACAATTTTGCTATCCACTTCCCTACCTAACTACCATCTAGTGCTATACTCCACAGTTACTCCCATAAGTGGTCTGTTCTCTCCTTTCCCTTCCAACTCCATTCATTATCTACTTGTGCCTTCCACCTTGCTCTTTTACCTTTTCCTCTCATCATTTCCTATCCTCTCCATCACTTCTTTCCCTCACTCCCGCTAACCAATAGTACTACCTTCTTCCTAATATCACAGTTTGCCCAGCTCAGGTACTCTCTCCACTATCCCTCCTATACCATTCCACATTATCCCTTGTCCCATTTCCTCATTGCTGCTCTCTTCCTCCCTGAGACTTTAACTATTTACCCTATCAGTTTCCACAACCACCCCATCCCTGAACTCCATAGCCCCACAATTCCTTTCTCCAAAATTCCTTTGTCCCCTTCTCTGAGCCACACACTCTCTTCACTGCATACATGACCTTCCCTCCCTCACTTACCACTATTTATTCCTCCAAATCACTGTCCTCTCCTTTGGTGGTCTGTCCGTTACACACACTCCTAACTGAACCTTCTGCATTGTTTCCCCGTACCCTTCCCTCTCATTCTCTTCCTTTGTGACTCACACAATACATCATTTCTCTCCTTTACACATCCGTGTTTCAGTCTACCACACCGAGGCTCCACCTCTCACTTCCTCGACAATTTTGTCACCTGGGTCCATTTTCTTTCCTCCAACATATCCATCCTTATTCTTGGGGACCCTTGCAACCACACTTCACGTCCTTCATTCTAAGCTCCTACCTTGACACTCTAACCATACTCACTGTATTCAAAGATGCTCCTGTTCCACTGAGCACCTCTGAAGAAAGTCCTACTCCAACGAAGCCGTTCTCCATTTCAAATTCGTTCTGTTTGCCAAACATTCCTACAAGTCCCAAAACCTCTGTTGCTTGTTTTCCACCATCAACTTCATTCTCTGCCAAACTACCTCTAAAATTTCCTCTCCCTGGATGCCACCAAACCCATCATCCATGCTCCTGTCATCTCCCGCCTTGATAATTTTAATATTCTTCTCTCTTGCTTGCCTGTCCTTCCGGAATGTGGCATCACGACTAATCTTCCTCTCCCAATGCGTCTCTTCTGCTTTGACTCTCTGCAAAATCCTCCATTGGCTCCCCATTCCCTCTAGAATACAAGAATATAAAGATGCTTACCATCACTTATAAAGCCCTCTTTAATGTCTCCTATTACAACATCTCCAACCCTGTCAAGAAATACTCTCTTCTCATATTTTGTCAATGCCTTTTGCCTCTCCTCATCACCCAGCACCACCTCATACTTTTGCCTTTAAGATGTTTGCCCATGCCGCTCCCTACATTTGAGACTCCTTGCCCCAGATTTACTCCCGACTTCCAATGTTTCAAACGCTCTCAAAACTCACCTTTACACACTTGCCTACCAGGCCCCATCTCAAGAGGCAAGTCCCTCCTCATTCTCCACCTGCCCATTTCACTCCTACACTATTATCTCCATTTACTACCCTAATCCTCTTAATGTTAACTCTCACAAGTTGGCCCTCTCTATCTCCTATTACCTCATCTTCTTTGTAATGTTTACTTTATTCTAGTTGTGTTATGTTATATAGTTACTTTCTCTATAGTCTCTTCTATTTTTACTGATTCCATTGTTTATCTTGTCCCTTACTTCTCTATATTTCATCTATATTTTTTCTGTTTATTTTTTGATGATTGTGCGGTGCACAATCCACAAAATTATTATGTCTAAAATATATTTGACATCAATACAAAAAAGCGTCCAATGACCTTTTAGCCACTTCGACTGTGCAGATGACATCTTGTGATGCCAAATGCCAGAAAGTGGAATAAGACCCCTAGAACTGGTTATATGTGGATTCCACCTATAGCAGCCCCCTTTCCCTTAAAGCGCGATATGCTCACTGGTACTTGGTCACTCCCAGGACTTAACACATAGTAGTAAAGCTTATTGCAATACTGGTGTTGGTGCAAGATAATATTGAAGACTTAAGCAATAAATAAGAGTGCACTGGTTCGAGGACTAGAGAAGTAGCAATGAACTGGACTCACCAAGGTAGAGGTACTAATGATCCAGTTATTCCTGAAGCAGAAAACTGGAAACCAGAGAGAGGGTAGTAGGCAGCCAAATTAGGTCCAAGCAGAGCCAGGACCAACAGCATGAAGACAGAGTTAGTATCTAAGCAGTAGTCGAGGGTGGGCAGCAAACAGACAATGTCAGTATCCAGGCAGTGGTCAGAGCAGGGAGCAAACAGATAAACCCAATATCCAAATAAAGGCCACATCGAGAAGTCAGAAAAGAAAGCAGGCTTAGAACATACATGGTTAAATCTATTAATGCCATGAGTGACCGGGCTCCCTTCACTATAAGGAGCAGGGAGCCAATTGGGAATTTGTTCCAAAACCGAGCCTCCTCTGTGGTGATTTGCTGCAGGGCAGTCATGTGATTTGACTGCACTGACTCAGTTGCTTACCAACTGAGCAGCTGAGAGAATAGCCAGGAATCACAGCACTCTGTGTCTGCCGATCCTGCCACATCTACTTCCACTAGAGTAAAGACACTTTTACCATCATCACTGTAATGATTGTCAGATTACAGAACTCAGAGTGAAGCCTATATCTTACATGAATTCAATAGATCACATGCCTTTCTTAAAAGAAATGGTATATCCAGCTATGATTATTAGAAAGCATCACTGGGATGGTTGGTCCACGAAATTCATTTTATTGCACTATAAGGGGATAGGAAGAATTTATTTTGTTCCACAGTGAGAATAAATTGACAGTTGCCTTACTTGGTTATGTTTTGCCTTCCTCTGGATCAACACTGGTAGTTAATAGAAAATTAGGTTGACCTTGATGAAGAAGTTTTGTCTTTTTAACCATCCTAACTATGTAACACAATACCAGAAATTGATTTCATTCTCACCCAATGCTATAACCTTATGTTGTTTGCCTTCTCTCTTTTATTTATATATCAGTATCATTTAGATGGAGATTGTAACTGGCAGGAAATATCATCTGATGATGACGGCACTTTGTGTGTGAGGTCATGAACTGTACAACTTTTTCCCACCGAATACAACTATTTGGCTTGATTTTTCTGATTAACCCACACAAATGTGACCAAGTTAGAGCTTGTGTTTATGAATCTAATCCTATGGTAAATCAATGGATCTGTATCTTGTGCTGCATTGGTGTAGGTAATAAAACAAAAATTAATGATTACTACAATAACCTCAAAGGAGGTTGCAATTAGAACTCTAACAGGACATAAATAGAAAAGTAACCACAAGCCCTCTACATCTCCATGCAAATCACATCCTGGATGTGTTGTGAGGGGAAATAAAATCCTCCTCTGGTATTTTTAAAAAATGTTGACAAAAGGGGATATATATGTGGTGCAAAATACCCTGTGATCCTAGGTTCTGTCCAATCAGCTCCTGTGAAACTACAAAAGTGCTGAAAACGATTCGCTCATCTTCCTACTCCAGCACTTCTCAGGTCAAGCAACCCTGACTACTACTAGGTTCTGACCTGGCTTGAACTTTGACCTCTCCTTCTCTGGACTCCAATTTTGCTACCACACTACCTCTTGGTATAAGATCTTTGGCTTGTCTGACCTCTCCTTTGGATTCCAACTTGGTACTTAATTTTCCTGCTGGTATTGATCTCAGACCATCTGATTACCCTCTGTCACCTCTGCATCATCGGTAACTGTCTTGGAGAACCACGACCTGCGTGTCCCTTGCGGTTAAGACCATGCCCAGGTGAATAACAGTGGAGCGCTAGTCTCCACGCTTCCAAGTTTAGTTGCGCAAATACCATCAAGTGGCCACCATCCAGCATCCATTTGTGACAGTATACTCTGGCCTAACATGGATGGGAAAGTTGAACCTTCAGCCTGCAAACTTTTGCTGCATTTGGCCCAACAAGTTGACCAGCAGTTGACCTACATTCAGGGAGTCATCTTCCATTTGTTTCTCTTCAGGAGTGACTTCTGTCTCAGGCCGCTCCAGTACTTACAACCCTCCTCCGCTGCTTTCGTCAGTACCTCAAATTCCAGGGTGCTTCGTATTCCCAACCCTGAGAAGTTAGATGGCGACTCTAAGGAATGCTGTGGGTTTCTCAACCAGTGCTCTATTCAGTCCGGATTGACTCCTAATAATTTTTCATCTGAAAGAGTTGAAGTAGCATATATCATCTCAATCTTTTCTGGCCAAGTCCTTGCAGTGCTTCTCCCCTATGGGAGAGGTATCATGTAATTCTGCATAATGCTACTTATTTACATAGTAACATAGTTGATGAGGTTGAAAAAAGACACCAGTCCATCAAGTTCAACCTATTTTGGATCTCCTGCGATCCTGCACTTATATTTGAAATTAATCCAGAGTAGGCAACCGCCCATCTGTTTCAATTTTGAAAATCCCCCCAGACTCAATATTGCACCAATTTTTACCCTATATCCACTACTATCCTTTATTTTAAATTAACGGTCGTATCCCTGGATACACCTTTCCACTAAAAATTTGTCTAACCCTTTCTTAAACATATCTATTGAATCTGCCATCACAACCTTCCCTGGCAATGAATTCCATATCTTGACTGCCCTTACTGTAAAGAACCCCTTCCTTTGCTGGTTGTGAAATTTCCTCTCCTCTAACCTTAGGGGATGACCACGTGTCCTGTGTATGGTCCTTGGGGTAAAAAGTTCCCATGAAAGCTCTCTGTATTGACCCCTAATGTATTTGTACATAGTAATCATATCTCCCCTTAGGCGCCTCTTTTCTAAAGTAAACATGCCTAAACTGGCTAACCTTTCCTCATAACTTAATGACTCCATACCCTTTATCAATTTTGTCGCCCTTCTCTGAACCCTTTCTAGTTCCAAATTATCTTTTTTATAGAGTGGTGCCCAGAACTGTACTGCATATTCAAGATGAGGTCTTACCAATGATTTATACAGTGGCAAAATTACACTGTCTTCCCTTGCATCTATGCCCCTTTTTATGCATGCCAATACTTTGTTTGCCCTTGCAGCTGCTGCTTGACATTGAGCACTATTGCTAAGTCTACTGTCTACGAGCACTCCCAAATCCCTTTCCATTATAGATTCTCCCAAATTAATTCCATTTAATTTATAGATTGCGTTCTTGTTTTTGATCCCTGAATGCATAACCTTACATTTATCTGTGTTAAACCTCATATTCCATTTAGCCGCCCAATCCTCCAGTTTATTTAAGTCCATCTGTAGAGAAGCTACATCTTGCTCTGATTTTATTACCTTACAGAGTTTAGTGTCATCTGCAAAAATAGAAACTTTACTCTCTAAACCATCACCAAGGTCATTAATAAATATATTAAAAAGGAGTGGTCCCAGCACGGAACCTTGAGGAACTCCACTTAAGACCTTTGACCAATTAGAAAATGTTCCATTTATCACAACTCTCTGTTCCCTATTCTCTAACCAGTTTTCGATCCAAGTACAAATTTTGATTTCTAGACCCAGTTCCCTTATTTTGTAAACCAACCTCTTGTGTGGCACTGTACCAAAGGCCTTTGCAAAATCTAAGTAGACCACATCTACTGTCCTGCCCTGGTCTAAGTTCCCACTAACTTCCTCGTAGAAACTAATTAGATTAGTTTGACATGACCTATCCCTCACAAATCCATGTTGATTCCCACTAATAATTTTATTGCGTACCAAGTAATCCTGAATACTGTCCCTTAAAATACCTTCCAGTAGTTTCCCCACTATTGATGTCAGGCTTACAGGTCTATAATTCTCTGGTTGTGATCTCGTCCCCTTTTTAAACAACGGCACCACATCTGCTATTCGCCAATCCCTTGGTACTGAGCCTGATGAGATTGAATCTCTGAAAATTAAGAATAGCGGTCTAGCTATTTCCGAGTTTAATTCCATAAGGACCCTTGGGTGTATGCCATCTGGACCTGGAGCTTTATTTATCTTAATATTCTTCAGTCGCTTTTGGACTTCTTCCTCTGACAACCAAGTATTAATTAATGGCATGGTTTTATTTCCATTTTTATGTATTACTCCTGCCATTTGTTCCTCTCTGGTAAATACTGAAGAAAAGAACGTGTTTAATATCTCTGCTTTTTCCTTAGTATCATTTATCAATTCACCCATCTCACTTCTTAGTGGTCCTATATTATCTTTTTTAATCCTTTTGCCATTTATATACTTAAAAAACTTTTTGGGGTTTGTCTTACTTTCTTTTGCAACGTGCCTTTCATTTTCTAATTTAGCCAATCTAATTTCCTTTTTGCATGTTTTATTACATTCCTTGTACCTATGGAAGGACTCCTCTGACCCTTCAGACTTAAACAATTTAAATGCACGCTTCTTCCTTTGCATTTCTTCCCTTACCTTTTTATTTAGCCACATTGGTTTAGACTTAATTCTTTTACATTTATTTCCCATAGGAATGAACTTATACGTGTATGTTTCCAACAACATTTTAAAGACAGCCCACATTTCTTCCGTATTTTTTCCTTCAAAGGCTTTGTCCCAGTCTATGCTCTTTATAGACTCCTTTAGCATATTAAAATTTGCCTTTTTAAAGTTTAAAGTCCTAGTTGATCCCTTATACTGTTGTTTCTGGAAACTAATTTCAAATGAGACCATATTATGATCACTGTTTCCCAAGTGCTCCTTTACTTGAATATTTGATATTGCGTCTACATTGTTTGTTATTACTAGGTCCAGTATAGTCCGGTTCCTAGTTGGTTCCTCAACTAATTGGGACATGTAATGGTCTTTTAGCGTGCTCAGAAACCTATTTCCCCTAGCTGTACCGCAGGTCTCAGTACTCCAATCAATGTCCGGATAATTAAAATCCCCCATAATTAAAATTTGACCTAGTTGTGTAGCCTTTTCAATTTGCTGTAGAAGTTGGGCTTCCTCAATCGTACTAATATCTGGCGGTTTATAGCATATCCCTATCAGAAACTTCTCTGAACTTTTTCCTCCGCTGGATATTTCCACCCACAATGCCTCTATATTATCACCAATATTCTCGTATATAACTTCCTGAATACTTGGTTTTAATTCTGGCTTAATATAAAGACATACTCCTCCTCCTCTTTTATTTACCCTATCCCTCCTGAAGAGAGAATAGCCTTCCAAGTTGACTGCCCAGTCATGTGTATCATCCCACCAGGTCTCAGTAATACCTATAATATCATACTGCTCATTCATTGCTACTAGTTCTAACTCCCCCATTTTACCTGTCAGGCTTCTTGCATTTGCAAACATACACTTAAGTCTATTGGCTCCCTTCGGTATTTCTTTTTGCTTTAAAAAGGGCCGCTCCTTATCGGCTATGCTTCCCTTTCCCCCCTCTCCACCCCCTTTACTCTTGTTAAATTCCTCATTACTACTCTCAATGTCTATCCCATAAATACTTGCTTGCCCCTCCCCCCCGGAGCCTAGTTTAAAATCTCCTCCAACCTTCTAACCATCCTCTCCCCTAGCACTGCAGCCCCCTCCTCATTCAGGTGCAATCCATCACGACAATAAAGATGGCAACTGACCGAGAAATCAGCCCAGTGCTCTAAGAATCCAAAACCCTCCTTCCTACACCAATCTTTTAGCCACGCATTAACCTCCCTAATCTCCCGCTGCCTCCCTGGACTAGCGCGTGGCACAGGTAGTATTTCCGAAAATACTACCTTGGATGTCCTTGCCTTAAGTTTGCGACCTATGTCCCTGAAATCATTCTTTAGGACAACCCTTCTTCCTCTAACTCGGTCATTGGTGCCAACATGCACCAAAACCGCTGGGTCATTCCCAGCCCCTCCCAACAATCTGTCCACCCGATCCGCAATATGCCGAGCCCGAGCACCCGGGAGACAACACACTGTTCGGCATGCACGGTCCCGGTAACAGATTGCCCTATCTACCTTCCTAATAATTGAATCCCCTACCACCACAATCTGCCTGGGTCCCTGAGTAACTTTGGTCCCCTCTGTGCTGGAGAGACCATTCCCCTGGTTGCTAGAGGAAGCAGTGTCATCCAACTCTACCAATTCTGAACTGCCTTCCACAGTATCTTCATCCAATCTGGCAAATCTGCTGGGATTGCCTAGCTCAGAACTGGCCTGCCTCTTCCTCCCTCTGCTACCCCTAGTAACTGTTACCCAGCTGCCTACCTGTGCATCCTCCTCTGTCTCTGCTCCACCCTGCTCAGCTAACGCATCAACGGTGAGCTGTAAACTCTGCTCCAGGTTGGCAATGTCTCTCAATGTTGCAATGGTCTGCTTTAGATCAGTTACCTGGGCTTCCAAAGAGACCAATTGCTCACATTTCTCACAGAGGTATAAACCTTGGAACACTTGCTCCAAGTGTGCATACATGTGACAAGATATGCATTGAGTGAGATCATCAAGCCTGCTACTACTCATCTTATTATGGCTAACCTAACTTCTTATAGCCTACAGTGAACTTTAGTACTAGCCTTTCCTAGCCACTTACCAGTTTAAACCCCTTCCTGGATTCAACTCCTTAATGGAACCAACTCCACACTTTAAACAAAAACAGCACTTGAAATCAAAAAAGCAGTGAAATCACAAGCTCAATGAAATCGCTTGCTACCTCCTGTTAAATAGAGCTTGCACTAACCAGCTGTATCAACTATGCAATTAAACCACACCCACTAGCTCTAACAGAGAGAAGGAAAAAAAAAAAAAAAACACTTAATAAACACACAGAAAAACGAAATTTCATTGAGACCTTTTGAAAGGTGTTTGATGAGCATGGTTTGTGTCCCCAACAGCCTCCTGTCTGTTGGCCGTTTGCCAAGGGTCTCTCACCACAGGACAATATGCGGTTCAATTCTGGACCCTTGCTTCAGAACTAACGTTTAATAACAAGGCTTTGGTGGATACCTACTGGCAGGGGTTAACAGACCGCATAAAAGATAACCTTGCCTCTTGAGATTTACCTACCAACATGGACAACATGATTTCCCTTTACATCAAGGTGGACAACTGCCGCAGTTAGAAAAGGTTTGCATTCATCGATTCTCACCACACCTGGCACCACGCTTCCAGTGTCCCTCTACTATTTCTCATTTTGCTTCAGAGGAATCCATACAGTTGGATCCTTCAAGTGTCACTCCAGAAGACAGGGAATCGTAAATCAAGAACCATCCCTGCCTCTATTGTGGAGAGGCCGGTTATCTACTGTCCTCCTGTACTAAGAGGCTGGGAAACGCTCCCTTCTAGGCAATATAAAGGTGTCATCCTAGGATCCGAGTCCTTTACTCCCTGTTCTCTGGAAAATCCAGATTCCCTGATGTCTGAAATCCAGACTTTTTCTGATAGCTTCCTAGATTTTCTTGCCTTCGTGGACTCCGGATCCGCTAGGAACTTCTTCCGACTTGGCTGCCAAGCTCCGTTTACCTTTATCTTTGCTGCCGAAATCCCTGGTGTTGACCCCAGTAGATGGTAATCATGTCACCAACAGTTCTATATCTTGTGTCACCAGTCCAGTTCAGTTAGAGGTAAGGACATGAAATTCCTGAATCTACCACAGTCGGTTAACCCTATTATTTTGGAGTTATTTTGGCTGAGAACCCATTCTCCCCATGTTGAATGGCACTGTTCTCAAGTCAACTCCTGGGGGGCCTTCTGCAGCAAGCATTGTCTCTCTTGGGTATCCTGCACCGAGTCCCATATACCCTGCCTCACCCTTGCCTCAGTTCATGGGTTACATGAGCCATACTCAGCAAGTCAGCCTCCAAAGAGTTAACTCCACATCAGCTTTGGGACTGTCCCACTGATCTTGTCTCTGGAGAGAAGATTCTCAGGGGAAGAGAATATCCTTTGTCTTTACCAGAGACTCAAGTCATGAGTATATTTCAGAACATCTTCGATGAGGGTTCATACATAAATCCTACTCCCCCGTTTGTGCGTGGTTCTTCTTTGTCAAAATAAAGGTCGACTCATTAAAACCTTGCATTGATTACCATCAGTTAAACGCCATCATGATTAAGAACCGTTACTCTCTTCCTTTCATCTCAGAATTGTTCATTGTTCTATCGTATCTGTGGTGCCAGGATTTTCTGCAAACTTGATCTTAGGAGAGTTTACAATCTAATCCGCATCTGCCAGAGCGATGAGTGGAAAACTGCTTTTAGTACTCAGGACAGGCACTATGAGTATCTTGTGATGCCTTTTGGGTTGTGCAATGCCCCAGCGGTCTTTCAGGAATTCATCAAAGAAATCTTCAGAGACTTGCTCTACCAATCTGTAGTGATTTATCTTGACAATATCGTTATCTTCTCGCAAGACCTATCCTGTCACCGAAATCATGTCAAAGAGGTCGTCTCTTGTTGTGAAAAAAAATCATCTCTTTTGTAACGTAGAGAAATGTCTCTTCAAGCTTCCCCAAGTGCCTTTCCTGGGATATGTGGTATCTGGTTCTGATCTTCAGATGGATCCTAAGAAAGTGGAGGCAATTCTTAGCTGTCCCCAACCCTCTGGATTCAAGGCTACTCAACGTTTCATTGGCTATGCTAACTATTACCGCCAATTTATTAAAAATTTCTCCACCCTTATCACTCCCATTACCTCACTCACTCACTTGCGGGCCAACCCAAGAACTAGCCTCCAGCCATTGTCTCCACTTTTAATACCTTGAAAATGCCTTCTCTGTTGCTCCAGTGCTTAAACAACCAGAACAATGCAAACCATTCTTCTTGGAGGTTGATGACACTTCCATTGGTATCGGGACTGTGTTATATCAGAAATCTTCCACTGACACGTTCCAACCGTGTGAATTTCTGTCTAAAACATTTTCCCCCTCTGAGAGAAAAGATGGCATTGGTGATAAGGAGCTTCTGGCAATTAAAGTGGCCTTAGAAGAATGGTGTCACCATCTGGAGGGGGCTCTTCATCCCATCATGGTGTTTACAGACCATAAGAATCTTACCTATGTGCAAACCGCACAGTGTCTCAATCCCTGCCAGACCCGATGGACTCTATTTTTGTCCTGATTTCAATTAAATCTTACCTGTTGTCCAGTCACGAAGAACTCTAGAGATGATACACTATCCAGATCTTTTGAGGATTCTGATTCCACCTCTGTGTCTGAACACAGACTTGTTCTTAATCCAGCCAGTATCATGGCACTCTGTCTTCTTTTAAAACTCCACCGACTGCTCTTTTGTTGAACTACATTTCTGCCCTAAAGTGTTGAAATGGGACCACGATTCCAAATTTTGCTGCACATTCTGGTACCAAGGAAACCATAGCCCTGTTCTCTCATTACTACTGAACTTTATTACGGAAATGCCTGTCAGTCACGATTATAACAGCACCTCGGTCATGGTGGATTGCTTTTCCAAGATGGCCCACTTCGTTCCATTTAAAGACTTGCCATCAGCCTCCAAACTCTTTTTGCTATTCCTTAAAAACATTTCCCGTCTCAATGGCTATCAGCATGATATCATCTCTGACAGAGGTGTCTCCAAATTTGGGAGATATTTCTGTAAAAATCTTGTAATTGAATTAAAATTTTCTTCTGGACTCCACCCCCAGACTAATGTACAGACTGAACGAGTAGATCAGGATTTGGAATAATTTCTTTGTTGCTATGCTTCTGAACATAAATCTACCTGGAGCGATTACCTTCCCTGGGCAGAATTTGCTAATAATAATCAATTTCACAAATCCACTGGTGTTTCACCATTTTTTATAGTCTTTGGAAGACACCCTACCTTACCTGCCTTCTTTGATCTTCCTGTATCTTCCGTTCCAGCAGTCAATTTGGCTGTCCGTAACTTTTTTCAGATTTGGACTCAGACTCAGGCCAACCTCTTGAAGGCCTTTTCCAGGTACAAATCGTAGCTGATTGGCGTCATAGAAAACTTCCTGTGTTACAAGTTGGACACAGGGTACGGCTTTCTAACCGCAACATGAAGCTTCAAGTTTCCTTTAAGAGATTAGCACCTTGCTTCATTGGCCCTTTCTATATCTCTCAGATTGCCAACATTGTGACCTACAAACTACAGTTACTTCCACCTCTCAAGACCCACAACACATTCATTAAAACCCTTGGTTCTTAACAATGTTTTTAGAGAACCTACTAGTCATTTCCCTTTTCAAACCATCTTTGGGGAAAAAAAATGAGGTCAAACGTATCTTGAGGTCTCAAAGAAAGGATACGAGCCTGAAGAAAGATCTTGGGCTTCCGATGAGAACATCCATATCCCTTGCCTCCTGGATAAATTCAGGAGATGTGTGCTCCCGCACCCCTCCCGATAGAAAGAGAGGGTACTGTCCCTGCAATTGACTTCCTGCTAAACAACGGGATGTAGCCTCTGCCGGCCAGGCTTGCACAGCCGTGCACATGAGCACAGCATGCGTCTCCATTGTCAGGCAACGGGAATGCTCCTCTCAGCTGTAGGCGGTCAGTTACATCACTGACCATCGGGGGGGGGGGGGGAGGGGAGGCAATCAGGACTGTCTTGCCTCTATTTAAAGGAGACTCTGGCAACATTATTAGTATTTGGTATTAATGTTTAGAGCTCTTATTTCACATGTTCCAGCGGTTGCATTCTCCCTGCAAGTAGATTTAAACATCCCTATCCTGATCATATAGTATCATCCTCCTCAATCCCTAGTTTTAGCAGAGAGCCCATATTCAGTATTTTTTTCCTAGAACGTGTGGACAGAGAGCTCTCTCAATTTGATTTAATTAGTCATACAGGTCACTGTCAGTGGCTAAAGTAGTAGCAAAAAAATGTGCCTACCTGATTATGTTTTTAGTTTGTGCACTCCATCTCTGCTGTCCATTTGGCACTGGTATTGGCAGATAATCTTTTGTGTTAGTTCATTCCATGTACAGGTCAATGGCTGTCTTGGCAGCAGGTTGCAGCAGTACATGAACAACATTTATTTCTTGGCATCAGTAAACCAAGAAAATGTGAACAGCCTGCTGTAGTAAAAGTAGTATTGATGAATTTGAATTAATACAGCATGATGTGGTATTTCTTTCTGGCATAGACAAGCACCAGGCCATATCTGATCATGTAAAAAAATGCATATATTGCTGCATCTATAAATTGTTATGTGTGAATATAATGATAAGCAAATGTCTAGCTGAATGCAAACATGGGAGACAATTTGAGGCAAGGAATGGTACAATATATTAATATATAAAATTCTCCAAAAGGCAAATTTAATGTGAACACATTGAAAACAAACAATAATTTCACAAACAAGATCATCTCTACAATAAAATTCACCTCCCACATTCTGTAACACACCTCATTTTTACTACGACAAACCCATTCATACAAAGTTGTCTCTCATTACCTTCTCATGCTGCTAATATACTTTGAGAATGCCTGTATAGCACCATCATTATACAATATGCTCTGGAAAATGTGTAAGCCAGTAATCTCTATTTTCAGAGCTCTGAGTTGTGCTCAGGTTGCCTCTCTGCTGCTGTATTCTGGACTCTACCTCAACCAGCAAGAAACTCCATGCTAGTGGAACTATCAATATACATTCTGAAAAAATAATCAAGACAAGAATGGCTGGGGGATCCTATAATTCATCTTTGGGGTCCTCACATATGCAATTCCTTATTTTGGGTGCTCCCTCTTTGGACCTCCAAATAATGACACACTGACAATTGGGGGTATATTTACTAAACTGCGGGTTTGAAAAAGTTGATATGTTGCCTATATGTTGCCTATTTTGGACAATGTACTAAAATAAATGAGAACTATAATCTTATTGGTTGCTATAGGCAACTTCTCCACTTATTGAAACTTGCAGTTTAGTAAATATACCCATTGGAGTTCCAACTAAAAATAAAAGGTTGAGTACCACTGAACTAGACTATAATTACATTACATACATACAAGGTGAACCAGATGCAGGAATTTTGAATTGGGTATTAAACCAAAAGTTTAACCGCAAGCTAGAACATAAACTACAACCTAGACACAAACTTTGCACATCTGACAGAACATGTCAGCTAGCATGTATAACTTTCACAGACACACATTCATTTATACTGCCATACCTTTATATATACACTTGCACACACATGGTTACCAACTAGTTTCCAGGGAAATTTCCAAATTTTAAAGATTTGCCTGTGGACTTGTTTTAACCCTGGAAATGTCTTTGCTTTAATATTAACCGATTGAGCAGTGCAGTGTATTTTATTGTGCCTATTAGATGCAATTATCATTACTCAGCCCCATTTTCTTTACTTAAAATGTTAATATTTATTACAGATAAGTATTTACAATATTGTAATAATGTTCAGTAAACATGTTGTAATTGCAGTTATAGTGCATCAAGGTCTGCTTAGACAGCAATATGCAGAACAAACTTTAATGCACCTGCCCAGCAATAAAATCTCCCTAAAAATGTTATTCAACTGTTGGCAACTATATTCGTCCACCTTTTAGTCTCTCTAAAGAAATACTTTTAAACTTTAGGGTGTGGTTTCAGATTTACATTTCATGTTTTTCAAAATGTATTTGTGTCTATACACACTGACTGAATTCCATACAATACACTTAGAAAAAAACTATTATATTCCTACTATAAAATGTAACGTATGTTATTGGTCTCATAGAATACAATTTCATGTGTTACTGGTCATTTCTAACAGTTTGGTGCCCTCTAGTGTAATATTTGTGCACCTTTGTTTTGAGAAGCCCAAAACTGAAAATTCTGTTTCATTAAAAGTGATGACACAATGCACATAATTGCTTCAATTGCAATGACCATTCCCCATTGAAACTGCTATTAAATATAATTCCACTCTTAATAGTTCATTAATGTGTGTATCTGGAAAAACTGCAAAATAAGCAGTTATTCTAATGCCAAAGTTATCATCACTTTATATCTAGTATCCACTGAATTTATTAATCGGTTAGAGTTCTTGACATATGGCCATTGTAAAATCCGCTTTCAAAGCTCTTCAGCAGTGGAAACACAAGGGAAATGGAATTTCACACTGAATGCCATGTACCACTAAATGAGCTCTCTACTGCATATTCCTGGCAGGAAATATAAATAGTTATTAAATACATGTGCAACACCTCATTTGCATATGGACACAGGTACCATTGAAGTGGGGGAATTATTGTCCCAAAAGAATTCTGGCTATAGGAGTTCGAATAGTAGCTAGAGATGGTCAGACTTGGTTTTCTGAAAACCGAACCCCCCGAACATTAACAATCCGAGTACAAAGCCGAGCCGAGCCAGCTCGGTACTTTCCCGCTTCCTCGGATCTGAATTTAGGCAAAACATCATAGTTCGTTGTCGGATCTTGCGGATTTTGGATTCCATAAGTACATCCCTCCCCAGCAGATCCAGCGCTATTGCTTACACAAAAACAGGGGTAGCAGTGTTCTTGTCACTCTTCATTCTACAGTGACATTGCTCACACAGAAACAGGGATAGCAATTTTCTTGCCACTCTCCAGTAACCAGTACCATTGCTCAGTGCCATTGCTCATATAGAAACAGGAGGGGTAGCAGTATTCTTGTCACTTGACAAAAATTTACTGGAAATTAATGTTATTGAGGTTAATAATAATAATGTAGGAACAAAAAAAGAGCCAAATTATATGATCTTAGTCCTTTTTAGCAATATTTTTTTTCTTTTTTCATAAAAAAAAAAAAACAGATCCAAAACCAAAAGCAAAACACATGAGGGCAGTTTTGCCAAAAGCAAAACACAAAGTTAATTCAGATTCAAAACCAAGACCAAAACGCGGGAATCAGTGACCATCCCTAATAGTATCACATATTAGTAGCAGCATTGGTAAGGAAGTACATAAAACACTGAATGAGTGAATGAGTGGCATGGAGGAGTATCAGCTTGCATCTTCTTATATGTAAAGCTGGCAGTTGCTGCTTGTCAATTTTAGTGTTGCACTGCGATTGTAACACATGATGTCACACCCAGCATCTTCCTCCCAGTCTGAGGAGCAGATGGTACCTCCCCTACACTATGCCTGCTAAGGTAAGATGCAGTGCGGTATAATGCCTAAGGGGGGTTGTCACCTCCAAGGTGGAAAGGGGTGCCACCTATGGTGCCCACAGAGCTTGCACTGGACACTGGTTTACATGTACACCTCTTGAAATTTATTAGTATCCAATATACAGTGGTTTCTAACAAGTCTCTTTAATGTGCAGGACACAAACTCAGTTTAATATGAGCTTGCATGTAAAACTGGTACATAATCAGAATAACTAGATGTGTGTCTTATAGACATGATTTGAATACAAATGTCTCTAGAAGAGCACAGACACAGTTTTGCAGCTGGTACATATTTTCATATTGTGTACCTATATCACGTTGCAAGCAAATTGAGCTTATAATAAACTGTGAAACTGTGAAATTGTGTCCTGCACACATAAGTGACCCATCAGAAACCCCAGTGCTTCTTACCTTAGCAGGCACGGTGTAGGAAAGGCATCCTCTGCTTCTCACAGTGGGATTATGATGCTGGGCTGTAACATCATAACAAGTGCCACAATACTTCACAACTTTGAGGGTTCCAAAATTGGGAAAGCATGCAGGAAAAGGGGCGTGTCACTTTATGGCCTTAGAAGCACTGGGTCGCTCCCAGTCCCTATTCCCTAAAAAAAAACCTTCAATGCTGCATGCACTTGTCATTGGTATTGAAAGGGCATCTGTTAGCGAAATTGGGACAAAAGTCCTGATTCACCTGACAGCAGGACAGTCCCCTCAAATAGGGACTGTTGGAAGGTATGAGTATATAATGGATACCAACAAATATCTGGGAGGATACAGGTTGCACAGAAGGGACTGTACAATTTTATATATGCTATTGTGTGGTGGGACTGATTTGTATATTGTTTAATGCTATAAAGTCAGCCATAGAGCAGTATTTTGTTATCCATCGGGGTTCAGGAAGACCAGCTTAGTGATAAAGGTAGTTCCTGAGTGAGAATTACAATCTTCTACTCCTCTATGGGGTCTATTTATTATGCATCCCACTTTTGCCCCATTAATTATCATCTGTCATCGCAGTGAAGAATTAATGTGGCAATTTACTACTGAAGTCATATAGGGACAGTGCATCTGATAGGAGGCTGACCCTGCGCTGTCTTCTCTCTAAAGTTAGCTGACCCAGAGTCTTTACTGCATATGCATGGCCTAGGGTTGCGCATGTGCATAGGATGTTTACTTAAACAAAGGGGTGAGCAGGAAGGCTGTGGAGAGGGATCTGAAGATCCATCTACCACAATGTTGTCCCCATAGGATTGAATGGCTAGTGCCATCTTCAGGTGTGTTAGCCATCGGGATTAAAAAGCTAAGCTTTTAATAGCTTAATACATTTACCCACAGCCAGCGCAGTCCCCATTGAGTATTTTGGGGACTGCGGTATTATGCAGTAATTTGCCTAATGCTGGAGATATCTCTGAAATCTCCTGCTTTAGGCTTTTGTTAAATAGTTACTTTATTTAAAAATGCCTAAACCATGCGGAAAAGGCCGTTTCCGCATGGGTTAGGGCTTTATAAATAGGCCTCTATGTCTACCTTGTATATGTATACCTATCTTCCTATTGTTTACCCACTTGTACTGAATTTAGATTGGTCAAGATGCATAGAAACACCCCTAGAGACATTGGGCTAGATTTACTAAGCTGCGGGTTTGAAAAAGTGGGGATGTTGCCTATAGCAACCAATCAGATTCTAGCTGTCATTTTGTAAAAGGTACTAAATAAATGACAGCTAGAATCTGATTGGTTGCTATAGGCAACATCCCCACTTTTTCAAACCCGCAGCTTAGTAAATCTAGCCCATTGTCTTAAAACTTAGGGCTCTATTTATCAAACAAAGAAAAGCCTTATCTCACCAGTTTTTGCTCGAGACACGGCTTCTCTCTATTTATCAAAGGGTCACTGCCACAATATCAGTGCTATTGCAGGCGGTATCCCCTTCTGTAGAATAGATTTGCTGTTTCTTGGAGAGAGCATGATGAAAACTATTCAACAAGGATTGCAGGCGTTACAAGTACCCCCTCCATCCTTCCATTTCAGGATGGCGATAGCAGAAGATATTTCATTAAAAAATGCTTTATTACTTAAACAAAGCATTTTTTCACATGTGAGTTGTATAAACATAATTTTATTTTTAAAAAATATTTTTAGATTTATTTTTGCTACAAGTTGGACTGTACGTCCAAGTCCAGGCTTTCAGTTCCACTGTGCGTGCCTGAAGTGGCTAGTTGGCCTTACTACTTCCAGTCAGTATCGATGAAGAGCTGGATGTCACTCAGCTGCCCCGATGATATTTTATTAATAAATTGTGGAGATAATTGATTCTCTAGGATTGGGATAAGCGGCTATAGAAAATCAGCCTTATCGCTGCAGATTAATAAATAGGCCAATTAAATACATTGAAGTCAGATATCACTATTAAAAACATCCTGATCTACAGAATAGGTCCATAGCCTTCATTCTGATGTGCACTATATTATCAACCATGACTACAGCTAAAAGATGGTGACTTTGCTATATCCACGAAGTCTTACAGACAGGAAACATAAAATTTAGGTGTGGCTCAATTTCCACCCTTTCAATTAGACAATAGATAGTTCACCATGGAAATTGTCAATGAGGGGATACAAATCCTACAAAAGGAAAGTAGGGTGGATTTCCATAAGTCGGCATCTACCCACGAGAGATTTCACTCTTAAAATAAAACTTCAAGTTCCTACATGTTTATTATTTTGAGTCATTGAAATGTTTTTTTTTTTAAATTACTTTGACTTGGCAGTAATTCTTTAAAGGAATGACCTGTTTGACCCTCAGGATCAGTGCTGCTCAGTGGCGGAACTACCATTGGTGCTGCAGGTGCATTGCATCGGGGCCCATGGAGATAATGGGACCCACTGCATGGCAGATGTAGAGGGTCGTGGGCTCATGTTCCCTTCTCCCTGCACTGGGGCCCACAGCTCACAAGTTCCGCCTCTGGTGCTGCTCCCTAATTATTGGAAATGTACACTTTGATGATACCACCCTTAGCTGGGATGGCAGTTACCCTCTGTGGGATTCAACTCACTCAGGTAGAGCAGAATATATCCAAAATAAGACTTTATTACGACACCACAACACCACAAGACATTCACAAGTTACAGGGTAAATGGTAGCATGTATCCTCCAGCAGCCTCTTGCAGTCTGCCATCCAAAGTAATAATCTCGGTCTCTTTCATAGTCTTATCCTCCCACAATATTATCACTACCGATTTGCAAAACAGTTATGGTGTCACCCAGCTTGGGTTACTGGCTCACACCGACCCTGTCCTGGTAGGGTTTCCTCCAGCGCACCACAATGCCTGGCCCAGAGTCCTTTTTCACTGATGTTTTGTACACCAGGATCCTCCAAGCTAGAATAGCTCCCTTGACATTCTGCTCTTCCTAAATTCTTCCCTGTATTCACAGGAAGTATGGTCAAATGTCTCAAACCTCCCCCTTACAGCAGGGACACATTAGCTGCTAGACATACTGTCCCTGTTACCTTGATTGTACAATAGAAAGATAACAGAGGGCGGGGATTCGCCCAAGGTAACATAAACACTGAGGGGGCAGGTAAAAGAAAAGCAAAAGTATAGCAAGAGTTAACTCCACTGGGGGCAGGGGTCAGCCAATCAGTGGGGAGGTAGGTGGCAGGATTATAGTAGGGAAAACAGGATAAGGCCAGGTGCTGGCAGTCAGCTTCCCCCTTTCACTGCTGGAGAGTTTAGGAGTCCAGTGTCTTCCCTGCCCTGCTGTCCTGGTGAGAATTTTTTTGGACGAGCGTCCGGCCTTCTCTGCGGTCCTGGTGAGTATTACCATGCAAACTTGTTTATTTTGTATTGCTGTATTTGTACTGGTGTATTATAGTATATCGTATTGCTGGTTCTCCCCTGTGTTTCCCCTGCTTCCTGCTTATTCCATCTGCATTCCCTTTCACCTTTTTCTGCTTCGGCCTCCATCCTTGCACCTTCCCCCTGCTGTTCCTGTAGTCCTGCCTTTTCTCTGCTCCCCCCTTGCAACCCACCACCACTTTCCCTCCTTCCCATCTGCCCCAGTTATCTTCCGAACCCCCCTTTTTCCTTCCTCCAAGAGGCCCAGGGCCTTCCTGTCCCCGGCACTCTTTTGCCCCGTTCCACCACTTAGTTGCTCCTTACCCTAGACCTCCCCACCACTCCTTACCCAATATGCTGCGGGCTAAGAGGGACAGGGTCCCCCCGCTTCGCCTGCTAGAGGCCGCTGCGTCCGCTTCGGCTGGAGGTCGTCGTCAGCTCCGGCCAGGAGAGCCATTGATCTCAAGACCCCGTACACCCCCCCGGCATGAACCCCGGCCAAACGCCCAGCTCCGATGGCCGGTAAATCTCCCGCGCATGCACGGCGGCGCGCACGTCCTCAAACGCGGGTGCGTCCACCCACGCATACGCGGATGGAACCCAGGGCACAGGCGGCCATGTTAGAGGTGGGCGCTCCAGGAGCGCCCGCAACCTCCTCCGCTGCCACCAATGAATGGAGTTCTTGTGCCATTACCCACCCCTTTGACCACCAGGCGGCTGGCATGGGAGGGGGTGTAGGCACTATTCCCAACAGCGGGCACATAGTTGGCGCACAGGCGCCGTTAGGTCAGGGTGCCATGGCGGCCATTTTAACTATGGGCGCGCCCAGGTCCCCCGGTCGCCCTCTCACTACCATCAGTTTTAATTCAGTCCCCACATACACACCCCCCCTCCCATTTAGCAAAGCTAGCGGCATAGCGGAAAAAGGGGGGAATGCAGGCTCCCATACCTCCCAGGTCCACCCCAACCATAACAACCACCCCCCTTCCTGCAGGCCATCAAAGGCCCCTAACAATAGGCAGAATGGAAGGACCCCACCTTTGCTGCAGCAGCATTCGGCCCCCAACTCACCAAGCGCTGCAGCTACAGTTGTCCCCAGAACTCCCCCCCCTCCATCTATCATCCCACAGTCCGCTCCCCCCCTTTCCACCACACTAACCCCCACCCTAACCCCTTTCCTTCCTCGGCGGCTAACCCCCCTGGCACCCCGGCCCCCCGCATGGTACCCTCTTCCTTTCCCCCCGCCCTTTTTCCCGGCCTCCCTGCCATGTCCTGCCCGCCTTTTGTAAGCCACCCCCCCTCCCGTGGCCGGTGGGTCAGGGTGCTAATCCCACGGCTTTTCCCGCTTTCGGTCACCCCTCCTTCTCTTGGCTGAGCGGTACCCCTGGCTGGGCGCCTCATAGCCAAGGGCCCCCTCCCTTTCCTTACCCCATGGCAGACCCAGCCCTCAGCCTCTCTACCTGCTACCCTCCCACCCCCCCTACCTACGCCTCCATATTTTTCCGTTCCTTTCTGGCCCAGCAGTTATGGTTTAACTACAGGTGGTTTTCCTTCCACAGTTTCCATCGCGCCCGCTCCCTCAGGGGCGGATGGCACTCAGACATCTGCATTAGCCCCTTCAGTGGCATCAGGTTCCCAGAACGTGCAGTTAGTGGCCGGAGGGCCCGACGCAGGGCAGGGTCAGACGTCGTCTCTGACGGGTTATCGGGTCATCCCTTGCACGATCGCACTAAATTTAGTTCCCCCTCACTCAGCAAGCCGGTGCGGGTTCGGTTCCTGAACCCAGTTTATTAGCGCATAATACAGAACCGTCAGTGCTTGCAGGGTCCTCGGCTCCCGGTCAAGGGAGCTCTCTTTCTGTTTCCTCCTCTGCAGGTTCCAGGATGCATACGTCATCGGGACGGGGGTCCAGCGCGCTTCTTATGCGGAAGTCGCTACGGACACGGCCGCAGCGTCATCAGGAGCGGACGGTGGTAGCCAGGAGGCAACCGGCGATCTTGCCGGTGCCGGTGGGTTGTCAGGTATGAGCTCTGACTCAGGCTCTTCTTCCTCTGAGAGTGAGGCTCCAGCCAGGTCCAGGAGTTCAGAATCGAGGTTAATAAGGCTGCTGGAGAGGAAGTTGAGTGGTACCCACCGGAGAGCGGAGGTGGCGAATAACAGCCCCAGTGGCAGGTTGACGGGTGATGATGTGGTGCGCTGTTCCAATACAGCCGTCCTGAGGGACATAAGAAACAGGGTGCGTGGCAAGATACGCACAGGCCGGTTTGTAGACATGTTTGCCATTACCAACAAGGCTAAGGACGATTTGGCAACAGCAATGTCACGCTCTGGCGTGGGCGAGGAGGTCCATAAGAATTTTAACAACTGGTTAGAGGGGTTCCTGGTGTTCGCAGCCTGCTATCTGGAGAGCAGGCCGGAGGAACATATGAACATCATTAAATACATATATTTGATACAAGTTATGCACACTTGCTCCAGAGGTAACATGTGGAGATGTTATGATGAGGCGTTTCGCAGGAAACAAGATGGGTTACTAGTGATGGATCTGGGCCGTAAGGATGTGGAAGTGTGGCTGGAGGTGACTCAGCCCAGATCGGGAGCAAGTGATGCGGGGGCATGGAGGCAGAGGCAACCCCCGAGTAGATTGGCCCAGCCCTTTCGTGGGAAATGTTTTGCATATAACGGGGGCCATTGTGACAGAGGGGTGGCCTGTAAGTTTAAGCATGACTGTGCCACGTGTGGAGGAGGGCACCCCAGAAGGGAATGTACCAAGAGGAGTGGTACAGGTGCCACGGGCAGAACCCCCGCAGGAGCTCCTGCACATTAAGGCCTTTTCTCCCATCGTATTGTCTGAGCTGGATAAATGGCTGGGTTGGTACCCCAATAAACAGGCTTCAGAGTTTTTAGGGGAAGGGTTTAGGCATGGGTTCAAGTTACCGGTAAGTGGGGATATTCATACGGGTTCACCCAGGAACCGGAAATCTGCGCAAGAATTGCCATTGTTTGTACGGGTGAAAGTGGATAAAGAGGTTGAGTTGGGGAGAATGTGTGGTCCCTTTGCTACTCCCCCTATTCAAAGTTTGGTCATTTCACCGGTAGGTATAGTACCAAAGAAGGAGGTGGATAAGTTTCGGCTGATACAGCACCTGTCTCACCCTCAGGGTATGTCCGTGAATGACGCGATTGCAGAATCTGAATGTTCAGTGGTATATCAATCATTTCAGGATGCTTTGTTGATAGTGCAGCGCTGCGGCATTGCTGGCGAAGCTCGATATTGAGTCAGCATTTAGGCTGCTGCCTTTGCATCCATCTTCATTTAAATACATGGGTTTTCGTTTGCCAGTTATTTCGTGGATAAATGTTTGCCTATGGGCCGTTCAGTGTCTTGCGCATTTTTCGAGTGTTTTAGCAATTTTCTACATTGGTGTTTGGTTGCAGGGACAGGGCATCAAAGTGTGGCCCATTACCTGGATGATTTCTTGTTCATTCGGCCAAGTGGGTCCAAGGTGTGTCAGGATTTGTTGTTTTCGGCTCAGTCATTGTTTAGAATTATGGGAGTTCCTGTGGCTGCGGACAAATTGGAAGGTCCGACGGAGAGATTGTCATTCCTGGGTATTGAAATTGACACCGGAGCAGGATGTTGTAGGTTGCCTGCAGAGAAGGTGGCTAAGTGGAAGAGTGTGATTGTCTTGTTGCAGGACAGGGTCAAGGCTCAGTTAAAGAAGGTTCAATCCCTGCTTGGTTTACTTAATTTTGCTTGTTGAGTTATCCCCATGGGCAGGGTTTTTTGCAGGAAATTGCAGAGGGCTACAGTAGGGGTGATGAAGGCTTGTCATATGGTTAGAATTTCCAGGAGGATTAGGGAAGATCTGGTCATGTGGTGTTTGTTTTTGGAGAACTTCAATGGGGTTTGTTTGTGGTTGCCGCCAGCGGCCAATAATGCGGAGCTTCAATTGTTTATGGATGCTGCTGGCTCGTCTGGTTTTGGGGCATACCTGAACGGGGAGTGGTGTGCGGCCGCATGGCCTCCGTCGCGGCATCAGGAAGGGCTCACAAGAAATCTCTTGTTACTGGAATTGTTCCCAATTATTGTAGCAATGGAATTGTGGGGAAATTGCCTGAGAGATAAGAGTATAGTTTTTTGGTGCGATAACTTGGGGGTAGTGCACGCTATCAACAATCAGAAGGCTACCTCCCCTCCGGCGCTGAGGCTACTGAGGCATTTAGTATTCAAGTGCTTATCGTGTAACATTACCTTTAGGGCGAGGCATGTACCTGGGTCTGATAATGGGATTGCAGATGCTTTGTCTAGGTTTGATTGGTTGAGGTTTCGTTTGCTAGCCCCTGGGGCTAAGGAGTCTGGTGTTTCATGCCCTGATTTTGTCTGGCAGATTATAAGGCCGGGATAGTGGACTTGGCAAGGCAGTCGGTAGCGCCAGGTACCTTGAAGAAATATCAGGAGGCTTGGTCATCATGGGAAGGGTATTCTGCGTCAAGGTAGGCCGAAGGTAAGACTGATCAGCAGCGCATGTTGTCTTTTGTGTGGCATTGTTTTCAAGGGGGTAAGTCTCAGCCTTACATGGCATCAGCATTGGCAGGTATTTCATTCTTTTTGCAGTTGCACGGCAGGCCGGATGTTACTAAGCAGGTTTTGGTTCGCAGGGCATTAAAGGGTTGGGCCAGGATGGCCCCTGCGGTGGAAGACAGATGTAGGCCCATTGATAAAGTGTAGTTGACCGGGCTGATCAAGGTTGTACCGCTGGTAGCTAGCGATGTTTTTGAGGCTGCTTTGTTTAGGTTGTCGTTCTCAATGGATTTCTTCAGAGCATTCAGAATAAGCGAGTTGGTAGCGTCTTCCAGGTTGGCACCAGGGTCTGGGTTACTTCGCAGGAACACTGTGGTAAAGAGTGATGATGTGGCATGTAAAATACATAGATCTAAGACTGATCCACTGAGTAGGGGACGGTGGATTACCTTGCATCGCAGAGGGGACAGTGCAGTTTGCCCAGTCGAGCTGGCTAGGAGGTTCGTAGATATGGCCCCTTCCCCTGGTGGTTATTGGCTTAGGCACTATGATGGTTCCCCCCTTACAAAGTACCAGTTTTCAGCTGTTTTCAAGAGGTGCACTGCGAAGCTTGGCCTGAATATCGCATATTATGGGACCCATTCATTCAGAATAGGAGCAGCCACCGTAGCGGCTGAGGAGGGCGCTTCAGAGCAGGCTATTAAGAAGTTGGGGAGGTGGAAGTCAAAATGTTTCAGGAAATATGTTCGCCCACCTGTTAGGCTGTAGTGTGTGGGCATCAATTCCGGGAGGTTGACCCATGACATAGGTTGCTTACCTTGTTGAAAGGAGGCGCGGAGGGTTTCACCATTTTCTTTTCTTCGGGGGCCTGATTGGCTGTTGGCACCCCGGGGTTTCTGGTGGTGTTTTTTTCCTTCTCGATAGTTATTAAACATGTTTTACGGCTCTGGTTGACACACATATCAATCCATTTTACAGGTTCCCGTCAGGATGGCAAAAATATTTGGTTGGTGGGTCATTCATTCATCTTTTGGGCCGGTAAAAGTGGGCCCGCTCATAACTCGGCCAGATACCCCCAGGCAAGTTCAGTGAGGTGGATAGGTCGCAGGGGGGTCAGTTGGGAGTCGCTATTGAAGGTCCTAAGGAATAGCGAGGTTAGGTTTGGGCGCCCGTCGGTGATTACAATCCACCTCGGGGGCAATGATTTGGGTAAGTGGAAAGGGGTAGAGCTCATAGTAAGGATCAAAGCGGATATTGGAGCAATTAAACTACATTGGCCAACAGTGCACCTCATTTGGTCGGACATCATCCCTAGAATTAACTGGAGAGGAGCAGACAGGCCAGCCCGTATTGAAAGGGCCGCGAGGAGAATATTCTTGGAAATAGGGGGTGAGTTCATCAGCTACCCGGGCATCAGAGCACGTTTCACAAATTTATATAGGCCTGATGGGGCGCATTTGGCAGATACTGGGCTGGTGTATTTCATAGAGCAGGTTTTCAGTGTTTTGGCTATGAGAGGTCAGTTGATGGCGGGCTTGGGTTCCTAACGGGACCCAGCTGTGGCGGTAAGCAGCCCAGTCAGCAGACAATTGGGTCACACTCATGACGCAGTAGGCACTCTCCCCTTAAGGGGTGAGCACTTAGGGAGTATACCCCTTCGGGGTTATGGGGCTCCGCTTAGGTGGGCGGGCCCCAGCCGTACCCAATCTAGTGGGGCGGAGTAGATAGCGCATGGGTGTGGCTTAGGGGCTGATTGGTCTGCTTATATTGGCCACCTCTTCTCAATATATTGAACATTTCAATAAATTACTGACCTTTCATTTAGCCAAAACAAAGTCTCTGTGTCTTTATTTCATCGTGGTATGTTAGCTCTGTCAGTAACACTGTAAAGGTAAGATGTCACCCGTTAAGCGGATTATGGTTTAACTAAATTAGCTATTTTGACTGGATACACTAAACATGGGGTTACAGCAGGGAATGACACTTCACGCTTACATGAAACAATAAGACTTTTGGCAAAATGTATCAGCAGTGTTACGCCATCTGAATCTGTAATATATTTTGATACAATAACATTTATATTGATACATTCCTCAATGCTATATCACCCAATATATTACTGTGGAGGCACATTACATATCATTTAGAAGTTCTAACCTCAGTACCTCTCAGATTACCTGTTGACCTAGCTAATTAATATGGGCTGCCAGCTAGTTAATTCAGACATTGAGACAAATGGTAATTACATTAGCCAAAACTTGCAAAATGGCTTTGGTTATTTTCCCACAGTATGGCAATATTCTTTATATTTATACTACATACAATATTGCAGGTAATAGCAAGGCCAAATGTACCGAGCAACATGAAATAATAATACACATAATACACCAATGCTCTGGTGTATATACTTAGACTGGGCCAAGGATTAAAAAGTACATTAAACCGAGAGAAACGGGTGATGAATACAAAGATCTCAGTCCATTAGCACCCCGTTTCCTCACATACACTCTTTGCTTGTGAGTCACTTCTAGTTAAAGTTTATTTTGTTGTCATTTTTTTACATGTGAAGTCTCATCTTTGCACTAAGACCTCTTGAATCTTTATGTTTTTTATTTTCCTCTACCTCATAAAGATCAAAAAGTACAATATTTTCTGCATACAAAGTTACCATAAGCAACATAAATGGGTTTGATTTCCACATTAAGCAGATATTTCATTTTTTATCCAAATGGCAGCTTGACTGTAATCTCATACAATAATCGAGTTTGCACTCTAAATATGTATTTTCCTAATGACAGAGCATTCTTCTTAGAAAGTTAGTATATTTGGTTACATTACTCACCCTTACTGTTATGTTTTGGGGTGGTGGAGACAGGCGAATTTAACCACACTTTTATCTCTGCCCTAAATATTTCCCACACTATCTTACAAAAAGCAATTTCATTTCCGACTGTGACTGTTATTACTGGCAATGAAAGGCTAGTGCCACAAAAACTAATAGTTTATCTACTTACTGTACCCAATACAATTCCCCATTCATTATATTGTAGGACAATTCCCATCAGAACATGATTTAGAAATAGCAGAATTAAACTCTTTAACATCCCTCTGTAGATTAAGTCATTGGTTGCTAAATACGATTTTAATAGGGAATCCTTTTGTGTTTTCTTTTTCGACTTGGAGATTGACACCTTTTTTCTACAAATGTATCCTTAACAGCAAATCCTGCATTAGTTTGGACAGACCATAATGTGTATAATGTCAGCTCACTAATGAAGTATTCCTCAGTGAAAGAAAATCTTAGAATCATAACAAAATCAGACTAAAAACTAAAGTAATGAAGTTTGTTTATACTTGACTGGAGCTAAAATCAATGCCAATTGACCAAACTGAGAATACTATTCATGGTCCAACTAAAACACCCAAATACCTTTCCCACAATGTCAGCTGTGTAAAAGCCATCCATCCAAATTTAATATGAAAAAGTCCTCAATAGAATAAAAACGTAAAATTCAGAAGTGCCCAATTGCCTGCTATATTAGATATTCCAAAAATATAAAAATATTTTTCAGCAAACTGATCTTTCATTTTACAACTTTCTTTATTACAAAAAAACAAAGCAGCATCTTAGGAAATAACCAAGCACCCATCAATGGTATATCACAAGTATACTAAAACCTGGTAGGGACCTGAAAAATAATAAATCATTGTTTGAATATAAGAATGGATACACAGAGACAGGGCCGGACTGGGACTAAAAATCAGCCCTGGCATTTAAAGCACACGGGCCCACCTCTGTTGATTAGCAGGAAAAAAAAATGTGTGCCGCAGTGCAGTGGCGGTGCCACCAAAGGCGTAGCTACATTATGTTGGGGGCGTGGTCAAAATGGTGCATTGATACATACATTATAATAAAACATTACATTTATCAGACCCTCCCCATCCACATTACGCCACCCCCCCAGATACATTATGACACCCCCAGCCCACTGTACTTATCTATGCTTCTGATGCTGCTGACATTCCTGTAGAGGGAGCAGCGAAGCTCTTAGTCTCATGAGATTAATAAATCTCGTGAGACTTAGAGCTCCTCGGCTTGCTCTGCAGGCTGTGCCCTGTCCGGGATGGAGCACAGATCCTCCTGCTGACCAACTGGATTAAGGCTCGGGGGACTCGGGCACTTAAGTCAGGGGGGCTCCTATGATGTAATTTGGCTATTAGACAAATTTTTGACAAATACAAAGGCAATACTGTGTGCACTACTGTTAGGTGCACACAGTTCTGCCTTAACAAGCAGTACAGTGTGAAGCAGGACATATCTCCCAACTGTCCTTGTAGTCAGACCAAATCCTGACTAAGTGGGACAGTCACCCACCAAATTCAGAACAGTTGGCAGACTGTCCTGGTCTCTCCTACCTGTCTTATCATGGTCACCACTTGTGGCTGCTGGTGTCTTTAGATCAGTTGCTGCTTGTCTGGATCCTGGAATGTTGGATGCCCTATTTGGAGAAAAAAATGAGCAGTTGAAATTTAGCCCTGATGTTAAATCAATATAGCATCCATGTTTTAAAATTAGGCCTCACTGCAGCCACAACATTAAAATACTAGTATTCACATTTGATAAATACATCTATTTCCCTCCAACTAGTCCTGACATTAATTAGTATTCCCATTTAATAAATAAAACTATTTCCCCTATCTCCAAAGCACCCCAGCATTAAATTAAAAATACAATCGCCCCATCTGAAATTGATAGGCCCCACTATTAAATTGCCCCCACCATCACCCCACAAGTTGAATAGCACCCAATAATTAGCCCCCACCTGCAATTCCCTATTAGATTAACAGCCTACCTCCCATATTATATTAAGAGCTACCCATACACACATTATTGTCATACACCGGCCCTCACACACACACACATTATGGTCATACGCCGGCCCACACACACATACTATAGTTATATTGTTACACACATACACACTATTATCATACCCTGTCACACACACACATACTATAGTTATACTGTTACACACATGTCACACAAATAGCTCCCCTGTCACACATATAGATCCCCTGTCACACATATAGATCCCCTGTCACACAAACTAACCCCCCCCCTCTTACCTTGTGCCCTCCGCGGCGCGCTGTGTAGTCTCTCCTAACACATGGTGCTCGTCCCATGTGACATCTCCAGAGCCATTCATAGAAGAGAGGGGAGGAGGGGAGGCGCGGCCACACCAGGAAGTAAGTGTAGTGCCGACCCACCGATCAGCACACAGACTGTCATGCCGAATTCTGGCATGACAGTCTGTGTGCTGAGCGATGGGGCCGGCCAGCTAGTAACCGGCCCATCTGGCCCTCGACCCTTCTGGCATTTGCCAGAAGTGCCAGATGGCCAGTCCGGCCCTGCACAGAGACAAGCGGCTTCTTACCCACAGGACAAGTTGGTAATCTGAAATCTATTTTGCTAAACTTACTGCATAATATATAGCCCACTGTTGACTTTCATGACAAGAAAAAAGCTTTTGACAGATCTGACTGACAAAATATGTGGGCTGGTCTCAAAGCAAAGGACTGTAGGGACATGTTCCTCTAAGTGCATGAGACATATCATACTGCCCATACTAACATTAAGTTGCTGGGAGCAAGTTCCTGTATCATCTTTATACATGAAGGAACAAGACAAGGTTATTCCCTACACCCCCACCCTTTGCCCGTATGATAGAGTCTCTGGTACAGGCTACTAGATTCACCTCTGATATTTGTGGTAGGGACAATCCAGAAGAATACTCAGGGTTGCCTAATAAACTTCCATACATAGGGCCTGATTTAGAGTTTGACACATTTTGTTACTCGAACATGTGTAAAACCTACCTGACCTTACATGTGTATTTAGTTCCACATGTATTTTAGGATACGTCAAAGTAAAAAAAAAATACATTTTTATGTTGTGCATCCATCAGTTGTATAAATGCAAGTAATATATACTTATTCCTTTGTTGCATATGTTTGCCAGGGCAGGTCTCTCTCTCTGTCTTTGTGCTGTTTCTGTCTCTCTTTATGCTTGGTTTTGCTCTCTCTGTGAAGTGCACCTTGTTAGGGGTGTGTCCAGGCTCCTGCTAAATTGCTTCAGTTTGAGAGTGTGTCTCTGGGGCTGGTGAGAGAGACAGATCCTTAATGTGAGTGAGAGGGAATACAGAAAGAGAGCGAAAGAAAGAGAGAGTGCCTCAGCTCATGACCAAAGAGAACCTGCAGTACTGTACTACGGCTTTTAAGGGCCATGTGTGTGGGATTATGTCATTGCACTCATGTGGACATCATTGCATGCACCAAAATGTGTGTAATACAGCTGCATATGTCTGCACACATGAAATTTGACTATATCCTTGCGATGACTACATTTCAGTGGTGTGCTGTAAATATTGCATGTGATTCAATCAAAGGAACTCTTCTAACCATTATAACTCTTATAATCATGTACAATATATGGTTAGGTACATTTTCAATTACAGACAACATGGTGGAATCACATTTTGGAGAAATCGCATCAAAAAACAAATGATCACTTCATAAATCACAACATGGGGGGGCACACATGATTATCAAAGGAGTAAATAACTGAATAAAGCTAACAGATATTAAATGGTACCAACCAGAAACATTATGGGTTAATTAATAGTCAGGAGAGCTGTGGACCAGACTTTACAAAGGGTAAGCGAGAGGGGAGAAGGATGAAATTGGGTACAGACACAGTGGTGATGAGTTTAAGTTAAGTAAAAATGAGAACCAGCAGCAGCAAAGGTGAGTGAGAGAAGTGGGATCAGGGACAAGACAAATAATGTTTGAGTGAGAGTTGAGGTGAAGAAAACAGGGGGGCAGGCACAGCATAAAGGGATAGATAAATGTTGAATGGGAAGACACTATGATGTGGTGAGATGTGTGCTGGGGAGCTGGAATACATGGCGTTGTTGAGAACATTATTGAAAGGTGAGCTTGGATTAGCAGTGGAAGGAGCTGATGGTAAATGCAGACGGGTGGGTTCAGTACTCAGTTTAGTGTAGACTGGATGTTAATAGTTAGCAGATCACCTGTTGATGAATCTCTGTGTGAGAAGTGTGCATTGTACTTTGGTGTGGTGGTCTTATAAGAAATGTTCTGATTATCAGTGATCCTATATTTCTGTTCCTTTTTCCACTTTTGTAAGAAGAGTATTTTGATTAAGTGTTATTGAAACTTCTAAAAACAGGGCGGAACAGGCGCTTCCAATCAATAACAATAAATTTAGGAAAAAGGAGATACCTATTTCCATGCACAAATAAAAAATTGCAAATGCAATTCTTAAATGCAGTACAACAATACGTTCATAGTCAAACAGCATTCAGGACATTCAATTTTTGGCTAATGAGCATATAAAAACTGTTATCTCATTTATGTCCGTTCAAAGATCTCACAATTTCTTCCTACCCTTATGTGCTTCTACTTACAAGAAGATGGTAGGGAATCTGCAATTTTCAGCATCAAACACCTATCATGATCCAGAAGACAGCTTCTTTCAAACAGAACACCGCCTCCTTCAATCGCTCCCACTGGAACCAACATCCTCCAATTCCAGGAATGAAGAACTACTAAATTCTCCATTCTCCGAGCTTAAAAATCTCTACATTTATTATCCATATAATTAAAAACGATAAAGAAGGGGATATAGTGTGATACTGTATGATACTGCTGCTGTAGCCCATCTACTTCAAGGTTCAACGTGCTTTGCATTCAGGGATGCTCTTTTGTATAGTTGTAATGCGGGGTTATTTGAGCTACTGTCACCTTCCTGGCAGCTTGAACCAGCCTGGCCAATCTCCTCTGACCTTTCATTAACAAGGTATTTTTGTCTACAGAACTGTCATCCACTGGATGTTGTTTGCTTTGCACACCATTCTCTGCACACTCTAGAGACTGTTATGCATGAAATTCCCTGGAGATCAAAAGCTTATGAGATACTCAAATTACCATGTCTGTCACCAACAATCATTACACAGTCAAAGTCAGTTATATCACATTTGTTCCCCATTATGGTATTTAATTCAATAACAACTGAACTTCTTGACAATGCAATAAGTCACTGTCATATGATTGGCTCATTTGATATTTGCATTAATGAGCAAGTGTACAGGAGTATCTAATAAAGTTGCTGTATATATGTATGTTACAACTACTTATAGTGACTTGCCTCTGCTCTAATCCGGCAATCACTTCTTCTGTATAACTGGTTCTCTGAGTTCTAGGCATCAGATCCACTAAGGTACAAAGGTTTGATGGGTGGAGGTATATACATTAGTGTTAGCATAGTGCACGATGAGCTGTGCAGGTACAAGCTGTGGGAGTTCTGGAGTCTGGGGTCAGTCCCAGGAGTGGCAACTGCAGCTGAGACTAGATTATTGCCTCAAATTGTATAGCAAGCTGAAAAAGGAAAGCACAGGGGTGTGATGTCAACTTTCTCAGAACTCTTTCTGTAAACAGTAAAGTATAGAGATGATACAAGGTCAGACAGTGCAGGATCATATGAGTACTGGTAGAACAAACAGGCCTGTGAAAGGTCTAAGCCTAAATTGGAGTCAGGAACCAGGATAGAAGTGCAAATTCAGCAAAAACCAAGGTCAGACAAGTAAACAGTCAGGACATATCCTCAAAGATGCCACAGAAAATGGGGCACATAGACACTGGACAATTGGACATGTACATCCCCAGGCAGGAACTTCTGAGTATTGCCTTCAATGAGTGGCCCCAGGACACTTAAAATGTGGTTTCTAGGAAACAGCTTATGAAAATTAGGCTTTCAGGTTCACTTTGTTTGGGGAAGATGGAAAAAAGAATTTGAAGGTCTAGAGGAATAATTTCAGTAATTAAATGTGGAAAACATTAGGAACTCTAAGTGTTGCTGATAGGAACAGGTTAAATTATACTGGGTTAATAACTTAGAATCCAATGTTTTTAGGGCTCAACTTAGCTGACCAAGTTTGAGAAATAACGGGCAATGAGAATATGTAAGATGGCATATTAAATAGATATCAGGAATTTCTCAAATCAATTTGCAGCCTTCCTAAAATATGGCAGAATAGTAACTTGAGTGTCCAAGGGGCCCATTTATCAATGTGATTTTACCATAAAATCCCCCCAAAACTGCAGTTTTCAGAGCTTAACTCCAATATTAAGAATCTGAAATATTTATAGCTAAGGTATAGCAGCAGATATCAAAGATAACTGCTGTGGTCCACTCTCTTCTATTCGCAAAAGCAGTCCCCAAAAGTTTCTATGGGGTCTCTGTTTTTTCCTCATTTAACAAGATAACTTGTCCAAAGTTAGATGGCGTTAGCCAATATAGCCTATGAGGAGAGCATTGTAGTGGAGGGATCTTCGGATCCCTTACCGCAGCTTACTTGATCTACCCTCTGATCACTATCACAAGTATGTGCATGAGCAAAGCAACATTGAAAGAGTAACCAGAGAGAATAGGAGTTTTAAGGTAAGTAAAATCATCGTTGGGACAGCCTCTTATCGTACGTACTGACCCAGGATGATTTTGTTTTACTAAATGGGGTCGAAAAATTATCTGACCTCATTGCGATGACAGTTGATAATTAACAGGGCAAATCCCCATTAATTAATAAATATTTGTCTGACAGAGGACCTGTTTAGTTTTCCGACTGTATGATCATCCACACAATGGAGTGACCAAACACTAGCAGCGTGTAAATAGCACTCCATGAAGCCAAATCCAGCAGTATGTTAGTTTGTTATGAACTGATGCATTTCTCTGCCCACTTTTTATGGCAGTTTCATTGTCTTAATCCTAGGCACTACTTAACACGATCCCGGTTGATCACAACACAACCAATCAGCATTTAGCTTCTCCATTGTTATGGTAAAGTATTGTCACTATTTATTATGTCATCCTAGCATTAATTGCAATGATCTCAACTAATCAAGCATCTGCATTATGGTTACCTAAAAACATGTTACCATAATAGCCAAGTGTCATAGGGCGCAATGCAACATTACCAATGTTATACAAAGCAGAGTACAGGAAATCTTTACACCAGCTTTATAATACTTAAAAGAAATACAAATCTAAAACACATTGCATAAATTAGAAATTATTATGTGTGTGTTGCATCTTTAATACCAATGATTGTATATCATACAGAAATTTATACTTTATTGTTCAATATATATGTAACCCAAAACTTTAATATCGGATAATTATTAAATATGTGTAAAACATATAACAAGGAGGCAGGATCACTTGCACAAGAAAATACAATCGATAGAGGATCGACAATAGTAGTTATCTTTATAACCTCTATCAATTTCAGAAAACAATAATCTTACAATAATCTAAAATAATATGAGCAATTGATTACCCATTCCTAATACATCTGAAATATAAGATAAGGTAAATGTTAAGAAAAGAATTACAATCAAAATGTGTAGATAATTATTACACAGCCTCCCTCGCATCTAACACAAAGAATCAAACAAACACTAAACACTTCAGGTCGACTCAGATATTGTTGAGTTCTACCGTTTCATTCAGACCCTGTGTATCAAGAATCATTATCCTGAATTTCCAATATGCTTCCCTTTTACATAAAAGACTATAAAGTTCCCCCCCTCCCCTTAGTAGGTGTCAAAGGTCAGACCCGACGCCTGGATTACATTATACAGGCATTGGGTCTGGCCATTGCCGCTTGAAAACTGGCAATCTCACTCTGGCCATTGTAACTGACGTCATTTCTTGATGGAGAGGTTTTACACAGTCTCATTTTATAGAAGACGGAAATGAAGCTTGAAGGAAAACTGTCAGTTATATAGTAGGTCCATATTTAATTCTTGTCGGGATGAGACTATTTATGTCGGGCTAACTCTTGCCGGCATTATTGCAGCTGGAAAAAGTGAGTACCCCTGGAAATAAGTTTGTCATTTTTATGATCAGTATAGCTAAATGTAAGACCCCCCCACACTTATAGAAACCATTTGGTCTTTGGGGTTACCATGTCAAACTTATACTTTTAGATGTATTTTCTTTATTCTTTCTTTTAAAGAAAGTTGGAGCCATTTCTATTCAAAGTTTCCTGATTTTCTAAAAATAATGTTTGCACCTCTATCAATATTTTGTCCTATTAATTCATCCAGCTTTAATAACACTAAATTATTATCTAAAATCTTCTAATATTTGAAGCATGTGAATTGTAAATGTGTAATAAAAGCTATAGCTCTATCTTTCTTGTTTATACTACCTTTCTGCTCAGAGGTGGGCTTGAACAGAAAATCACAATCTATCCCCTTTACCATCTTCACTATTATTCACAAAAATAGCACTAATTGCTCTGTAAGAGATTCCATGATGGCTCAAGGGGTGGAGTAAAACTGCTTCTATAAATGTAAAACATTTATTTCATTCAAGAAATATGCTTTGCTATCACTTACTGTATAATTAATAAAAAAAAAATGTATACAGTTAATGCTCCCTTACTTTAATGAAGTATTTCTCTAATAGTTCGGAGTACAGAATCAGTGCTCACATAGTTAACAGGTCTCTCTGTTAAAAGGTACTAACAGGACTTCAGTTACAAAATTGGTAATATCAAGCCCATATATTAAGGAAACACAGAAAAGATTAAGTTAACATCCTAAAAGCTTAAGTTCATATTCAAAGTCCTTAACTCAAGGAGATCTTAACCACTCACTAACAGTTCCTCTGTATGGATCAATAATTATGCTGTAAATATCCAAATAGATAAAAAAATATTGTCAGAAACGTATAATCAAATAGTTTTCCAGTCAAAGTGAATGACATGCATGCTGGTATGCCATATTCCTAATGGTGCTGTCTCTTGCATCCTAATGCAAAGAGAATCTTGTTCGCCATGAAAAGGAACTGGAGCTTAAAGTTTACTTCCTGGTGGTGATGGTACAGTAGATTTGTTGGACTTAAAGTTTTAACACATTTCATAAGTATGTAATTTCTTCCAGAGAATGGAGTTATTCCCTAGTCTTCAGATCTTTATAGGGCTTGGACCAAAGGTGGTAATCAATTATTTAATGGGGTAGGGTACCAAGCAGTAGTGATGGTTTGCAAGGTCCATTTTTTGTCAACCATGTTTAAACAGATAGGCAACTGTATCTGAAAAGCAATATCTCAAATGCATAAAAAACATAAGTTTAAATTGGAAAAACATGTGAGACTAGAAATATACTTAAAGAACCAATTAACTATATTTCTTGATATATACTTATGCAAATCATAGAAAGTTAATGAATTGCAACAAGGAATCAAGATATAAACCATAAATGTTATGATGAGGAGGGTCATAATTTCTGTATTCCAATCCTCAATCTAAATAATAGTTAAATGTATTAAAATAAGTTTGAACTATCCATATTGATAAATTAAAATCTTGTCAAATGTAAAATGTTATCTCCTGCTTGCCTGCTATTATTGTTTCTATAATACAGCTTCAAGTTAGAAGGGTCTTACACATCCCATCATGCTAACTATCTAAAAAAACTTGTGAATACAAACTTAAATTTTGAGGCCTCTAGATGTTAAAGTACCTAAATTAAATATCCACCCAGTCTCCTCTAGTGAGATACATTTATCAAAGTCCCCTACTGTCCACAATTTCCCAATTATTTTTTTATTCGTATGAACTTCAAGAGCTTTGGGATCTTATTTTGTGCTTTTAAAAAAGAAACACTATGGGTGGGAAGACCATCATTGACGTTCCACATAAGTTGATATATTTTTTTTTCTAGTGAATTTTTGTTTATTAGAATTTGCAATAAAGGTGGAGGTAGATTTAATGCTTATTGCTTGTAAGGTTTTGCGTCCAAAATAATAATAAGATGGATGGAGCCTATTTACCTTTCTCCTAACCAGGTCATATATAACTCAATGGAATATAGCTACACACCAATTTATCTTTCAGATTAGGATTTTATTTTATAAATAATTTGAGTTTACACAGGTAGTGTTGTATTAAAAGTAATTGCCAATGTCATTCCAGGACCCACTTAAGTTTTAGAAGAGACTTATGGTATTGGGTAATGAAGCATACAACTTCATGAACTTCCCTACTTTCTCTGGTTGTTTTGCAAAGGAGATTACTACATTTTATTCTTTTTATGTTCTCAGTTATAATCTCTTTCCTTGAGTTTTCCATTAGAGCCTTTACTTGTGTTAAATATGTTTCTACATCTGAACAGTTCCTTCTTATCCTCTTTAAATGTTCACTGGGGATGTTTTTGAACCACTTTTTGGATTTGTTGCTATTTGATGGAATAAAATTATTATAGTTCACCAGTTTGTCTATGTTCTAGTACAGAGGGCCATCCTTGATATAAATCCCAATATGTAGATGATAGATCACTTTTTCCTTAATAATTTTGACTGTAAATTCTAAATTCAACTTGTTAGAATTTATGTCGCTAATAAAATCTTTAGGGGATGTTCCAAAAAGTCCCATATAATCATGATGTCATTGACATATAGTGCTGCGAGCCTACTAAATCTTTTGCATTTAGGATATTTGACTAATTAGTGTTCAACTCCCATTTTACCATAAATACGTTTGCAAACCTTTGTGCAAATTTGTTGCTCATTTCTGTTCCGCACATTTGTCTGCAAAATCATCCTTCAAACCAAAAATAACTGAAAAAAAAATTGCTATAGGATAAAATCTATCCTTTCAATTATTAAGTCTACTTATAGAGGACTCATACAGGGCACATTTTTCTAAATAATATTTAAGATGATCACACCTTTTTAGATGTTCTATAAATGTATACAGTGCTCTAATATCACATGTGGTCATGTAATAGGTATCTTAAGAGTCTAATGTCTGGAGCATATGGGTGGTATCTTTCACATAACTTCTGATAATGTAGAAGTAATAGACTACATGCCAAAACAATTGGCCTTCCAGGAGGACTTTTCAAATCTTTGTGAATTGTTGGCAGACTATAGAACACAGGTGGGTTTTTTTCTTTTTTTCATATTCATCCTTTGACAGAATCCCTATTTTGTTGCCTTTATTCAAAAGTTGATCCAATTACTTTACATAAATTGCAATGGGATCTTTTTTAAGGACCTTATATGTTCCCACCTTCACTAATAGTTTGTCTTTCTTTTAGATATTACAACCTATGGGCTTTATCATGAGATCTTTGTTCTTGCACATCTCCACCTGACCCTATTTATGTTTCTTAGTGAGGTTATATTTTATTCAGCACTTGTCTGGTATATTGGGAAGATGTTGCACCACTAAAAATTGAAACATCTGGATTATGATTTTTCTTTAGATGATTTTTCAACATAAATATGTTATTAAAAGGAATATGAATACAGACATCTTATAAAAAACATTTTACACTATAATTTATAACTTACTATGCAGTGGTAATTTCAAACCTTTGTAAGAGAACATTAATATCATGTGCCTCCAATATAGAATCACTTAAATTGCATATTTATTTACCATCTCCATATTAATTTGATTTTGCCTCTTTCTTCCTCCTCAGGTGCCTCTCCTGCTTCTAAATTTCTACTCATGGGTTTGCGCTGACTTTTAACCCATAAAATAATCCTTGAAACAGTTAATGTTTTTGCATATGGGATTTTCTCGTTCTAGAACTGAAAACATGCCCTCATTCTGACAGATTTAAAAATTGAATACCAAAATGTATAAGAAATACTAAGCACTATCTGTCTCTCATTAACCTATGTTAAAGTGTATAAACATGGAGAAATAAAAATTTACTCATATTCAATTTGTTGATTGAGTGTTCTCTGATGAATTTTCAATAGTATGATCCATGGAAAGAAAACAAAAATTACAAATGATAGTGTAACAGTGTATAAACCAATGTATAGACTTACGAAACAAAAGCTTGCAGCGAAAACATCATAACACGTGGAGTTATGAAACTCCTTCCACAGTGAATCTGCGCTCCAAGTAATACACTTAATAGAAATAGTCTTGGGATTTTCATATATCTTAGATCTTTATGGTTTCCCAATGATGCATTCCAGGAATAAACATAGTCATAGATGGAATTTAGAATATCAAATAGACCATTCATATGAAAGTTAAAAATAAATAAAACACAATCTAGTGCAATAGGTTTTTTAAAAAAATCAGTATCAGAGATTGTATTATACACAAGAAAAATCCATAAAAAAACATGAAAATCCAAATAAATAAAAAATAATGAGCAGGTACTTCGACCAGATAAATGTCAATAGCAATCATTTCACAAAGATGTTAAACCGGTCCCGGGACTTTTATCCCACTTTTCATCCATCCATCTAATTGTGATAAAACTCCCTGCTACACTTACCATGAACCCGCCTATGCATTTCAACCCAGTGAGTAAGGGTCTTTTTCAAGGTAGGTGCATTATGAATGTTATATTGCAAATAATACATGATTCTGTTTCCTATTTTAATCTAGAAATAGTAATAACCAATAATAGACTATATGATCTTCTATTTTAATATATATATATATATATATATATATATATATATATATATATATATGCAATAAAAACAATATAATACTTCTGGTAACAACAAAAACAGGATGATTGAACAAATTTCTATAATTACACCAAACATCCGTCAAAGAAAATCATTCCCAAAGAGAACTGACAGAAAATCTCTTCATTCAACCCTATAATAATAATATTACAAGTTTTTTATAAAACTCCACTGATCTGGAAGTGTCTCACACATGATGATCCATTTGCGTTCCAACACTCTTTGTGTGTACCAGACTAACCTCATTTCAGTACTGGTATTTCCTTCTAGCCTTGCCTACATGTTAGCAGTTCATTACAAGGCCTCGGTTTCAGTTCCGTTCAGAGGACTTGACTAAGAAATTCCTTTGGCAAAAATGCCATATTTCTGTATAAACTAAGATACAGAAATCTGGCGACAATGCATTTTTTTCTAAAGAAAATACATTTTGATCAGAAATAAAAACATATGTTGGCTAATTAGAGATATACTGAGTGCAGCTAACTGCCTGATTGCTTCGCACTGAAAGAGTTCGATCCCACCCTCACTTACTGCGACCATAAATTCTATCTGGTCAACATACCGCTTGGAAAGTATAACCGCCACCTTCAACGATACTCCAATTCAATTCCAGGCTGTGTGGAACCCTTGGACATCCTTTTACGAAGCAGAACCGCCCCTGTCTACCGTTTGACATTCTCTTATATTAACTTATTATCTACATACTTCTTTTTGATTATAGATGACTGATTAAATATAGCAGCCTCTTGTACCAATGACCATAGACAAATTAATTTACCTTTTTCTTTTCCTCCTCAGATGCCTCCCTTCTCTTCCCCTTTAACCCCCTATATGTCTCCCCTCACCTACAAGTTCTCTCTTTGAATTGTATACACCAATACTACATTTGGATATTGCTTCATTACATTTAGTATGAGTTTATAAATGTTGTTAACATTATATCCTCATGTAATTATGTCCTACTTCATGTATACATCGACTTGCTGATTTACATACATGTTAACTTGTTCAAATAAACAATAAAAAATTTTGTTTAAAAAAAACAAAAAAAAACATGTTGGATGTTCTTATATACTGTATGGTAACATTCATATTCTAACAAGTTTTCAATAACTATAAATGTATAAGTGTATTTAAATGCATCACAAACTTATTGAAACCTTTTATTCTTCTCTAACAGGGATAAGGTTAAGTTTAAAATTTGGTATCACAAGCCTCACTTAAGTGAATCATATTATTAACCTCATTTCCCTCATATGAAAAAAAAGAAATGATAAGCTTTAACATGATATTTATAGTCACAAGATGGCATAGTCTATTCCAAAAAACATTTAAGTATGAGTCTGTTTTGTTTATCTAATAATAATTATTATTTGTGATTGCTTCAGGACAGAATTATTTTCTTGCACAAAAAAAAATATTTTTTTGAACATTGGAAAGAAGCGTGCTAGTGAAGAAAATTAATATATGTATTTCTGTCCTGACCTAAATACTTATTACATTATTTTGACCCAACTACTTAAAAATCTGGACTACCCCATAATTATTTGGACTTAGGGGTGCCTTGAAAAAATTATGGAGACCCTAAGGGTGTCTCGAACTGAGAACGTTTGGGAACCACTGCTATAATGCATATACTTCCACTCATATCATATACAAACACAAAGACAAATCCCTATAACTTCATTCCAACTACATCAGTTCAGTTTCACATTATAACTAGTGCAAACACTGTAATCTCAGCCAAAGGCTAACATAAACTGACCAAACTCCATTACAAAATAAACAGTTTCATATCACAAACTGCCTTTCAATCAGTCCATTCAAATACGGACTTATAACATTCATATGCTTGCCAACAAGTTCAGCTCCAGTGAGTGAGTGTGAAAAGACAACCCTCGGCCCTGTGTAATGAGATTTTAAAACCTTGGATGTGGGTGGAGCAGCCCTGCCACAGGAAGCAGTCATTGTGTGATGTGGATCTGTTAATTGCTCACAGCATGGCATATGTAAATGCAGGCAGTTTCTCAGTCTAGAACACATTTTACTACCTATGTATAACAGTGCCTGCCAATATGACTGAAAATTAAGCAAATATGTTAGAAAATGTAATGTCCTTATCAGTTTTCCCTGGTAGACTGATCATATCCAGTAAACCATTTACACTATATTCTAAGGCAGATCTGGTGGAAACTTATTTCCAGCTGAATTCTGACCAGGCTATATTGTGTATGCACAATTCTGAATCCTAAAGCCTGTTAACCTGCATGCTACCTGTGTGTGGCTCCCTGCAATAAGAACTCCACACTTGTGTTTATACTTGTATACTTGCAATAAAGATTACCTCATTTTAATCGCTACTTGACTTGTGACATACAGTTCTTAAGCCTAATTACAGAATTGTGAGGATTTACACTAGTGTCACTGCATGTGAGAGACTACCTATGTTCACCCTCACCCTGGGAATGCCACACCTCACCTGTCAGGGGAAGCCTCTTCATTCAGCTTGACCATTTGTACTTTGTCCTGCAGCTTCTTCCTTCTGATCTCCTTACTCCACGTGCATGTTCAGAACGTCTGGACCATCTTTTATTGATTTCGATAATGTCACAAGCTGTACCTACCTAGGACTAATAAAGGAACCACTCTTCATAATGAAGATTTCCAGGAAGATTAATGAATCTTTCTTATATGAGAGATAACAAAATGTCCTTGGCGAAACCACAACTATTGTAGGCACAACAACTGGGATGGGCCAGAAAACATAGGTGTCAGGCTGATCTTGTCTTAGTATAATCAAACCATCTAGGTGACATACCCCAGACTTCAGAGTGGATTTAATCATCCATTAATCTAAATATCATAAGCTGCAGAAAGTAAAGATAAAATCACAAATTCCAATAATAATCATAGAGGTATCAGGTGCTCCAGACATCTGTGGCAGATTGGTATCTTCGTATCCCAGCCACTTGAAAAATCTGATCCTGGCACTACTTTCATGGATCTACTTGAAAAGTATTATACCGCATTCATACTGCCAACCCTGTTATTTCCTAGGTTTTTGCCGAGTCTCCGAGCATCCCAGCTCAGAGACCCTGTTCACACTGCATCTTAGACCCGGAAATTTCCCGGGTCGACCCCATTCATACTGAACACGGGTCTCCCCTGGCAATAAGTGTGAGTCATCACAAGAGGAACTTTCATTGGCTGAAATATACTGAGGCCATGGATTGTATTGTCGGAATAATGAATATCATTATTTCGTACCCAACCAATATACCTATATAAAGTGCTGATTAGGAAAAAAAACAAAAAACATAACAATAGTAAAAAAACATATAAATGTACGCACCCATGTGCACAAACTGTAGTGCAAGTGTACACTTTCCTTCAGTGTTTGCTTAGATCACAAAACATTTTTAACTTTAAATAACAATATACATATTGTTGCCTTACACTCAGACAATAACAAATTTATAATTGTCCACAACATTATTTCCTTACCTACAACTGTCAGTAATGTGAATAGTCTTGATTTGGTTGACTTGCTGAGTACTCAGAGTTATTGACAGTAGTTGGATATTCTTGATTATGGGTAGTGGGTGGGTAGGCAAGGTTATGTGTAGCCATTTGTGGTTGATGTGTGGGGTTTATTGGAGTACCTGAGTTAGGGAACACCATTTGTTGGCCTCTGCTATACATAGGGTAAGGAGCCTCTACATGATATGGTGGTTGTGCATGTCCCTGCATTCTTGACAGGAGTCGATCGAGGTAACCCATTAATCATTCACGGTTCTCATGAAGAATACGCTCTTGCATACCCATGATTTAGTTTATAAAGGAGTCCTGGAGCTCGCGCTCATTGTCCATGAATCTTTGGAGACCTGCATCCTCTTGGGCAGCTATAGCCGTATCCATTTCCTTTAGGTGGTCTAACATCACTGTGGTTGTGGTTTTGGTAGCTATTTCCATCTTATTTAGTCTCTTCCTTTTTTTAGGAACATTGTAAACTAGAAATGGGAAAAAGAAAGGAAAAACATTAGGATCACTGAGGATGAAAGTATATTGCTGTAAAGTTAAATAGCAGTGTTGTAAGCAGATATGTGCTTGAGGCCTCCTCCCTGCGCAATACCTTCACGCTGCAACATATATGTTAGAGATGGTCACTGACCCCTGTGTTTTGGTTTTGTTTTTGGTTTTGGATCTGGATTACCTTCGTGTTTTGGTTTTGGTTTTGCAAAACCGCCATTGCGTGTTTTTGTTTTGTTTGGTTTTGTTTTGCTATTTTTTAAAAAAATAACATTTTTTTGGTCTAAAATAACCTAATTTAGTGCTCCACCAGTTTCTTAGATAAATGAGGTAATTCAAAAGCTAATAAATTATGTAAAAAACAGTTTAATCCCTGGTAGGCTGTTCTTAATTTGAACACTTGTCTGCAAATTATACAGTCAAACCTGGTTGTCTACCTCCTCCATCTTTGATTATTGGCAATGTAGCCATCGTCTTTGGGTGTATATTACACCCTACGCTTGTAGTTGAATATAAAAAAAGCACCCTGCACAGACTGTGAAACTAGAAAGTAAAATTAAATGAACCACAGTAGTTTGGTGGCTATCTATGCCCTCCCGCCCTCCACTTATAGTTGAATATAAAAAAGCAGCCTGCACAGACTGTGGAACTAGAAATTCGAATATACAAAGAAATGAACAAAGGCAGTTTGGTATCTGTTTGCATCAGATCCCCTCTTCACTAGGAGTAAAATAGAAAACTATTCAGCCGTTATATAATCTAGAATATAAATTTGGTATCTGTCTGCATCATAATCATCAAAATCCTCACTAGCGCCCTCGTCACCTCCACAAATCTCCCCCTCATCCTCTTCTATTTCCAAAGTGGCATCCTCAATTTGTGTATAACCGGCTACACTCGGGCTGTTCACGCACACATCAGCAGAACTGCTGAAAGGGCCCTTCTTTATGGGTACACTAACAGAATGCTCACGATTAGACATACCACTATTGGATGGACTCTCCACAGGGATTGGTGTCATTTGTGAATCAGAGCAAACATTATCCTCTAATGCCTTACTGCTATCTTGCAGCTCGGCTTTGACGCATAACAGTAGTTGTGCACCAATTGTAGGCTCGGTAACTTTTTGGGATCTGCCACTAATAGCCAAAGGTGAAGTCCTCATTCTCTCTTTGCCACTGCATGTGTAGAATGGCATGTTGGCAATTTTTTTTTTTTACTCGGCAGTTAACTTTTGCTCAGTAACACTTCTTTTTCGCTTCCACACAGTAATTTTTTTTTTTGTTCTTGTTTTTTGGACTGATTTCGAAACACTGTGTAGTTTGACATCGCCTTGCCCAGATGACGTACTGGAAACACTAACATCAGGACTGGTGACAGAACCTGGTTGCTCATTCTGCTCATATGTGGACTGCTTTGAATCCATTCTCAGCCCAAAGCACTTGTAGTGCTAAAAATTATTTGGTAGATACTGCTGACAGATAGTAATTTTGACAGACAGAAATATTTATGCACAATTATGGGGGACACCACAAAAGCACTGGGGAGTCCTAAAGATTATTTGGTAGATACTGCTGACAGATAGTAATTTTGACAGCCAGAAATATTTAGGCAAAATAATGGGGGACACCCAAAAAGCACTTTGAGTGCCAAATATTGGGGAAAAAAAAACACTCTATCCTCCTCTCTTCTCTAGCGATTTTTGTTAGCACAATTGGAATCAGAAAATTGTATTCTCTGTCCCTGCTCTAATCAGCCTGTGACTACACCCTGCTCTCTCCCTCTGTCAAATGGCGATGGATTGCTGTGGAGGCGGGTATTTATAATCTTCAAGTATCGCGAGAACCGAGCCCCGAGATCTGACGACGTCACAATGACGTTCGGCCTCTATTTGGATTCTGAACGGGCGGGTACTCGGCTCGGTACTCGGATACCCAAAGTTCGGGTGGGTTCGGTTCTTGGGGAACCAAGCCCGCCCATCTCTAATATATGTATTCATGTTTTAATATGTTTCTATGTTTAATTTAGGAGTCTAGTAGTTGTGGTTTTGTAGATGTAGTTGTAGGTTTGTAAAAATAGTTGTAGGTTTGTAGAAATAGTTGTAGGTTTGTAGATATAGTTGTTGTGTAGCTTTATAGTTATAGTTGTGCCCAGTTGTTAGTTTAGTAATGTTACACTTTCACTAATTTAATTACATTTACAAATTAAGAAACTTACTGTCTGAATGTAAAGTGCTCTGTAGTGATTGCAAAGGTTGGTTCGCTGACAACGGCTGTGTCTCTTGCAAGCTCTGCGTATCTGCTGCAGGCTGTGCTGATGCCAAATGTTGTGAATCTTGAAATTCCTCTACGGACTGATTGATTATGTGTTCTGCACTGTTGAACCACTCCAAATTGGCATGTTGACTCTTCGCTAGTCACAATTGCGGGCTGTCTAGACTGACTGCTTTCTGGTGGAGGAGTAGGAGCATCCCGACGACTAGATGAAGATAGTACAATGGGATTTGAAAGTACTGAATTTCCAAACACCATGTTGCATTGTTCGGAAATGGCTATTCCATTCTTGCAGCACCACCTTTCCAACGGTTGTTATCATGGACTTTTGCATATTGTTTACGCAGGGATTTTAATTTGTTCACAACCTGTTGCTGGCTTCACTTTATTCCACGTTGTGTCATGATTTTTACAATGTTTGATTAAACAGTTGCATCCTTTACAGTCCATGTTATTTGTCTTTTTATCTCTTCTTCCCCTCTGATATTTAGCAACTCTCTGACCTCTTCTTCCATCCAATGTGACATTCTCTCTGCTTCTCAATGCTTTTCCTTCTCTTTCTAGACTCTTCTGCAGCAGCATTACGATGATGTCATCCTCAAGAGTCCCAGAAACCCAATCAGCTGCTTTATGTGAGATCCGGGTTGAAAAACCCGGGTCTCAGAATTCATGAAGTAGGCTAACCATGGCCGACAAGGGAATTACCCCACCAAAAGTCCCGGGTCTAAATCCAGGATTTTCAAACCCAGGATTTTTCACTAACACCATTCATACTGCGCCTAAACCCGGGTTGTCTGAGATTGCCCCGGCAAAACCCAGGGTTTTTCATGCAATATGAATGGGGTATTACAGTCACACTGTCACTCACAACTTTTACCTTTCAATTGAGTCCCAAGAGTATGCAAATTTTTCTTTAGAGTGACTGGACCCAGATCCACACAGTATTGAATTTTGGAGTTGTTTCTTCAAATACTGTCCTTTAGTGATTCTGTTTTGCTGCAAAGTGCTTTCCTTAGTTGTTTCTTCACCCCATATGTTTCCACAAATCTCTTGTATCGATCACACTGAACAGTGAAACAAACAGGTTTAAACCTAACACTTCTCCCACGGCCCTAGCTTGATAGACAGGTGACACTCCCACCTTCCCTTTAAAGGGGAGTTCTCATCACCTGCTTCTGTTTGATTGCTCTTACTGCAGGCACACCCTGTTAGCTTGCTGCATGGGTAAAGACACTTCCAAAGCATGTAAGCTAAATTAAACTCTACACCATTATTTTGTCACACCTATATTCTCCCCATTTATCTTTACATTAGGTGCACTGTTGCACAAATGTGTTACTCTGCTTGCATCCTTTCTTTCCAGCAAAATGCCTCCCTTTGTTAGACTCTATAACATTCATAACAACAACTGCTCAATTTCCTGAATTCATTTGTTCTGGAAAGGAACAGAGACTGCTCTAACAAGAGTAGAGCTCTATCTAGAGTATGCAACAATTTCTCCTTGATAGCTGCCTGTGGACAGAGAGATGGTAGTGTAATCTCTTGGTTGATATGGAAAATTTAAACTACTATTAATAAGAGAGCAGAGTTAGTTATAAATACCACTTTGTTCATTTAAATGTTTCAAAAAGTTTCTTTATACCATAAGGCATGTAGTTATCCAATTTGATGATCAGATACAATTGCTGAAAGAAACACTACTTAAAGTGTAGGGAGACATCTTGTAAAGATCAGACAGAGCTTTTAAAATAATACTGATGTCCATAATAATGAGTTGCAAATGGTAAGGTACGAAAAAAGAAAGTTTTTGGCGTGAAGAAAAAATCCTCATGCCTGAACTTAGCTTAGAGAGAACAAGCCCCTTGTAAAAAAAATCCTTAAGAAAATCCAAAATAATTGGATACAGGATTCCCTGTCCCTTTTTGTACTAGGAAGAGTTACAGGGACCCTCTGGAGCACTGGGAAGACAAGGTAGCCCACACAAATAAAAAGCACTACTATACTAAAAACTCCTTACTCAATAAGAGACAAGAAAAAGACACCAGGATGAATAAGGAGCCATCCTATCTTTTCCTGTCTCTACTTAGCTAATTAAGGAGTTAGCCCATTGTAATGGCTGCTATGGAGTATGAAATGTAAATGGAAACATTTAATTCTAATATTCAAGCTGAAGAAATCCAGAAGTAACTAAATTGCAAAATTCACCAAAGCCCCTGGTCCTAACGATCTCACAATATCTTATTGCAAGACAGTCTTGTTTCACATCAATATGTTTTTAATAAAATTTTAAAAGGAGAGCAGTTCCATCCTGAAATAACACATTACAAAATAATAATTATTACAAAACTTAACAAAGATAATCACATTTGTGACAACTATAGATCAGCCTTTATGCTAAATACATACCTTTAACTTTTTACAAAAGTGTTAGCTAATAGAATAAATTCCCTTCTAACTGGACTCTGAGAGACCCTGATTGGGGAAAGCGGGGGGATTCCCACTATACAAGCATTAGACAACAAATAAAAAACTATCTAATTTATCAAATAAACAGGATCAAATTGCCTTTGATTGTTTAAACCATGGACTCGGGAAAAACTTTTAATACGCTTCCATAAACATTTACAGTATGTACTGTATGGGTTGAAAGGGGTCTTCTTACAAGCCATTAAAGCATGTTATTTAAATCCAATGTCATCAGTAGTGGCTAATGGATTAGCATCTACCCATTTAAATGAGTAAATTGAACAAGATAAGGATGCCCCCCTCTCCACTGATGTATGTCCCCTGTATCTAACCATTAGCAGCTAAATTTAGGCTTAATCATCATTTATATAGTGCCACTAATTCCACAGCGCTGTACAGAGAACTCATTCACATCAGTCCCTGCCCCATTGGAGCATACAGTCTAAATTCCCTAATATAGACACACACTCACACAGACAGACAGATAGCCAATTAACCTAGTAGTATGTTTTTTTTTTTGGAGTGTGGGAGGAACCGGAGCACCCGGAGGAAACCCACGCAAACACAGGGAGAACATAAAAACTCCACACAGATAAGGCCATGGTTGGGAATTGAACTCATGACCCCAGTGCTGTGAGGCAGACGTGCTAACCACTAGGCCACTGTGCTGCCCATAATCCAGATCCAGATATAGAAGGAGTCTGTGTAAGAAATAATCAGTGTAAGAATGCTTTTGTTGCAGATGATGTTTTATTAACTATTACAAAGCCTCTAAACATACCAAAACATACCAAATGTAATGTAGCCATAAAAACACCAAATGTTTTCAGGGAACTTGGAAACTATGGTGCGGTATAAGGATATAAGCAGACTAAAAGTCAAAGGTCCAAGCGTTACATATATGCTCCCACATTTACTAAAAAAACTGTTGGAATTGAACTTTGAATTTTTATAGCACTCTAATGCAATACACTGTTTATATTAATATAATGAGAGAATATTATAGCCTTCTTAGCTCCATTTTATCACCATTAATAAATAAAATATGTCAATAATTGGGTACATCTAAATCTTTGTTTATCTCATCGATTGGCAAAGTAAATGTAATAAAAATATAATGTTCTATTGTATTTGTTTCAAACAATTCTCTAACCAAACCCTTGATTATCAAATAAAAACATTGTTATACCGTAAGTTTACTTAGAATGATACAAATATAGGATTAAAAGTTTAATATTATCAACATCCCTTACATCAGGTGACTTGGGCACTCCAATTGTCCACAGACCATATCAAGCTGTTCAACTATCCCAGATAATCACTTAGCATAAGCCAGCTGAAGTTAATACATGGGTTGGCTGAAAATAACTTTTTTAGATGAAGAATGTCTGGAAATGCTTCTTTGGCTCCAAAGGAAGCACAGACTGATCTCTGCCTAAACATTTTCAAAACTTAAGCTGACCCACACCATATGGGAGAGAACTAAGAAAAAAATCAATCTTGCAGGATATCCCTCTCCTTTAACGCCAATCTGAAGACATCAACTAATCTCTAAATTCTAATACATTTGCACAACCATTAAAGAATTTGAGATTTAATATTTTTTTCATATTCTTGGTAACTTTTCCCCCATTTCTCAGAAATTCAAGCTAATCACAAGATACCCAACTTTATGATTTAACACCATACCCAGATAAAAAGCTTTATCTTCGCCATAATTAACAATTCAAATACCCAACTGACTCAATTTGAACATTTTTACACATACTCAGAATACAGGAAAATCATTATTTCAATTCTATACAATGCAGTTCTTGCTTTGGTTTCTCACATTTTAGAAACTCATGAGAAATCATGGAAAGAGACACAGGGAAGGTCCTTGATTATGAGGACTGGTTGGACATTAGAAAGCAAATTACAAAGTCATCAATAAATATAGCTATCATAAAAGTTTTCAATAAAATATTTACTAAATTGTATCTAGTTCCTTCCAAGCTACATTGTATGTATCCTTAATTCTCTGATCTCTGTAGAATGGACTGTGGATTAGAGTGTGCTAATACATTATTTAAATCTAATTTTAGCTTATTAAAAAAGTTAACAAAATTTGACCTAATAAGGATCCCTTTATTTTTCTACTAAATTAATCTTTTACATCTGTTATTAACCAAAATGGCAAATTAATCATGCATTTCAGTAATGTAGCGAGATTACAAATGGCAAAAATTGGAAAAATAAATAATGAAACACTACCGCAGTCTACATAAAAAGAAAATAAAACATATAGAAAGGCGCTATATAAATACGGAATTATTATGTTGCCAAGAGACCTATAAAATGTTATCTGATTATTTCATTTTATAAATGGTTAGATACACTGTATATCCAACTTGTATCTTTCAGGGAGAATTTTAAAGGCTTACACTCTGTTTTACATTAATACTAATAAATTATCTATACATTCGTGTGTCCTCGGAACTGAAATCAGGGCAAAATGTCATTGGCGCATCGTCGGATCTCACGAGATTTGGATTCCATAAGTACTGCCCTCCACGGACATCCGGCGCCATTTCACAGAGAGGCACAGAAGAGGTAGCAGCGTTCTTGGCAGTCTCCAGTGCCATTGCTCAGCATCATTACTCACACAGAAACAGGAAGGGTGGCAGTGTTCAAATCAGTCTCCAGTGCTATTGCTAACACAGAAATAGACAGTGTTCTTGTCACTCCCCAGTCTCCAGTGACATTGTTCTGTGTCAATGCTCATGCAGAAAATGGAGGGATGGCAATGTTCTTATCAGTCTTCAGTAGAGATGCTCACTGAACCCCGTGTTTTGGTTTTGGTTTTGGATCTGGATTACTGTCTTGTTTTGGTTTTGCCAAACCGCCATTACATGTTTTGGGTTTGGTTTTGCTTTGCAATTTGTTAAAAAAATTACATTTTTTTGGCCTAAAATAACATAATTTAGGTATTATTTTGTACCTACATTATTATTAACCTCACTAACACTAATTTCCAGTCATTTACATTCAATTTTGACCACCTCCTAGGTCACAATATGATTTTCATACACTTTCAAAGAGAAATTGCTGCAGTTCTTGCCAGTGATAAGAAAAAGGCCATTGTCATGCCTGGGCATAAGACCAAAAATCCACCTCTTAAGTGTGGAATTATTTTTACACAAATCCTAACAACAGTTGTCTAGCCATTTGTAGCGTTTTTAAAGCCACACTCAGTAGAGGTAGGGACCTTAACCATCTGGGATCCTCATCCATGTTACGTCATTTTTCAGCAAAATCCTGGAAAGCTGTTGGGAAAATCAGAAACTTAGGTTAAAAAAAAATAACAACAAGCAGTCCAGCATCATCTGCCTTCCTTCTTCCATCTACATCCCAGCGCCTGCAATCTACCCCCCCCCCCCAACACCTTCATCATCAATATCCCTAGAACCAATAATTTACAGTTAAACAATCCTTTGCAAGAGGAAGCAAGTATGAAATCTGTCACCCAGTCGCAAAGCGGATCACAGACGCCATAAGGACTATGCTAGTATTAGATCTGCGTGCAATGTCCATTGTTAATGCAGCTGGTTTTAGACAGTAACTTGAGGTGTTCTGTCCCTATTACCAAATTACATGACGACACAATTTTACTCGAAAAGCTATTCCTCACCTCCACCAGAAAGTTCTTAAAATGTAATCATTGGGCTACAAAATGACATTCTACCCACTGTACACTTAACCACAGATATGTGGGAAAGCGGAACTGGGCAAAGTATAGATTATATGACTGTGACAGCCCACTGGGTTGGTCATTTGCCTTCACCAGCAGCATGTACCCAAGTACGTCACATTTTTTAGAAGTAGGCTACTCTGTGTATCAGCAGCTTCACTAAGAGGCATACAGCTGACAATCTGTTCCAAAAACTAAGGGATGTCATTGAAAGATGGCTAATCCTGCTTGGACTCTCCTGAGGATATGTAATTTCTGATTACGACCCCAATGTTGTTCAAGCATTACAGCGGGGTTGAATTCCATCACATTTCCTGTTTTGCACACACAATCAACTTGGTGTTACAGAACTTTGAAAAAATGACATGCAGGAGATGTTGTTTTTGTCTGTAAAAATTTAGGGGCAATTACTGGTTTCTGCAACAGCATGTAGGAGAATGCAGCAGCTGCAAAAAGAATCGCATTTGAAGGGAATGTATTTTAGTCCAGCAAAGTAGTCACCTGTGAAGAGAGTGCAGACACGGTTAGCTTGAGTCAAGTGATTGCCTTAATAATACATTTTGACAAGGAGCTACAGAAATTTAACGTGTGACATAAAACAAAGTAAATGTGCTAACTATATTTTAATTGTAGATGAAATACTTAATTTGCTTCACAAGGATCCAAGACCTATCGACATCTTGTTTAGACGTCTTCTCCTTCAGTTTCTCTGGCAACTGCTTGATGTGCAAAAAATTGCTTTCCCAAGACACCCAGTGGTGATGCAGATGATTCTACACAACATTTAGATATTTGTTCTGCTGTAAAAGAATTGGCCAATAATCGTGACAGCTCTGCCCTAAAATGAACTTCTTATTCCATTTCGAAGAACATTATCGGCAATTACATCATAGTACACAGACTTCTATGATAGTGGGATGAATTAGTATTGTTTGAGGAAGATTAGCACTGAACCTGCCACTTCTCCTGCTTCTGAGTGAGCTATGGTACAATAAAATGTAACTGCAGATTTACACCAAGAGTGTCAGCCCTCTTATTTCTATTTCCGCAATTACAATTAGCAATGGAGCAATGGAGCTCTTCTCTTTGGGCGTTACCTATATAACGCAGTAGAATTTGCCTGCAAATTCTACAGACAAGCCTGCTTGTCTTCCTCTTCATCAATGACTCTTAGCAATTGAGCATTCGACTTTGGGTGTATATTACACCCAAACCATATTAGTTGTGGTCTGCCACCTGCGTCATCCCTGCTTGTGTTTGGAAAGTGCAAATTGGTGCCAGAAACTCACGTGCCAGAACTGCTGCCACTGGTGCCACCCCGCTGCCACTGGAGCAGGACTTACACAATTAACCGCATCCTCATCAGCGCCCTCATCGGCTACCCAAATCTCCCCCTCATCCTCTTCTGATTCCAAAGTGTCATCCTCACTTGGTGTATCACCGGCTATACTCGGGGTGTTCAGGCACACATCAGCAGAACTGCTGAAAGGGCCCTTCTTTATGGGTACATTATCAGAATGCTCACGATTAGACATACCACTAGTGGATGGACTCTCCACAGGGATTGATGTCATTTCTGATTCTGAGCATACATTATCCTCTAATGCCTCACCTTTTTTCTTGCAGCTCGCTTTTGACGCGTAACAGTAGTTGTGCACCACTTTTAGACTCCAAATTACTTGGTCTTGCTTGGTCACGAGTGACCGTACAAGAAGAAGGCTCTGTAACATTTTTTGATCTGCCACTAATAGAGGAAGGCGAAGGCCTCATTCTTTCTTTGCCACTGCATGTGTAGAATGGCATGTTGGCAATTTTTTTTTTTATCAGCACTTAACTTTTCCTCAGTTACACTTCTTTTTCGCTTGTACTTTGACATCGCCTTTCCCAGATGACGTACTGGGAACACTATCATCAGCACTGGTGACAGAACCGGGTTGCTGATTCTGCTCATATGTGGACTGCTTTGAATCCATTTTAATGAGGCCAAAGCACTTGTAATGCCAAAATTGGATTACATAGATACTGCTGACAAATATGACTTTTGACAGCCAGAAAAATTACAGTAAAACACTGGGGAATATGGGACACCCCAAAAGCACTTGTAGTGCTAAAAATTGTTTTAAATATTGCTGACAAATATGACTTTTGACAGCCAGAAAAATTAATGCAAAAGAATGGGGAATAAGGGACACCCCCAAAGCACTTGGAGTGTAAAATATTTTTTTTTATACTGCTGACAAATATGACTTTTGACAGCCAGAAAAATTACTGCAATAGAATGGGGAATAAGGGAGACCCTAAAAGCACTTGGAGTGCCAGAAATTGACAAAAAAAAAACCTCCTCTATCCTCCTCTTACTGCTGTAACAATTGGTATTAAGATTAGAATTGTACTGAATAGAAACAATAATGTGTCCAATTACTGCTCTGTCCTTGTGCTGATATAGCCTTTCACCTAACCCTGCTCTATCCCTCTGTCAAATGGCGATGGATTGCTGTGGAGGCTGGTATTTATGCTTTTCAAATCTCATGAGAACCGAGCTCAGAAATACGAATACATCACAATGACGTTTTGCCTCAATTTCGATTCCGAATGGGCGGGAGAGTACCGAGCGTGCTCGGCTCGGTACTCGGATAGGCTAAATTCGGATGAATTCGGATCTCGGAGATCCGAGCCCGCCCATCTCTAGTCTTCAGTGATATTGCTCAGTGACATTGCTAACATAGAAACAGGAGTAGCAGACACTGCTCTTGTCACTCTCAAGTTTCCAGTGACATTGCTCTGTGCTATTGCTCATACAGAAAGAGGAAGGGTGGCAGTGTTCTCATCAGTCTCCAGTGCTATTGCTCAGTGCCATTGCTAACACAGAAACAGGGGTAGCAGACAGTATTCTTGTCGCTCTCCATTCTCCAGTGCCATTGTACAGTGCCATTGCTCACACAGAAACAGAAGGGGTAGCAGTGTTCTTGTCAGTCTTCAGTGCCATAGCTCAGCACCATTGATATGGCAAACAGCTGCTGCCACCAGTCATGATGATTCTAGTCCTTCTAAGTCATCTACTAAAGCCTATGCTGAAGGCTATAGCGGGTTTAAGTCAGGGAAACTGAAATCCAAAAAACAAGCTTTTACAATGGTAAAGAAAAAACACCTCTCTAATGAAGGGAAAGTTTACTGTGGGAAAACATTAAATTGCCAACATGCCATTCTACCCAAAATATTAACAAGCTTACCAGCATCAGCTAGCTCCCTCCTCTCAGCTAGATCCCAGCACCTGAAATCTACACTGTCATTATCCTTACATTGTGTACATCATCCTCAAACAATATTACTTCATCCCCGCTGTAATCAACCATTAGAAAAGTCTCTGTACTTTGATGTAATTGCTGGTAATGGCCTTCCTCGTTGAATTTGTAGTTCATTTTACAGCAGAGCTGTCACAATTTTTTGGCAATTCTTCTGCATCACCACTGGGTGTCTTGATAAAGCTAAGTTTCTTCCTAGCACCAGTTGCCAGAGAAACTGAAGGAGGAGATGTCGTTGTGTCATGTACCACTTCAGCTTGCTGACCAGGAGCTTATTGCATCTCTTGAGATTTGGGTCAGTTGGGAAGAAAGTGAAGCCATAGCTATTAAACCTAGGATCAAACACAGTTGCCAAAATGTAGTGATCCGATTTCAAGGTGTTAATAACTCTTGGATCCTGGTGAAGCGAGTAAAGTACTTGATCTACATGTCCGACATAGTTGGTGAAATTGCTTTATTTCATCCTATAAACGGTGGAATTCCACCTTGTTACCCCCTCTTGCTTCAGTTGGTGGCATGGCAAATTGCATTCTTTTGTAGCTGCTGCAATCTTCTACATGTTGTTTCAGAATGCCAAAAATTACCCGGAATATATCGGGACACAGACAACATCTTTTGTATGTCACTGTCATTTTTTAAAAAGCTCTGTACCACCAAGTTGATTGTGTGAGCAAAACAAGGAATGTGATGGAATTCTACCCGCTATAATGATCTAACAATATTGGTGGTGTTATCAGAAATTAAATATCCTCAGGAGAGTCCAAGTGGGATAAGCCATGTTGCAATGACATCCCTTAATTTTTGAAATTGTCAGCGGTATGCCTCTTAGTGAAGAAGGTGATACACAGAGTAGCTTGCCTCTGAAAGATCTGGGGGTAAATGTATGAAGCTCCGGGTTCTTCAACACCCGCGAGTTCGGCGTCTTCAGCGCTTAAATTTAAAGCGGCGCTGCCTTTTAAAGGGAAGTTTCCCTTTACAAGGCAGCGCCGCTTTAAATTTAAGCGCTGAAGAAGCTGAACTCGTGGGTGTTGAAGAACCCAGCGCTTCATACATTTACCCCCTGGTGTTGTTTGTTAGATGCAGCTTCTTTTTCTGCTGCTGAAGATGATTCACCAACCCAGTGGTCTGACACAGTCATATAATCTTTAGTTTTCCCAGTTCCACTTGTCCACATATCTGTGGTTAAATATACAGTTGGCAGAATGGCATTTTGTAGCCCAAAAACTTTCTTTTTTGCAACCTCCTGCTACTAACGCTCAAGGATTCTTCTGAGGAATCCTGGATAGGGGAGGAGTCATCTAGCCTTACCAAATTGGATGTAGGACTAACTCATTGAAGGTGACTAGACAATTGTTGTCAGGATTTTGGTAAAAAATAATTCCACACATAAGAGGTGGATTTTTTGGTATTATGCCCAGGTATGACAATGGCCTACTTCTTATCACTTGTAAGAACTGCTTGCACTGGTGCATGACTTGCCATTTTAATTAGCAACCTTTGTCATTCATAGTTTGTCAGTGTAGTGTTGTAAAAACATACGTTTCATTTATATGTGTATTGTTTATGTCTGCCTACTTAATTATAGCTATGTGTCACTTTATTGTAGACTCAATACACATTAATAAAAATGCAAAATATGTGTATTACATTTGTCTGCCTGCATAATTATATACATTTTTGTATATGACCTATTTTTGTGTTTCCTATAGATATGTATAGATGTGTATTTTATATATATCAGGTTGCATATTAGTACAGCTGTGTAAATGATAATGCATCTTGCACCTGTGTTCTGTACAATGAACATGTTTTAGAATTGAACCTTTATTTACTTGTTAATGCATATATTTATTTCCTACTCCAACACCTGGAGTTACAGACATGGAGTTTTAAAATAAGGCTAAGTAGATAAAACTGTAATTTTTGTAACATGTAACATACGTAATTGTGTTGTGTTAGTTTTCAGTTGATTTGCATGTGATATTGTTAGTGTAATTAGAAATTTATTTGATTGTCTTGTAATGGAAGTTAGGCTAGGTACGCACTGAAGAATTTTCAGAACGACGTGTTATCTACAACGACTTTACCACACTAGTCATGTTTTAGATGATTAACGAAAGACCAACCATCCGGCAGCAATTTTTCACAGCCATATTATTGTGAGCAAAGATAAGAATTTTGTACAAACTGAAAAGATTTATGAGGCCCATGTAATGATATCCCCAATAAATTTAAATAAAGGCAGAGCATGTTCAATAGTAACCATCCCAAACCTCATAAAAAAGTGAATTTAACACATTTTCTTCATACATTGATTATCACGTGTACAGTGTACGTTATTTCGCAACATAAACAAATTTTTATTACTAATATGGATGCTGTGGAAGAACTACAAGCAACTGCTCTTTTTCTGCTCCCTGTGGCAAGAAGACTGCAACTACAGACCCGAAGGGAAAGAAGGAGAAAGAATAGATATTGTTGGATCAAAGAGGGTTTCAAGAGGAGAGAGACATTTTCTCATATGCCCCTGCTACATGAGACATGGGACAACAACCCCATTGACTTCAGGAATTTCCTGAGAATGAATTAAACTCCAGGAATGAATGAAAATCCAGGAACTGCTCCAACTATTCACCCCTATCATCCAGAAGGGGGACACCCATTTAAGGAGACCCAAATCTGCAGAGCAGAGACTGGTTGCTACAAGTTGCTAAGATTTCTGGCAACAGGAAGGACACTGGCTGATCTGAAATACAGCACAGCAATTTCACTGCAAGCTTTGGGTTTGATAATACCTGAGACCTGTGATGCTCTCATTGAAGTTCTCCATGAACAGTATATGAAGGGTGGTAAAGGGAAAGGGATTATCTGAGTTTGTTAAAGATGAATTAGCTAGAGCCGACGCACCCACTGAATTTGAAGCTTTTGTTAAACTTTGTATCCGCATTGATGCTCGTCAAATGGAGAGGAAACAAGATAGATGGGGCTCCATGTGGACTCGTCCTAATTATCCAAAACCAGCAATATAAAATTGTTCTGGAACTCCTGCAACACAACAAATTGAGGAGTCTGAGCCAATGCAAATAGATACCATTCGCAAACAGATTTCTATTGAAAGAAGAGATCAACGACGACAAGAGAATCTCTGTTTGTATTTTGGTAAATCTGGACATTACGTATCTAATTGTTTTCAACGACCTCGCAAGACAGTTGCTACATTGATGGAACCTACAGATTCTGACCAGGAATCTATTATTTCATGCTGTTCACATCAACTGAATGTTATTATTCCTCCAATCTCTTCGCTGTCTACAATTGAGAGAGAGAATAGAAGAATAAAGATTAATACTTCTACCAGACTTTTCTCTGTCTTGAGACTTTGGACTTTTCTTGTTGGACACTTGAGATTTATTTATATCTCAAAATAAATCCTGTTTACTACAGAACTACCTGGCTATTGGGTTCCGTTTGTGATACCAGGAGTGTGACAAGCCTGGAGCCCGTGTCAGTGTCATTTACATGGCATGACACCTATGTGCATAGCAGGGGCATGGAGAAGAAGTCTGTACCCTGCCAACAGCTGTCATCCTAGGAAGCAACTCCTCAGTCAGGTCCCCCCCTCCCATGTGCGGCGTTGGGTGACTTTCCAAGTAAAGGAAAATGTGTTTCAGATGGAGGTCCTCGCATGCATCTTGGAGCTGGGGCTTAGATAACTAGTCAGTATTCCACACTTCATGTCAGTAGGACCAATGAATAGCATTGCAGTCATCATGAAATGAACATGAACAGACAACAATTGCGAGGTAGGAAACAATTTGAATTGTACATAATGCAAATAAAATACTTGTGCATGTAGTTATCATATCCTAAATAATAGATAACTAAAAGGCACAACAGACATAAGGATAAGAGCAACAGGCATCAGCAAATCGAGTAATTTTGGCCCAACCCCCGTAAATGCTGCGATTCCTGAAGAATCACAGCATTTTGGATCTAATTCTGCCCACTTCACTTGTAAGTGGGCAGATGTGGGAGACCTACCCGGAATCCAGGAGTCTCCCGGGCTTTCCGAGAGATTTGACAAGTATGGTCTTTTTGTCAGTTTAATAACATAGGTGGATAGTTATGGAGCTGGAAAACTGCAAATCTCAGGGGGAAATTATTTAAAACCTATCTTTTATTATACCTTGTTACAAAACAAAGGGAATGTGCAATAGGTCAGGAATGAAAACCCATCAACTTGAGGAATAATGTAGTCACTGGAGACTGAATTAAATGAAGAGACCTCAGGATAACAGCAAGAAAGTGTGTTGAAGATATAATGTAGAAGAATATTGCAAAGACAACAAATTAATTTCCCAATACACACTTCACTTGTACTCCAGACTGCAGGGACATTCTACCAAAGGCTGGCCAAGGTATGACCCTCAACAGTGGGTTCCAGTAGTGGATACTGTAGTTACAGGGCAAAACAAAAAGCAGATTGTGTTGTAGAGCGTATTTAATATATCATAATGAATTTAAGGTGCAGCACCATAAACTACACCACCGTAGTCTGTAATTGACAGTAGTACCTGTTATGCAATGGGCTTTATGGCCATAAGAGGTAAAGGAAATCAACACTTATTTCTATAGAGCAGGATTATATTATGGGTTCCAGTGTGCCTACTTTGAAATGAAAAAATGAAATGTATATACAGTAAATATATATATATATATATATATATATATATATATATATATATATATATATATATATTTATTTCACAAGTTAATTTTGTGAGAAGGGGGCATGATCTGCACTCCCCTTTCCTGCTGTAGTAGGTGATCTACCCTCCCCTTCCTGTTGCCCTTTGTGATCTGCTCCCTCTTCTTCATGCTGATGCTCAGGTCATGACGTGTGGGGAGAAAAACTGGTGCACAGGGCGTGATGTGTGAGAATTGCTGACACACTTGGTGGTGGCATGTATGCACCCAATCACAAAACTGGTGGGCAGTGGGGTAAGTGGGGTATGTGTGAGACAAAAATATGCACTGGAAATGGAGGGTACTAGGTTAGAGAGAAACTGAGGAATAATTACTTTACCTAAACGTTCGTGGATAGGTGGAATAATAATACCTAATAGAGGTGGTAGAGGTAAAAATAATAGAGCAATATCACCATGTTTGTTTACTAGGGATTAATAATTAATAGTGGAAACTAAATGGCCCAAGTGGTTCTTAGCTGCTTTGAAATTCTAGGTTTATAAACTTGGAATTATAAATATTTTCACTTTTTAAAAGCTATGAAATTCCATTGACAAAAAACCCTATGGTTTTACATGTCCAATAAAGGTTTGTTATACTTATACTGTACACAATTTAAAATTTAAGAAAGCTTTTGAAACTCTTTTACTCAAATTACTCAAATTCCAAAATCAATGAAATTATGACGATTAAGACAGAAACCTTAATGGACATGTTCTTTGCACAATACAGACATGGTAATTATGTTAAAATAATGATGGCTACACTTTCATATGAAGATTGGGTTTTGTTACTGTCAGGATGATGAGAGCATAAATCTGATATGCTGAAATAGAATATTGAATGTCAGGGCCCAAATAAATCTTTGCATGAATACCTAAATTAATCTGATCTGATCAACTCAGATAAATGTGTGACCAAATAAGCCCAGTAAGAGGTAATTAAGTCAGACAAACCCTTTGTGAAGAGACCAGCTTAAGATATGCAGATCACAGACATCCATTGTATTTGATCATGTAGTTCCCTAGCTAATTGACTTCCTTTCAACAGGGTTGGAAACACAAACTAACCCCTGGGTGTAAATTGGAGAGCCATATGCCTAGGCATTGGAGGCCTTTGCAGATCTTCCACCTGAGATGGAAGGAGATTATGAGGCAATCAAAAGTGCCCTTTTGCAGCGTTTTAATATCACGCCAGAGGCGTATAGGCAGAAATTCCGAGATTTAAAACGCAGTGCCTCTGACACTTATTCAGGACTTGTGGCGCAACGGTCTACTTCTTTCAAACAGTGGATTGAAGGGTTAAAGATCACCACCTTGGATGCTCTGAAAGATTTAATGATCCAAGACCAGTTTCTTACTTTGTGCCCAGCTGATGTGAAGGAATGGGTAGTGGATCGGGACCCTGAATCATCTGCAGAAGCAGCTAGACTGGCTGACAAGTACTCTGTAACCCGGGCACCTGCAGCTAAAAGAGGGACTTTTGTGCCAGGGCAGTTGGCCTGGAAAGGGGGACAGCCAGGAGGATCAACGCCACCCCCCTCAACACCATCACCCACTGTTTCTTCATCTTTTGGGAGGGTGGGGGCAAAGCCTGTTTTGGGAGACACCCGCATGTGTTTTGTGTGCAACCAGATGGGGCACATTAGTACCGCCTGTCCAGAGAAGAAGACCAGTTCACCTTCCGCTGGGGGGGGTACCTTCCCTGCAATCTTCACCAGCTGTTCTGTGTGTTGCTGGACCAGAAGACGGCCGGAAGGACAACCTGCAGACAGTCACTGTGGGTGACAAGGTAACTGTGGGGTTTAGAGACACTGTTGCGGATGTTACGTTAGTGCGATCAGAACTGGTAGGGGTAGAGGACTTCATTCCAGGAAAGTGTATTTCTGTGCAAGGGGTGGGTGGAATTCACCTTACTGTACCTGTAGCCAAAGTTTACCTTGATTGGGGTGCTGGAAGAGGTATAAGAGATGTCGGGGTCTCGGATAATATGCCTATAAATGTGTTAATAGGGACAGATTTAGGAAGAATGCTGTCTCAGTATGTCTATAATGACGATGTCAATGCCACCCCTGTTACTGTGTCAGAATCAACTGAAAGTACCAAAGTTTGTACCCAGGTAGCAGGAGGTGACAAGGAAAAGGTTTGTTCAGTTGCACCTGAAATGTGTAAACCAGGACATGACAGGGACAGGAAATGTCTTATTATATCTGATGCAGGTAATGATGCTAATGCCACTGTGTTAGAATCAGCTGAGAATACCAACATTTGTTCCCAGGCAGCAGGACGTGACGGAACAGAAATGCCATATTATACCTGAAGTGTGTAATGATTTTAATGCCACCCATGTTACAGTACCAGAACCTGCTGAGAGTAACCATGTTTTTTCCCAGGCACCAGGAGGTGACAAGGAAAGAGAATGTCTTATTGTACCCAATGCCTATAATGAGGATAATGTCAATAACAGTATTGCGCTAGAATCCAAACCTGTTTTTACACTGACATCTTGTCATGGGATAGGGACAGCGGGTATTGTTATTGCAGATATTGGCATTAATACTGGTGTAGATATTATGCTTACTAGAAATAGGACAGATGACCATGTGATTAATTATGTTGTGCTAGAGAAAGACAATGTTTCTACCCAGGTAATATGCTCAGAAGATGCTGTACAAGGTAACTGGGAGGGAGGGCAGAGTGAAGATGTGTATTCTGTGCCTGAACCAGCTGCACACAGAGCGGTTGAGCATGTGGGGGAGACACATAGTCCTGACCAACGGGAAGTAGCGAGTGACCGCAATCCTTACATTGCTGCTGGGACCTGTAGTTCGAATGTTCACCACTCAGATCTCCATCTGAGTTCTGACCATTCATCTGAGTTTTCTATAGAGACAGGGGGGTCAGTTGCTAGCCCACACTCATTTAGCCAGCCGTCTAACGGCTTAGAGGAGATAGATGAGGGGCCCAAACTCCCTGTTACTCTACACCCCCAGATAGATGAGTCCAAGGGGGATGGGAGTGTCCTGTTCCATAGCCCCTAAGATAAGAATTGCATAGTGTGTCCCACTGGCAGGGTATGTTGTAACTGGGGAGCAGGGCAGAGTGAAAGTAGGTATTCTGCTGTGCCAGACATAAGGGGTTCCCACTTAGATGTGTTTCTAGGGGAGGGAGGCGTTCTTTCAGGCAGGCCCCCACAAGGAGACTCAGTCAGTGAGCAACACAGAGAGGGTAGCTGAGGGGCCTAGCAACCCTGCTACTATATGTCCCCACCTAGAAGTGCAGTGTCAGGAATCCCAGGCCATTTTTCCCTCAGGCTTTAACTTAGAGGACATGAGGATTAGAGACAAAGTGCACACTGTAACAGGGTTGGTACATGAGAACGTGACGCAGGCCCAGACAAGCCAGAAGCAGTGGTATGATCCCCCTGCCAGGATGATAGGGAGAAATATTCATGATAATCTGTTGAAGGCTCACAATGACAGTGATGCATGTGCCCTGACAGTCTGTAGATTGCCAGATGAGGGTAAGAAGGACTTGCTAGTGGATCTAGTAGCTGCAGCGCAAGGGACAGGACCTCTTAAGAATACAGAGGTTAGCCCACAGCAATGAAAGTATCAGGAGGCCCAGCCACATGAGGTAATTAAACCCTTCTTAACCCATCCCACCAGAGACCCTAGTGAGAGCCAGCTAGCAGCTATTACAGTGGACCCAGGGGGAAATTAGATGAGATGATCTTGGGCACTGGCCTGTCAGTCAATCCCCATGCCATCTCTTGAAGGTGGGAGATGTCAGGATGAGAGCATAAATCTGATATGCTGAAATAGAATATTGAATGTCAGGGCCCAAATAAATCTTTGCATGAATACCTAAATTAACCTGATCTTCAACTCAGATAAATGTGTGACAAAATGAGCCCAGTAGGAGGTAATTGAGTTAGGCAAACCCTTTGTGAAAAGACCAGCTTAAGATATGCAGATCACAGACATCCATTGTATTTGATCATGTAGTTCCCTAGCTAATTGACTTCCTTTCAACAGGGTTGGAAACACAAACTAACCCCTGGGTGTAAATTGGAGAGCTACATGCCTAGGTGCGAATCTTGGAGACTCTTGTATAAAAATCTGCATGGTCTTTATGCAGGTATATAGAAATATGAACTTGAAAGGAAATGCCTTCATTTTTCATATTTTGGAAAATCCCTCTGCCACTCCGTACTGAGTAGAGATGGTCACTGACCCCTGTGTTTTGGTTTTGGATTCGGTTTTGGATCTGGATTACCGTTGTGTTTTGGTTTTGGTTTTGGTTTTGCAAAACCGCCATTGCGTGTTTTGGTTTAGGTTTTGGTTTTGTTTGGTTTTGTCTTGCTATTTTGTTGGAAAATCAATGTTTTTGGGCCTAAAATAACAAAATTTAGTGCTCCACCTGTTTCTTGGATAAGTAATGTAGTTGTAAAGCTAATAAATTATGAAAAAAAAACTGTTTGATTCCTGGTAGGTAGACCTTCATTAATTCTACACATAAACCAGATTGTCTCCCTCTCCATCTATGCATATTGGCAATGCAGCCATCATCTTTGGGTGTATATTACACCTTACACTTATAGTTAAATATGTAAAGAAATGGACAAAGGCAGTCTATAGGCCCCCCTCCAGTTGTAGAAAACACCAAAAAAATCAGCCGTTATAGACTGTACAATATTATTTGAAATGGACAAAGGCAGTTTGGGGTCAGTCTGTGTATGACACCCTACCCATAATGAGAAATTGCCAAAGCAGCAACCTTTCAAGATGATACGTGATATGGAAATGCCCCAAGTCCCTTTCCTCTTTGGGGGTGGATTGAACCCTAGACTTAAATAGAAAGTTTTAAAAAGATGTTATCATCATCATCTGGATCTTCATCCTCACCCTCATCAGTGTGTACGTCATCATCACAGACTATCAATTCATCGCCGCTTAAATCCGTCATTAGAGAACAGTCAGTGCTTGGATATCTTTGATGGTGAAGGCCTTCCTTGTGGAAGATGTAGTTCATTTTTATAAACATCATTTTCTCCACATTTTTTGGAAGTAACCTCCTACGGCGATCACTGACTAGGTTTCCGGCTGTACTGAATACTCGTTCAGAGTACACACTGGAGGGTGGGCAGCTTAGGTATTGCAAAGCAAGTTTGTACATGGGTTTCCAAACGGCCTGCTTTTCCTCCCAGTAAGGAAAGGGACTGTCTGACATTTCCATATCAATTACCTCTTGAAAATAATCCTCCACCATCCTTTGCATGTTTATACTCGTATTGGATGGAGTTATGGGCAAGGTGACACATTTTTTATAAAAATCCTTCAAACCAGCCCAGATGTTAAATTGTTCTGGTCTGCCCCCTGCGTCTTCCCTGCTTCTTTTTGGGAAATTTAGTTTTTACGAGCAGCAGCAGCTTGAGAAAGTAAAGGAGGACACGTAGTCAAGCCGAGGCCCAGTTCAGCGGGAAACTTGCTGAGCAATAGCTCCTTGCAACAGTTCACATCTCGCTCATTTACAAGTAAAGACTCAATGTAGGTCTTAAACCTTGGATCAAGCACAATGGCCAAAACGTACTGATCGAGTTCAAGATCTTAATAACTCGAGGATCATTGTGAAGCGAATTAAGTACTTGATCGACCAAGGCCAACATACTTTGTTGAATTGCTTGCTTTCAGCTCCTCCTTCAGTTTCTCATGCTGCTTTTCCAATAGTCTAATTAAAGGAATGACTTGGCTCAAACTAGCAGAGTCTGCACTCACCTCACACGTCACAACTTCAAATGGTTTCAGTACCTTGCACAGCACTGAAAGGATTCCCCGCTGTGCAAGACTGAAATACATCCCCCAATGTCATGGCTTGTGCAATATGCTTGGGTGGCTTTGCGCTGTTCCTCCATCATCTGAAGCATGTACAGGGTGGAATTCCACCTAGTTACCACCTCTTGCATAAGTCGGTGGCAGGGCAAGTTAAACTGCTCTTGGAGCTGCTGTAATCTCCTACATGCTGTGGCTGAATGCCTGAAATGGCCTGAAATTTTACGGGCCACCGAAAGCATCTCCTGCACCTCACGGTTATTTCGTAGGAAGCTCTGCACCACCAAGTTGATGGTGTGGGATAAACAGGGAATGTGCTGGAAATCACCCAGCTGTAATGCTCGCACTATATTGTTGCCGTTATCAGAAATGACATATCCTGGGGAGAGTCCAAATGGTATAAGCCATGTATCAATCACATCTCTTAGTTTGCGTAACAAATTGTCAGCTGTATGCCTGTTAGTGAAGCCGGTGATACAAAGAGTGGCCTGCCTGTGACAAATGTTACGTAGTGGTGTACATGCTGCTGCTGTTCCAGCTGGTGAAATGGGCTGTCACAGTCATATAGTCTTTGGTTTGGCCACTTCCACTTGTCTACATATCTGTGGTTAAGTGGACAGTGGGCAGAATGGCATTTTTCAGCACAATCTCTACATTTTTACACTCTTTTTGGTATAGTTGTGGAATAGCTTTACGGGAAAAATGGAATTCTGTAACGCGGACACAAAACCTCAATTAACTGTGAAAAACCAGCTGCATTTATTGTGGAGATTGGACGCAGATCTAACACTAACATTGCAGCCATGGTGTCTGTGATTCGCTTGGTGACTGGGTGACTGCTGTCATATTTGCTTCCCCTAGCAAATTATTGTTTCACGGTTAATTGCTGAAATGTAGGACTGCTCATTTTCTTGACCTGCCTCTGGGCTGACGATTCACCCCCAGCAGCAGCAAGAGCATCAGCAGTGGGACTAACGCTTTCTTCAGAAGAATTAATTAGAGTGCAGGAGTCATCCAGCCTTAATAAGTGGGATGCAGGGCTAACTCCGAGCGCTACTGAGGATATTGATGAGGATGGTGGGGTGGGTGTATTTTGTAGCCGTCGGGATGTCGGTGACCGGAGGGTCTTAGCTGATGATGGAGTGCTGGGTTTTTTTTTGGAAGAACTTTCAGCTTTTCCCAACACTCTGCCATGAACTCTAGTTAAATGGCGTAACGTAGACGAGGTTCCAAGATGGTTAAGGTCCCTCCCTCGACTGACTGTGGCTTGACATACACTACAAATGGCTAGACAATTGTTGTCTGGATTTGGGTAGAAATAATTCCACACATAAGAAGTGGATTTTTTTGTTTTATGCCCAGTCATGACAATGGCCTTTTTCTTGTCACGTGCCAGAACTGCTGCCACTGGTGCAGGACTTACACAAACATCCTCATCCTCATCAACATCCTCATTAGCGCCCTCGTCGCCTACACAAATCTCCCCCTCATCCTTCTCTAATTCCAAAGTGGCATCCTCAATTGGTGTATCACCCTGCTACACTTGGGCTGTTCAGGCACACATCAGCAGAACTGCTGAAAGGGCCCTTCTTTATGGGTACACTAACAGAATGCTCACAATTAGACATACCACTGTTGGATGGACTCTCCACAGGGATTGGTGTCATTTCTGATTCAGAGCAAACATTATCCTCTAATGCCTTACTGTTATCTTGCAGCTCGGCTTTGACGCGTAACAGTAGTTGTGCACCACTTGTAGGCTCGGTAACATTTTTGGATCTGCCACTAATAGAGAAAGGCGAAGGCCTCATTCTCTCTTTGCCACTGCGTGTGTAGAAGGGTATGTTGGCAATTTTTTTTTTATCGCCAATTAACTTTTCCTCAGTTAGACTTTGTTTTCGCTTCAACACCGTAAAAAATTTTTGTGTGTGTGTTTTTTTGGATGATTTCAAAAGACGGTGTAGTTTGACATTGCCTTTCCCAGATGACGTACTGGGAACACTACCATCAGGACTGGTGACAGAACCTGGTTGCTCATTTTGCTCATATGTGGACTGCTTTGAATCCATTCTGAGCCCAAAGCACTTGTAGTGCTACAAATTGTTTTTGACACTGCTGCAATATAGTACTTTTTTCACAGCCACTTAAATTTCAGCAAAAGAATGGAGGACACCCCAAAAGCAAATGGAAGTGCTAAATATATAAATATATTTATTATTAAAGTGCTGCAATATACTATTTTTTTCACAGCCAGATAAATTTCTGCAAAATAAAGGGGGACACCCCAATAGCACTTGGAGTGCCAGAAACTGAACAAAAAACCCTCCTCTCTTCTTCTCTTACTGCTGTAACAATCTGGTATTAAGCTTTCAATGCTGTTTAATCCAATCAATCACTGTCCCTGCGCTGATTTAGCCAGTGTGACCTAACCCTGCTCTCTCCCTGTCAAATGGCGATGGATTGCTGTGGAGGCTGGTATTTATGCTTTTTAAATCTCGCGAGATCCTAACTCAGAAAAACGAATACGTCACACTGACGTTTTGCCTCAATTTCGAAACCGAATGGGCGGGAGAGTACCGAGCGTACCCTAGATTCGGTTGAATTCGGATCTCGGGGAACCGAGCCCGCCCATCTCTAGTACTGAGGGACAAAAACCACACCAGGGTTTTAAAACATAGATACCAACTAAACAGGGAACAGCCATAGTCACATGTATTTCAGGATGAGATTGGATATTGTTGTAATCTCATCATATTTGGTATTTCAATGTGCGGGAAATTTATGTCTCTGGGAGGTATTTGAGGAAAGCTAAGACCGGTCAAAACTTAGGAATAGTTTGAACAAACCTGAGGTGACACCCAGGGGACATTTCCGCCCCCACATTAGCATTCACACTGCCCCTGTGAATGCCGTCCCATTTGAGTTTGCTTAAAAATCTGTGTTCTGGAAGGACAAGGGGTCAGACTTTTGGGGAAATCAAGTTACATTGATAAGCTGTCCATCTTCCTAGCCAATTCCCCTTGTCCAGAATGCAATTCATGTAAGTGCAAATCTGAATGCAATCCTTTTTATTTTAAACTGTTTTTGCTTGTTATGTCAATATATTAATTGTTTATTCATTATTTTTCTTTATATCTGAATGCCCTGTATTTTCGTATATTAAATCTAAAATTTAATAAGTTGCGTCCTTGATACTCTAACAAATTCATAGCCTGTTTAGAAGAGATTGCTCTTCCAGGTTAACCCTTGGAATGCCAGTGTGTGATTTGTTGATACATTTGATTAACAAGCTGTGTGTGCTTGTATTTACATTTGTGTAACAGTCTGGAGGTGTGAAGATTTAACCCTGTGTGTGCTGGTGTGGGTCTTGCTAGTTTGTGGAACTAGAAGCATGTGTGCCAGTGTGGGAAAGTATATTGGGGTCCTATTGCCCGTACACAATAGGTTGTGGCAGAACCGGAAGTGTCTGGGGGTGTGAGAGCGCTGTGTTTGGGGGCGATTCCGTAGGTCTAGAACCTGTGTGATAGGTGAGAGAGACTGCGGGCTGAAATCGTGTGTGACCTCATACAGCAAACACCCCAAAGTCACGGCATCTGGGAGCGTGTTCGTGACAGTTACGTAAAAAAAACTTCCTAAAACTTTGATTTGTACCAAAATTAATGAACACTACTATATATTATATTATAGATAGTATCTTGTTCCCTCCTGTATTTATGTCTTTTCCCTGTCATTATCTGATTGTTGTTGTAGAAATTGTGCTCAATTAGGTTATTTTGCTCAAATATGGTGGACTAGCCCGAAATGAGTAAAATTTTAGGGGGAAAATTAAGTTAAACAAAACTATAACAACAAACGACGATCCTCTCTCACCAATTTTTTTTCTCTCCTGGTATTAGCAATTACTGTAGCAAATTCATCACATCTGCAGTGCTGAGACTTCTCAGTTAGCTGCATATAGAAAACTCAAGATCCACCCTCGCCACTGCTATTATTAATAAAGTTTGGTATGTTATAAAATGGAGTGCTTCACATGCTTTCTTAATAATTACTTTAAAACTTTCGATATCACATGCCTTTCCTGGTTAACTTACTATAATGCTGATTACAAATTCTGAAATAATTTTCATCATGTATTCTGTTTCATCATACTAATTCCAACTTCACTTGCTGTGAAGGGCTGTCTGTTACCCTTTATCCCCTTTATCTGTTTTCCTTCATAAATGTATAATTATAACTATATATTACTAATGATGGTGCATTGTTTTATTTTATATTTTAGAATGCTACTGTACACATTTTTAGTTTTGGTTGTAATATTTCTATACTATTTCTTTTTTTTTCTGCCAATGGTAATTAATACAATTTTAAGCCAAAATTAAAAAATAATAACTTGAACCACACTTACTGCTGTATATTTTTTAATATTAGTCTCTTCATTACCTTTCCTTAATTGTCTTCTTTCAATTAAACATGTTCCTATTGAATGCTATAATTTTGCATCAAATTGTGCACACATTTGCCAAATGTGTCCTGCAGCTTTGAATCAATTTCTTTTCCACTTTGAAAGTTGGTAACCCTAAAGACCCCCATTTATCTTTCCAGTACCATTGGTTGCTCTTTCCTACATACCATCTAGGTACGCATATGGCCATTTATACTCATACTTATATATAGTATAGTATTTTCCATTATCATATTTCTGGTGTTATGAAATATTCAACAGAACTTGCATGTCTTCTAGAATAAACACAGGCATCAGAAACGTACTTTAATTACAAAGAATACAAAGAATACTAAGAATTAGAGCAGGTGGCTTTTTCATTGTGCAGGAGTAAGGATCCTATTGTATGGGCCTGAAAACACCTTGTTGGTATCTCACTAGCCTGATCCCAGAGGATCAACATTTCCATTTGTCATACCAATGCAGCAGGCAAACTAATCATAGATTCCATAGTTTGGTCAGGTAACATGGCAGTGTGCCCCTGCTCTTGACTCCTGCTCTAGATTTGACATGGGGCAGGCACCATAGGTCCTTCCATTTTGTCAGTTCATTCCCAATTGATGTTAATTTATAGTGTGTCAATAATGTTATTAATGGAGTGAGAAAAATAATTTATTGGGCCAACATCAGCAAGCTATGAATAGAAGCTTGAAGAGTTAGAAGAGTTGATCTCATTAAGTGCCTATATTACTTGACAGAATATTCTAACAAGATGGGGGTAGCAGAGGTCACATTAATTAATGCTGTGCAATCTCAACTACTGTGATCCAGACAGATGTTGCCAATTACTCAGCTGCTCTTGCATCTTCAGCAGTGGTCCTTCCTGTTCCCAAAATTACTAATGTTTCTCAGTCCCGCTTCCTACCAATAGTTCAAGATCAAATTGTAGCCAACATAGTTGGCTATAGCGCTGCAAATAGTGCAAATAATGCTATGCACAAATCATGACCATTTGTTAGGACATTACTGCTGAAATATTCAAGTCTGGAAGGGATTCTGGCCTCCACCCACCTCCTGGAGGGCAAGTCACCTATTCTTGATCCGAGTTGGTAACACTTGCCAGGTTTGAAGAGTTCTTTTCTTCCTTACTTGATGATAAAGAGGACACATATACTCTGAGACTTACTGCTGGAGTGTCCAGCCCCAGATCCTGTGACCCTCTAGATCCAAAAATAATGGCATTCCAGTTTTGTCCCCAGAATCCAATCCTGGCTCCAGCATCTCTGACTGAGTGCCCAATTGCTGTCTCCTTTTTTGAGGGTCCAGTCGCTGCCTTATTTACTGAGGTCTCCGAAATGACTATACTGCCTGAGTTTCTGAGACGTCTGCCTTGTCACTTCCAGAGGGCCCCAAAATTCCTCTCCTGCCACCATAGGATACTATGTTACTTGCCTTCCATGCTCCTTATCCTCCCTAGCCAGGTTGACTGAGTGTTTGGTGTATATGTGTGATGAAGGGCAGTAGTATTAGAATCCTGTCCGTGTTTCATCTACATTGCATTTATTATTTACTATTTATTTATTCAGGGTATGCTCAGTTGCTCTACAATGCTAGAAAGCCTACGACCTGTAGAGTGCTCTCACTCAGTGGACACCGCTCCCCTTCCCTTCCTCTTGCAACCTATGTATTAACAGCATGAAGACTGGCATCTAAATATAGTAGATATAGGAGAAGGAGGATATTTTTTTCTCTTCAATATCCCTGCTTAAACTGCAAATCACCACATTTATTGATTCAATGAATGGTATAGTGATTGATGTCACACTACTCTGCAATCAATGTTGCAAGATCGCAATGACTGGAATTATCCATCTAGCAAATAAAATGTATATATTTTAAATCACAGGTTAATTACACCAGTTACACAAAATCAAATTATCCAGATCTTGTTTCAGATCTTGATGTACAAGAATGTATGTCGTTTTTCCAGCCTGGATTAAATGAAAGTAATTTTATTGATAACTTAGAAGAGGAATATAGCATAAAGCCTAATCCATTTTTGGATTTCCTCTCTTCTTTGTAAAAGAAACTTAAATGTAAAACCATATGTTATACGTTAAGTGCACATAAAAGACAAAGCCTAAGCACATTTACATGTTTCTGGCAAATACTAAAATATTATACATTATAAATAACTCTTTTTCAAACAAAGGCTAAGCTTCTTTTAAAGCTAAAGTTACATGTTTTATCATGTATTTATGTATTATCCTGTAATTTAGGAACTCACAACAGGCACTTCCATTACCAATGATAAATATAACTTTACATTACTGAGTAACACAATGAAGTTAATGCTGTTTAATATTACTTTATGAAAAAAAAATATATCAGAAAAAAATTTACTTGGCACATGGTGAAAGAGCAGTCACATTAAGGATAAAGGGAGAGGATTGGAACAACAGAAAACAGGGCAGTGCAACGGGCACCCAGACATCACTGCAGGGTGTGCATGCAGCCAGAATCAGCACCAGTGAATGTCTGGGGGCACAGTGAGTATTTACATGTGGGAGCTAGTAAGAGCCTGCAGTTCAGTGATGGTATATTGGAGCACGGATGGTGCAGGGTTGTCTTTCCCCCTGGGCACGCTGGGCAGTTGCCCAGGGGGCCCTATGAGCACAGGAGCCCCATAGACAGGACCCAGTAGAAAAAAAATCTATTCACCAATGTATCAAGGCACAGTTGTACATCATGTTTTTAATGTTGAAACACTGATTTTTGTTGCAGGTACAAATAAATATAAACTTAATTTTATTGTTAATTTACATTTATATTCCTGTGAGTGGTTGTGTAGGTAGGGGCTCCAGTATACTGCTTTGCCCAGGGGCCTATAATGCTGCTAAGATGGCCCTGGCACGGTGATGGCTGTGGTGAGAAGAGGAAGCTATGCTACTTCAAAATAAATGTTAAGTCCCTTGTCATCCACTCTAACTGTTATATTGATATATGTGTTTTAATCATACTTGCCTTTTTTCTGAACCTACCCCCCAGGAGATCCCGAGTTGAGGTCCAAAGGACAAGGTCAGCAGGTGGATTCTTTAGGTGCAGCTAGATTCTCTAATATGTCTTCTAAATGAGCAACTTTATCTGGCAGTTAATGGTGTACCCACGTGACTGGCCATGTTGCACAGGAAGTGCTGGTTGATACAGGCCATGAATCAAGGCATGGCTCAGATACTAAGGTGATCATGTTCTTTTGTCTAGTTACTGTGGTGTTGAAATTTCTGCATAAATGTGACCTTAAATGTCAAAGCCCAGACCTTAATCCAATCAATAAGTTGTGGAAGGACCTGAAATGGGGTGTTCATGCAAAAACGCCAACCAACATCCATGAGTTGTATCAGTTCTGTATGGAGGAATGGGCAAAATGTTTTCCAAGCAGATGTGTGGGACTGATCAACAGTTAGGGGTATATTTACTTAACTGTGGGTTTGAAAAAATGGAGATGTTTCCTATAGCAACTAATCAGATTCTAGCTGTCATTTTGTAGAATGTACTAAATAAATGATAACTAGAATCAGATTGGTTGCTATAGGCAAAATCTCCACTTTTTTAAACCCACAGTTTAGTAAATATAACTGTGGCTGGATCACTTGGAAATAACTTATAGTAATAATATATTTAAATTATTAGCACAGTGTGCCAATTTATATAGTTGCAAATGCCCTGATTATTGATACTGTTGTATTTCAGTATAGGAAATACATTAATTTCTGAGGTATTGAGAAAGTATGTCATTATTTGACTTTGTAACTTTGCAAGAGGAGGTTTGTTTTGCTGTTAGCAGGAAATGCTACGTAAGTCTTTTTATGTGAAGTGACAAACACCTGCTTTGGTCTGAAGGCCCGGCAGGGGTCATTACCTGTATGCATGTCTTGTTAGACAGATAGGAAACCTAACAATGTAGACAGCAAATCTGAGGAAATTAGGTTGATGTTGTGGAAGTCTGTGGAGTTGGGACAGACTTACCTTGGGTTATTCTGTGCACAGATTAAGCATCCTGCCACTAACGCCTGTGCTGCTTGGGCAAACCCTGGTGCTATCCATAGCCTGCTAGTGAGTGCAACCATAGCATCTTTCCCCAGATGCACTTTCCCGTGTGCTATATTGGCCATAATGGGATAAAGTGCTTTTGGCAGACACACACGCTGACCTTTACACCACTCTCCTTGCACTTCTAGTGCTCCATGTTTTGCCCAATGCTTTTTCTCATTCTCTGTTGCTTGTTTATGCATAATTTGGAGTGTGGTGCGGTCAAACTTGGGGTCAGGAGTCACCATGCAAATAGACTCCCTTTGGGGTACTGGGGCTATGGTGGCTTCTAGTGTGGCCTGGTCTACCAGTCTATTTCCCTTAGCTTTGGGGTTAGTGTCTCTGTGTGTGCCTTCACATTAATCAATGACAGTTTGGAGGACAGCTGGAATGCTGTGAACAGTACCCTGGTATGTTCAGCATGTTGACTGGTTTGCTTGCTGAACCCATGAAGTCCCTACTTTTCTATATAGAGCCATAATCATGCGTAATTCCTTGAATCAGTGTAAATGTTTACTCTTTGTCCTTCTGCATATATGCATGCAAGTGACAGGGACTTTATTTCAGCTTCTTGTGCGGTCATGTGACTTGGTAGGGGAACCCACATTTCAAACTGGGATTCCCCCGCTAGGAAAACTCTGACGTGTCCTCCCATCTTTTGAAACATGCAAAAATAATACTTTTTCATATTTAGTAAATCTGTCCGGTGACAAATGTTTTGTTTGTGCTAGGTTTAAAATTTCTGTCAAAGTATGCGGTACCATTAACCAACCAATAAGTTAACTGGGTGTCCTAGCACATTATCTACACTCTTTTGAAGCACTACAACAGCTGCAGCTATTGCTTTTAACTTTTGGGTCTAATATTGCACCATGTATCTGTGTCAGTACCCCTAGTGCATGTGCACTGACTTCATGACAAAATAATCTGAAAGGCTTGTCATAATTTGGCAAAGCCAGTGCTGGTGCTGAAGTTACTTCAGCCTAAAATTGGTTAAACATTTGGTTCTGCTCAGAGGAGAGTGTAAATGGCTTACTATCACCCAGAAGTGCTAATGCAGGAGCACGGATAATAGCTCATAAAATCTTAAGTCTTTTCCATTTATGTACAAACATTGAATTCCCATCAATGCTTTATCATAGCCATGATACAAATAAGTACTTACAGTATATGACTATTATAGTACAATAAATAAGGGCAAAGAATGTCTTTACAACAGTGATTGACTTAAAACTATTTGAGGCTAAAAATAAAAACGTTTGTTATCTACCATAATTTGACATTACATTGCATTACTTTCTTTCAAACATCTAATATAAAATTTGGTTAAAAAATCAAAACAAAGACAAAAGCAAACACTATTTCATATTCAACTATGTCCATTTCTCCTTCTCTCTTTAAAAACATACCTTCTGACCTTCCACAACATACAGAAATACAACCTAGTTCATGCATTTGCTATGCGAATAGCCCATAAAGTCTAATATCTCTTTCCAAAACACAGTAATCATTACTAAGCAGAGTCTACATTATTTAAATCCTTCATTAGTTTTTACTTATGTTTGTTGTGGCTGTGGACCAAAACATATTACAAACTTTGATTCACTGGAAGTTGGATAAATTTAATCGGGATTGCCTAAAGAGTCTTTCTCTGTAGCTGGAGACCTTCTGTGAAGAGAAAAAACTTTTGCATAGAGATTAACATTTATTCATTAGGGATTACATTAACTGTCATTAATTCACATTTCCCAATCAGTATGTGCTATTGCATGTAACATGCTTGTACACCATTATCAGATAACCAGTAAACATATTTGTGCAGTGAACAGATGCTAATAAGACATTTGTTTACGTGTTTATCTGTGTAGCTTAACTGTGGTGCTATGCGTTCCATGCCATGAAAATATGATTTCCTCAAAGAGGCAGTCCCTAATCTCACAAACAGGGAATGTCAAGATGACGTGACCTGGTCGAGTGTTCAAAGCCACTACTTTCTCATCATCACCTAGTACTGCCTCCTTGAATGACTCTGATGTATTTTCCTGGTTTACAATCATTCAATCAACCAGTTCTCAACAGGTTCCAGGCATGCAGCTATTTTGAAAGCAATACTGCTCCTCTCATAAATCAGAGTACTGTCATTAGATACCTTGCATTGTTTCTGCAGATCACTCAACATTTTTTCAACAAAATCTCCCATCACCAAATATTCACACATATTTCCAGATTCTGAGATTTCTGTGTTGAAAGTACAAATATATTCGCTTAAACAACACTCGCTCACAGATGGCATTTTATCTCGTAACATTTCTTTATGGCCATAACAAACCACCCCGATTTCTGAAAATCAGGGGATTAAAACTGCTTGTAATCACACAGATTAAAACTGCTTGTAATATCTGCATGTAAAAGCTCACTTCAACTTTTCTCTTTTAATTTAAAGTGAAAGCTATTTTTCCTCAAATTCCCAGACAAAATAATTTTTTTCAACTACAGAGACAGCTCATTTGACCCCAGCCAGTTGGAGGTCAGTGTTTTATCCTGACACTGTCTGTACATAATTTACAGTCTTGTCCATTCACTGATTTGTGACGGACCAAAGATTTTAAAACTTCTTTTGCATCTCTTCAAAAGCTTACAATTAAGCAATGCAGGCATTACATTTACAAATATACAACTTTTTCGACCTTGAAACATGTCTCTTGTAAAACGGTCAAAACAGACAAACACGGATCCCCCTCACACGTGGTAAGACGGAGACAAAGCTCACATAGAGGAAGAAAATTTAACTGATATCTTCCAGCCTACTGCTGTGGAACTGCAAGTCCCAGCATTAAACTAAATATAAGTCAGCTTCAATATATTATTACCATTCACCACTCAGGACACATTTTAGTTACTCCTGACAAACAGCGTGAACTTATCAATTTTACATACATTGTCAGATAACAAGAAACAGAGTCCTTCTTATCTCAACACACTGAAATCTTTTACACAGAATAAGGGGGAGGGGCACATTTCACTCTTTCAGCTGCGTAGCATCAAACATACATTTATAGTACACAATCTACTTGATTCATTATTCATTGATCCATTATATCATTCAGCTTATGATGCATTTAGCATATCCACTCAACACATTTCAATTCAATCTTTGGCTTTCCCCGCTTTTTTTAAATATTCCTCGCAGACCTTCTACTCCCCCCATATCCTAGAAATCTGTGCATCATTTCTATGGTGGGGGTTGCTGTCCTCTATCTGTTTACTGTCTATATTCCCCATATTGACAGTACTGTTGAGTCCAGACAGGGACTCTGATCTAGTTTCTGTGGGTAGTCCTAACAGTGGATGTCCCATTCTGTGGACTCCTTGGGGTGGATTCCCAATTCTGTTGGCCTCCTTTCAGTGGATGGCCATTTCTGTGGACTCCTTGCACTGGATGTTTGGTTCTGTGGGCTCCTTACACTGGATGCCCCTGTGGACTCCTTACACTGGATGTCACATACTTCAGCAAACTACGCCCCTAACTGTCTTATCTTCGTCTTAACCACTCATTGTGCAAGATTTCGTTACACCAACCTTGCTACATTCTCACAGGAATTCTCCCAAGGGGGCTGGTGGTTTATTTCCTGTCTGCCATATCCAAGGTCATGGGCACAGCTTCTTGTAAACAACAAAATAATAATGAATAACTTCTACAAAGTAGCTGTATCAAAGCTGTCTTTAAGCTGTACAAGGACAAAATGGCTGACGGGTAACAAGATGGAGTCAGTTCAGCAAAATCACATATGTCATGTGCACTAGCCATGGCAGAGGCTAAGTATCTGGCTTATGTGGTCGGTCGCGGGAAAGTAAAACCCCAGGTGGATAAGGTAGAGGCTGTGAGGAATTGGCCTAAACCAGAGAGAAAGTCACAACTACAGACTTTCCTGGGATTGGTTGGGTACTACAGATGCTTTATCCAAAACTTTGTTACCCGAGCCGCCCCACTGAGCAGGTTTATTAAAAAGAATAACCCAGACAAATTAATTTGGTCTGAGTCTGAAGCTGCCTGGGAAGACTTGAAGGAAGCCTTGTGCATTGCAGCAGTCCTATAAGCACCCAACTTTAGGGAGAGGTTTTTTTTCTCCAAATAGATGCTTCTGGGACAGGTTTATGGCAGTTTTGTGCCAGTGGGTGAAGGATGAGGAGAGACTGGTTATTTTCCTCAGCCGTAAACCTTCCAAGGTAAAAGAGGTATGCCACAGTAGAACAGGAGTGTTTGGCCATCAAGTGGGCAGTAGAGTACTACCTACTCGGTCGAGATTTCACCCTGGTTTCCGACATTACAGTGGATGCACACCAATAAGGAGGTGAATGCCAGGGTCACACGGTGGTTCCTGGCATTAGAGCTCTTGAACTTTAAGGTGGAACATAGGCCAGGGGCTCTGCATAATAATACTGACGCCCAGTCCTGGTGAGAGAAGCGCTTCCCAGGATGGCTCATTTGCCTGATTTAGCAAAACCAGAGGAAGGGAAGTTGGCAAAAAGGAAGTTTTTGTCAAGATAAGTATCCGCTCTGCCAAGTATGGCAAAGCTAAGGGGAAGGGTATGTGGCAAAGAGGGTTATTTGCCACACCTTTCCTGCATAGGGAAAGGTAAAATCCCTGAGACTTTACAGGTACAGTCTGCAGACAGGGTTAAATTCCCATTTAGTCTTTTCCACAGCACACAGACACACAGGTGCACTCCATGGGTGTGATTGCTGTGGTATGTTTGTGTATAAAAAGATTGTGGAATCTGGTGGGCGGGGCTTCTGATGCTGACAAGCGGCTGGATGATAGTCAGGGATTGTGGGCTAAGACAGTGTCTCAGGAAGCCATGGATCATTTATGTTGGATATGTGCTGTCTTATGCTGCAAATAAAACAGTTACTGCTTGAGAATACCTGGAGCAAGGAGTCTTTATTTTGTGATTTCTACAATATATATATATATATATATATATATATATATATATATATATATATATATATATATATATATTATGGCCAATGAGGTACTGTCATAGGGTGCCACCTTTCAAGCACAGAGAATGGGACTACTGAGTGCTGATGTGTACATGAAAAAAAAAAATGGTTTCCTGAGTTTGGTATGGAAGACCGAGATTGGCCTGCACAGAGCCCTTACTTCCACCCTATTGCGTTCCTTTGGGATGAATTGGAAAGCTGACTGCAAGCCAGGTCTTATCACACAACATCAGTGTTCAACCTCACTAATGCTCTGGTGGTTGAATGGGTGCGAATCCATAAGCCATGTTCCAAAATCTACTGGAAAGCCTTCCCAGGGGGGACCAACTCCATATTAATACCCATGGTTTTGGAATGAGAGGAGATGTTCAACAGGAGAATCAGCCACAAAATGTGTAAGAAGGTGAATAGCTTGAAGAGCAGTTTTGAAAATTTTGTCTATTGTTAACACACATTGACTGATGCAAAAAAAACCAAAACACATTTTGTGGTACTTGTTATTAGCGCCATTACCTAGTTAGGTGTAGAAATGCACAGGCAATTTTATTAAACTACAAATGGAAAATGAGAATATAACTTTTCAGTCATTCATAAAGAAAAGGAAACATGTAAGAGAAAAATGTATGAGTGAGCTCACTAAACCTCATGTCAGTAGTAATGTACCTAATAATGAAATTCAATCAATTGGCACTCGCTCCCACTGTAAAAGAGAATCCATTAACAAATCAAAAATTTTATTTTTTATGGGAAAGATGCAGAAGCTAAACGGAATAAATAAATACTTCTATCTGATCACGAAAAGAAAACTTAACTAGTGGCCAGAATTGTAAAAATGTAACATTCAAATTTACCATTGAAACGCTTTCCTGCCCAGACTCTAGTGTATTGTCTGAAGTGCTGCCAGTAGATGTGTAACCAAAAAGCTCAGTCATTTATCCACCAAAAATGTAGAACTGCTGAAATTACATTGATTTGGAACAAAGAAATAATCAGCAACATGTAGAAACTATATTCCATAAGATATTAAAGTACAAATACTTTGTCTTAATTGTTTTAAGCAGAATCCTTAATTTTTCATCAGAATCCTCTTGAGAGATGTCAGTTTGAATATGTAAATCATTTTCAACATGCAATCCTTCCAAGGTGTACTGCCAAATCTTCTCTGGTGACAATATGTGCCTCCATTTCTGCTGGTGGCAACTTTCACACCAGTCAATGACAAAATAGCTTGGCAAGCTAAGGGCATCCATCGCTAGCATGGACCGCGCCTGGTTTTGTGGAGCTATGCAAAAAAAATTCATTTTGTATCGAGGATGTTGAAGATTTTACGGACTTTCCTTGTTTTATGGAAAGGATCACAGCTATTTTCATTCTGTAAAGGCACTTAAAGCTTGACAACTGGGTATGGCAAATCATGATTTACTGAAAGGACCAGGTTTTGCGAAAATTGGTGCCAATCACTAATTTGCATCAGAATTCATCCGAATCATAGCAAATAGATACATCTGAAACTCCAAATAATGATAATATTAACTCAACATCATCACTATACATTTTTAATGATGTATGATTTTATATTTCTTTCTGTATAGCTGAATTCAGAAGTTAGATAAAACAAAAGCTTTCACTTTCTTCATGACCTTCCTTTGAAACATATCATGAGTACTTCCTTGGGTAATAGTAACAATACATTTCTAACCAATATCTTGTTAGCTTAAATTATAATTAGGCATGATCAATAAGGATCATAAAATATGAAAACCATTATGTGCTTATATTAATCATCTTTTTCTTCTGTTAATAAAATATTTCATTTTAGTTATCATTGATTCTGGTGTACAATGAGGTGTAAGTTTTCCTTATGAATTGCCATGAGTGAATCTATCTCACAGATTATTAGGTAAACCAAATTGTAGAGTGTACATACATGGGCAAATCTGACGATGTTATCATGACCAAATTTTGCAATATCCAACTTTGTGGATTATATATTGCATAATTACTGAAGTCGAATGATGTCTGCACAAAAGAGCAATGATCCTAATGGACATCTTTACCTAATTGGCCATCAAAAATGCAGGATTAATAGACAACTTTAGCCCTTTACTTATAGTAGAAACACTATAATTTGACATTTTTACTGTTGATTAATTAACACCTGTTACCTTTAATTTATCTTCTCGAGGTTGGATTTCTTTAGCACCTTCCTCTTGGTTCCATCTCACTGAATAATCTGTCCAATCACACCCTTTAGCCTGTTGGCTAGTTCACATTCAGGAGAGAGATGGGACGCAAATGTTTAAGGTCACATCTCCCCCCCTTGCACTTATACAGGATCGTAATCATGATGCTGGTGTTTAGGAGCACAAAACTTTTTTGTTTACACAGTTGTACTCAGAATTAAAACATAACCCTAAGTTTTCTGCTTTTATGCAGTAGCATTACAAAATCACTACAGTGTTATATTGCTTAAAATACATAAAGTCCACTGAAATCCTTCAGTGTCATCCCTACACGTGGCACTTCCACAACCACACTTAACTCTTGCTTCACCTTCATGCAGTGGCGTAGCATGGGAAGAGTAACAGGAGCTTCAGCTCTGGGCACCAGTCCCCCTTGTGGAAGCAAAGGGCCAGATTACCAAAAGGGCATCCTAGTGGTTGGCCCCTTCTAACAGCAGTCAGTAACTACGTGTGCTGAGGTCTTCCAATCGGAGCTCAGTACACACTCCTCTGACTAACAGTTCTATGAAATTGAGCTTCAGAGGAGTGTGGATTGGATGAGCTCAGCATATGTAGTTACTGAGAAGTATGGAGGGGAAGGAGGATGGAGGGAGGTTTAGTACATCTAAACCTCTATATATGCCCCTTGCACACTGGTCCGGTCTCTACTAGCCATGCATGTCTATGGTCTGTGACAGCATGTGCGCATTTGTACCAACAATGATGGAGAGGGTCATGACAACTTGCTACAACTCATTTATTTTACTCTGTAGTAGCAAAGGATTGCAATATTAGCTTTGTTGTTCGACTACCAGGTACCTTGTTGTGTGCAGTATGTTCTTCTGTTAACCATACCTTAGGTCAATTATGAAGCATAGATTTGTGCACCACAAAGGTTTTTTGCATTAGCACACTTTTATGATTGGCCCTTAGAACTTTAAAGTGCGGATTTATCCATTCTTGGGAGATTCCTCTGGAACCTAGTAAAAAAAGTAAACTATTTTTCACATGTGTTTATGGCTTACAGAATCAAGAGAGGGGACATTGGGACTGTCTTTATTACATGTGGCAATTCTGTCTGTAAAAGTGTTTATTACATTACTGTGGGTTTGTCTAGAAATGAACTTCTCTGTCACAGTACAACATGGAGGCACACACTAGGGCCAGTTCAAATTATAACATGAGATGGCCCATTCTGACCTGGTGCAAAACTGAAAGACATTTATGAAGTGAAAATATCCATGTGCCCCTCCAAACAGCAAAGAACACTATACTTGTGATTTGCAAATTCAGGCTTACCATATGTTACCCAAGCTACCCAACATGTGACAGAATGATTTGGTCATACACAAAAGTCCAAATACCTCAGTCGAGAAAAAGGTGCCATCTAAACAATTAAACTTTTTGATCGCCATGATTTGTCCATGGTGACCCACTATAAAGAAGACATAGGTTTTGCATCTACCCCCTTCTTCAAACCCAATGACTGTAACAAGTACAAGCCCATTATTTTGTTTTTATTAGAAGAAGATGTAGGAACATTGGTCCAAAAAGCCATATATGAGCTATATAAGGCATGTGTTCTGCATGAACCATTAGAGGTCTTCAGGATGTGTCTGATTTATGGAATATATGCCAAGCCCCACTATGACTTTCTCTCTACTGCTATTTCTTTATTTGATTTCACTTTGTCTGAGAACCAATAGCCTGCGGCTCAGCACACATAATCACCAACTGCAGTCCTGCTTGTCAAGCCTAGTGTACATTTGCACTCCTGCTCTGGGGCCTTAATTCTGAATCATGTGTATATGGCCATCCACTGTCAGCTATGCTGCCCAGGAGATGTCACAGTTGCTGTTATTCTGCTTATGTGATGCCACAGTTACTGTGGCCTATAGTACTGTATAGCTGCAAGAAAATTCAACAACTGGTACTGTTCAGCTGCTAAAGGAACTGCCAGTTGGTGCTAAGTCACATAAAAAAAGTAAAGTCTTGTCTTCCACAGCTGTGTTATCAACTGCTTCTATCCTTTGGTGACAGAATGTAGTTTAGCTATAAGAGTTTGTACCATATAGTCCGGTAGTCTAAGTTGTCACAGGTAGGGATCCAGAAACTAATGATCTTGCTCTGTTTCTTGATTTGGCTTACCCTTAAATTTTGAACCTGATATAGTATCAGGCCTACAGGGACAGTCAGGTGGCATGTCCCTGTTCACACTGCACTGCTTGCAAGTAGTGCACATAGCATTGCCTTGTATCTGAAGGGGATGGGAAGTGGTTGGAGAGCGGCCTAGTATTGGCAAAATCATAGCCAAGCCCCTTCCATGCTATTCAAGCTCCTCTCTAGATCCTTAATTGGCCCGTGCTTCTAATACAATAAAAGCTGCATCATCTAAAACTGAAAGATTCTGCTATGTTCGATAAATGTCAGGAATTACCATTTCTCAGGTTGTGGATACGTCATGGCATTGAATGGAAGGTCTAAGTCCATATATTCTTCAGTTTGTCCTTTACTGTGAATGTTTTGAGCTAATATTTATTAAGAAAGCCATATGGAGTTCTAAAGTAATCCTGATAAAATACACTAACTTACATGAGTGCACTGAAAAAAAGTCAACTTCTCCCATGGAATAGAATGTTATGCATAATATCATTAAACAAAACGCTAGTCAGAGGTCCTCTGTAAAAAAGATGTTCATGGTGGTTCCAAGTCAACAAAAGCTGAGATGGAACATAAATATTTAGCACAGGTAAAATAATATTATATTATCAGCAAGACGGAAAAGAGGATTAAAAACAAGACTATACATATTTTACATATTTTGTATAAAGATCAGAGAATGCAACAACCTCACATAATGCAGATCAATAAATACACACAATTTATTAAAAAGCAATAAAGACAACTCACTCAAACACTTTGGTTACATTTATTTATTTATTAACAGATATTTATAGAATGCTACACAACCACACACATTAGAGTTATGTTTTTCAGAACCTAATTAACCTACCAGTATGTCTTTGGAGTGTAGATCACTACCCACAAGCTTGCAACACATAGCTTTATGTTCAGTTATTTACCGATCTTGTTGTTTTACCCATAGATAACTTCCATACAATTCAATAGAAATGACCAGTTCCTGAATCTCTGCTGGCAAGTCATTAGGCTGTATGTGCTAGTGCTGCACGAGTCTGGAGGTGTACCTAATGGGATCAGGGCCGTCTCTTCCATTGGGCATGATGGGCAGGTGCCCGGGGGCCCTGCAGGCAAGGGGGGCCCGTCCGAATACTAAAAAAATAAAAAAATAAAAAAATTAATTGTTTTTTTTTTTTTTTTAAATACTTACCTTGCGGTCACATCAGCGGTGATCCGGCTCCCTCCCTGGTCCCCTCTTCTGTGCTGTGCTCGCAGTGAATGCTGGGCTTGATGCCACGCCCAGCATTCACTGCAACCACAGCACGGAAGAGGGCAGAAGAGACTCAGCGGCGCAGAAAAAAGGAGAGGATCGGACTTAAGGTAAGTTAAGGGGGCCCCTATATATATATTTATATATATATATATATATATATATATATATATATATATGTAAAAAAAAAGTGATTATATATATAATCACGTTTTTTTTTTACATACATATATATTTTTTTTACACACACACACACACACACACACACACACACTATTATATATATATATATATATATATATAAAAAATTTTTTAGGGGCCCGGTACACTGCATTGGCGGGGGGCCCATGAAGTTGTTAAGGTGGCCCTGAATGGGATGGAGCAGTAGACAAATTACTGACTAGTTTTGCAACTTGAATGTATGCCCCATCTTAATGTTATATGGAGGGTTGTTACTAAAACAGAATGTACCTAAACTACTCATTGCAGAACTGAATGTATGTAATGTATGCTACTCATTTTCTAATAAAACTATAGAACCAAAGTCTGGTCATCACCTATAGCAACCCCTAATGGTATATGGAGGAAACTTTTTACCAAAATGTTTCAAAGATTAGGAAAGGAAAAGCGTAAAGTTGATTTAATCCATAGTAATATACTTGTTGATCTACCCTTTATTTAAATACAGTGGACACATCTAGATGTTCATTAAGACTGACTGGTTTCAAATAATCATACCAACATATCCAATATAATATATTTTGACACAACTTCCTAAATTGTTCCCTTGTTAGATAACTTACTGGGATATGGTCAAAAGCTGCTATATTAAGACCAGGGGGTAAATGTATCAAGGTGCGATTTTGCAAATCCAGCGATTTTCTCGGGAGAGTTGAAACTCGCAGATGAATGAAGCTGAGATTTCAGAGTTGTGCTTCTGTCAAAATCGCTATTTGTAAAATCGATAGAGATCAAACTCCCGACTGCAGCTATACAAGTCTCAAATGTAATTCCACAAGTTCTGCTTGTAATGTCTTCTGTTCTTCAGCCAGGGAGGCCCCATATTTGTAACATAACCAAATCTTCTTGCTTGATTGAAGAAAAATAAAAAAAAGTGCAGGACTGCCGCAAACAGCTTCTACATAAACGTTTGATCTATTTTTAACACTTTTTATAGCTGCCGGAGCTTCGGCAGCTGTATAACAGGACAGTGTAACAGTGATGTGTTTATACAACTCGCTGCTACAACACAGGAGAGTTAGCTAACACGGGAGTGTTTTATATTGCAGCAAATCGCCAGAGATGACCACCGATTTTGAAGATCAGGGTAAAAATTGCAGCTTGATGCATTTGAGAAAATTTTGACTAAAATGGCGGGTTATCACCCGCGATTTGCCGCGATTTTAACACGCTGAAAAAATCGGACCTTGATACATTTACCCCCAGATATATTTTTATATTTATTTTTCTTGCCATGTCTAGCGGTAGCATACCATAGACCTCCATTAATAGAGGCTCACCTATGCTCCTGGAAGCTATCACTTATAGTACCTTTTGTACTATTTATGTTAGTTTTCCCACAAGTGCATGTAAGCTCCTAAATTAAATGGGTTTCAAGGTTTTATTTATTTAAGTATATATTTCCTATTCTTAGAAACAATATTAAACCTTATACCATCTTCTATGGAGACAAGTAAGACATTTTGGTTAACCACACCTACAGTATATACCCCCATTGGGGATTTAGCTAATTTTACAGGATGTAAATCTAGATCCTTCTTTTGATAAAACCAGTGTTTGTATAGTCATTCTTATATTATTAAATTTATTGGTAAAGCAAGTCCTCTAATCTTGAGCAATTTTATCAGCAAATGTACTTATGTTTCTAATATTGCCTTCAGTGAGCAGAAAAACAGATTTATAGATATTTTTATAAATTGTGTTTAAATGGTAAAAGTATATTTTTTAAAACCAGGTCTAAAAGTTATCCTAGTTAATATTCCAGATAAGCAATTTTGAAAATTGGAGAAACAGGAATCAAACTTTTTTTCATATTTAATAGACAATAAATAGTCTCAGCTCCCAGAATGATAACCACACAAATACTGTTCACAATATAATGTACTGATGGTAGAAGCAAAAGGTATATATACATACAATCAACTATACTCTACTTTCCCACTGGCTTATGGACTGTAGGGAGGGTGTAATTTTATAACATTGCCTGTAAGTTTACATATTGTGTGAAAACTTCACCTGAGCAGTCTCAATAACTTTGTGGATACCAAACCTACACTATATCTGGTGGCAGATATTGCCGAACCTACGGGCAACCTAACACCCGCGTCAAAAGTGCCCCTGACTGGTTAGACTGGATTCAATGGCCACCTTACTGAATTTCTTCCAGTAGCAGTTACGGTCACAATGGGTAGATAGGTTTTGCAGTGAACACTGGGGCTGTATCCTTTAATTATTGACACATACAGATTCTAACCAAGTCTGAGCATCCATGAGCTGCACGTCTCCTGACGTCTCAGAACAGATGAGCACAATCTTTTATATCTGGCTAACCCCGATACTTCAGGCCTGTCCTAATACACTCGAACATAGAGACTTTCCAGGATTGGATATAAAGACTTCCATTGAGATATCCAAGTATACACACTATACATATCACGTTGCAATATTGTATGTCATCACATATGTTGCAATTATCTATATGGACACCATAAAACTAGTGCACAACTTCAGAACTTCAATTAAGTACATAATTCAAACTGCATACTCAGAAACAACATTCACAATTCAATTCACAAGGCATAATTGACCATAAACACTGGTACTTTCAGTAAAGTAAATCAGTATATAAAAAGTTCATTACTATGGCAACTTGAATTAAAGAGACAAATGCGAATATTTCTATGTAGCAGAATAAGTTCTAGATAATGCAAAGTTCTTGCTGATATAAGCACTCCTCGTGAATGCAGAATTCTTGCAGAAGGATGAGCAGTTTGAAAATTCAGGGTACTTACAGAAAGATGATCACTTGGTACTGTAGGGTTTTTGCAGAAAGATATGCACTTTGGAAATGCAGGATACTTGCAGTGAGATAATCACTTAGTAATGCAGGGTGTTCAGGAACAGTGCTGGAAACAACTGGAGCTTGGAGATAAGAACTATCTTCAGGAGAGAAAGCATGTCTAAGTCACCGATGTGTGACACATGTATCTCTATCTGGGGGATTTACCTGTATGTGGTGCATCCGGGGAATCCCTCAGCGGGCCTCGGGCATCCAGGGGGCCGTTGAAAGTGCTCAGTAGCAGTATTAATCGGTCGGGGGCGCCCCCGGCTCAATCAATGCTGCTTAACACTTTCACTGCGGTCCTTCCACGGCGCGCTGTAGTCTTCTTACTGAGCAGATCTCGTGAGTCTCACTCTCGGATCACGGGGGGGGGGCCCTCACGGGGGAATGGAGGCCCCCTTAGCCCAGGGGCCTCCATTCCCTTAATCCGGCCCTGGCAGTCGTTGCGACTCCCTGGCGGTACCAAATGTGATAGCCGGGACGGGGAACCAATCAGGGCTCCCCACATAGCCTTATAAATTTTGGTGCCGCAGCGAGCCATTCAGGGCTCGCCACGTCATCATGCAACATCCCAGTGACATCACATGAAGTCGGCGGTTATTTAAGCCACCATGGCAGGTATCATGTTAGTTTGGAGGGGTAGACTGAGAGGAGCAGCAGGGAGCTCTTGTAAGGCCTGAGAGCTACCCTGCCAGGAACACGTTGGGGAAAGCAGAGAAGACTCCGGCCGGGTGAAGAAGGCTGTGGCTGTGCCGGAGGACAACAGCAGTGGAGAGGACAGCAGCAGAAGTCCTGGCACAGGTAGAGCCTTTGTTGGCATCCCCTCTACCGGGTCCGCGCCCACACCGCTTGAGTATTTCTCTTTCAGTTCCCCCTTCCTTCCCTTCTTTCTCACACCAGGCATGAAGCCATTAGGTGACTTGGCATAGGGCGCTACGGAATATGTTGGCACTATATAAATAAATGATGATGATGATAGGGCACTTAGGTCCATTAGGTGACTTGGAACAGAACACTAGGCCCATTAGGCAATTTAGTAGTAAACACGGCATTCAGACCTTAGTAGCTGGGCATTAGGCCCCATAATCTGTTGGGTCTAACCCCAAGCGTAGTAGACTTCGGGCCCTTAACTTTGTTGGGCATAAGGCCCCTTATCTTCATTGGGCATAAGGCCCCCTTTTCTTAGTGGGCTTTAAGCTCTTGTCACTGTTGGGCACAAGGCCCATAGTTTAGAGGGGCACCAGGCCCCTGAAAGTAGTAAGAAGGGCACCAGGCCCCTGATAGTATGAGAAGGACTCCAGGCCCTTGGTAGTGTTGAGTAGTGCGCTAGGCCCTGGATAGGGAGAGACCTGAAACCAGGCCACACATGGAAGACAGAAGCTCCAGTGTGAGAGTGCGGAGCCATGCGGCTCCTGAGTAGGTCCAAAAGGGCATTAAGTACTGAGTTCCCAATGACAGGCTTAGACACCGGGGTACCAGGCGGCAGATGAAGGCCTGTGGCATGTCAGAGCGGTAGAAAACTGGTGACACACGGTGGGCCTAAGGAGGAGGAACAGGAGCATCAAATATTCCGTGCTGTATAGGGTATTCAGCTTGTGTGGGTCAACAGTTTGTAACCATTGATGATATTGTTGCTGGTCTGTAACTCATTGTACTGGTATTGTTGTTCTGTGTTTTGCGTGTTCTCTTGCTCTACTTGTCTCTTTAATGAGTTCTATTGTCAGATCCGAGAGTGGACCAGGTAGTGCGACTCAACAAAGTGTCACATAAGTGAGGAGCCATTGCGGAGTCATTGGTGCAAATGGTACAGGGAGCTTCATAGCTGTTCCTCAGGATCCGGTGTGTACCTAGAAAGTAGAGGAAGAGATTAGCGGTGTGTTGTGCCTTTTCCCGTTAGGCTTTCTTACACATACACAACAGTAATAACAATACAATAAGATATCAGACTATTCCAGAATTTACCTCTGTCTCAAGCCCCAAGTGACTGTTGACATTACAACCTGTCGACAATTACAATGTACAATGTCAACTTTTAACTCTGGTGACATAATGAACATGACGCCATTCTGAATGTCGACCTTTTAACTGTGTCGACATTCTGATTGTTGACTGTATGGTGTATGTATGTTATTACATTTGTTTGCAATCAGGAGAAACTGTAAAAACGTATTTTATGCATATTAGACATTCATTTCATGGGGTAAAAAAATAAAAACAAAAATAACACTTCTTATTTTTTTGAATTTCAATCATTAACGCCTATATTATTAACAGGTGACATTAATTGAATAGATTTTTTTTCCGGTACAATCTTTTATATTCCACATATGGATCCTGCAGTGTCTTGTCTAGTAGAGCAAAGCAGACCTACACCTGTAGTCATCACCACACGTATTTTCACATCCGTACCTTGTTAAATTCAGGCATTTATATACCTGATTTACGTGCGTTTTTAAAGAAACACACAGGGCCTGATTCATTAAGGAAAGTAAGGCCAAAAAAAGGACTAACTTTGCACCTAGGCAAAACCATGTTGTATTGGAGGGAGATAAATTTAAAATGTGGGGACAGATTTATTTTTCGCGTAGAACATGTCCTAGATGAACTTAAAAGCTCAGTGTAGAAATTAAGCTATCAAGGATTTGTGTGATAAATGAAAAACATCCAGTATTTAACTTATGTTCAAAGTAATAAACTAATTTGCACCCCTTGCATTGTAAGATGGTTTGTCCAGAAGAAAATGTACTCATTTTTTTGCCTTGCTTTCCTTAATAAATCAGGCCCATGGCGTTGAATAATGGCTGCTTGGCATCAGGATAATGAGGTTTACATAGATTTTTACCATAATGGTATCATCAAACTGTTTTTATAAGAGAACACAAGTCAGAGGTCCTCTTTAATAAATATGTTCATAATAGTTTCAAGTCAACAAAAGCTGAGATGACACAACTAATATGTTATTGTGCTTAGTTGCATGTTATTCTTAGTTTTATACATGTGTTTTGATTACATTATTAATTCTTGTTTAAATGTAAAGCCTGACACACCTTTTGGTCATAGTTGTCCTAAAATGCATTTGTTTGACTTGCGTTTTTAAGTACTATGGCAACTAGCCAGCAGAGGGAGTGCCAAGACAGTTAAACCTATGTGCCCAGAAGGAAGTGACTTTTTCTGTTCTTTTTGCATTGTGCAAGTCCAAACACTCTAAAAAAATAAAATACAAAATAAACTGGTGGCCCGCTCTACAAACAACATTTAACATATGTAAAAGATAATAATATTTACTGAGCCAGAAAGGTGAAAAGGAAGTATGCACATATTTTACATATTTTGTAAAAAGATCAGAGTGCAATGACCGTACACAGTGCAGACCAATAAAAAAAAAACATAAATCCTAAAAAAAAGGTAACTCACAATCAATTTGTGTCCCTTTATTTAACAATTTCTTTTATATAATAATTCATTTTATAACGCCTACATATTATGCAGTACTTTACAGAGAATATTTAATAATCATCATCATTTATTTATATATCGCCAGCAAATTCCGTAGCGCTTTACAATTGGGAACAAACACAGTAATAAAACAATACTGGGTAATATAGACAGATAGCGAGGTAAGAGGGCCCTGCTCGCAAGCTTACATGAGGTTAAATCTACATATGGCATATTGGTCCAGCCAAGATGCAAAGGTAAAAACTGCTTAGTGGACTGTATGATCTAATCACATAGCAATGTTGGTCAGAGGGTTGTTGTTTTGTGTGAACTGTGTAAAGGGTGGTAATAGTGTAACGCGCCTGCGGGGAACAGGACAGACGCACACAGAAGAACTTACTTTGTAAACGATGGTCACCTCCTGTCCGCTTCCGATGCTCCAGCCGCTGTCCGATCCCAGCAGTCAGCAACCGCAACCCTTGTCACCTCCAACCACGTCCCTCTAAGAAAGAGACAGAGATTACGGCAGTGCCTACCAGGAAAGGCCTGTCCGAGACCACGGCAATGAACACAGACACTCTTGGTCAAGCTCACTTGCCGCCTCCTCGCTTTGCTCTTGCCAAGGCGCAGGGGACTACAGGCACTTGAGACCAGGAACAGTCCCACCTCAAGTACCTCGCACACCTCTCGGTGAGAGCCTAACCGAAACAGGGAATTAAGCGTTATACTCACCGGGACACTCCCACTTCTGGTCCTGTTCTCCTGCTCCTCACCGACACCTGCGGATGATAAGGAACACACAGCCTTCTTCTGCGCTATCAGTGAGACTAAGGTGTACACCCACGACACTTAACTAACTACAACAAGCGACCCGACCCTAGCAACTCTCTAATGCTCGGCAACACAACTAGGTTAAACAACTAACACACTAACTAGGTGTGGTGTACTAACGGGAACTATTCACTGTACTCTACGGGGAACACCAGCCGGTGTTCACGGACTACTCCGGAGGGCGGTTCCTAAGCCCCTCACCCAGGTCGTACCAAGAAGACTGTCTTCTTACTATGGGGTTACCCACGGATCCTAAGGACCGGCTGCACAAGGCCCGACTGAGGTTCACTGGAACAACACACTAACCTGGGAGTCGACTGCCGCACGGAACAGCCGATCGTAAGTGAAACACCCGACTGCCTCCACCCAGGTATCGAACACGTGTCCTTCCACCCGGAACCGCCAGAGAACCTGCACGGAACTCGGGCTTGGGATACCAAACCAGAACCACAGGCCGCCCCTGGAACTGAATCAAGCTGTGCTGCACTGCCACGGACTCACTCAGAAACCAGAGTGACCCCAGGGACCTACGGGACGGGAAGATTAGGTTTGCTCTCCCCTAGCTATGTGTACAAGCTGGTAACTACACTTATCCCCACAGTGCAGGTTAGTACAGGACAACAACAAGTACAAGAGCCTACCTTTAATGGGGGCCTGACGTCTTGCACCTAGAAACAAATATGTAGCACACCAACAATACAGTATACAAGCAATACTCGCCGCACAGACAGAATAAAAACAGTAATACAGTATTTTGCAAGCTACTCACCAGAGTACACAGCTGCTAGCCAACCAGCCGGTTGCTACAGCACCAACAGGAGCCTTCTGCTCTACTGTACCTCCTACTCTCAGTGTACTCACCTCACTCTCACGGGACCGCACCTTACACTACTCAGGGCTCTCGCGCCTCTGATTACACCACCAGGGCCTTATACCCTACACCATGGGCCTCTCTGCCCAGCTGCCTACAGAGCCTTGACCTCTGGCTAAGGGCCTTAGCCCCCTATCTACCTCAGGGCTCTGAGCCCACTGACTAGGGCCTTGCGCCCTCCTGCTTTGGCCTCTAAGTCTCTAACTAGGGCCTTGTACCCTGCCTTGTGGCCTTCCTGACTCTGGGCACCCGCCCACTATCTAACTACTAGGGCCTTGTGCTCTTTACAGACTATTGGCTCTGATCTCATGACCAGGCCCTGTGGCCTCTCCTATGGCCTCTAGGCCACTAACATAGATATAGCCAGATAATGTTAGGTTGCATTGTGAAACATCTATTTCCACACATAGACAATTGAGTGGCTTAAAAAATACAATTTTACACCACTTTCACATAGACTTGCACAATGGATGGACTTTGTGTTAGACAGTCGCGGCGGCCGCGTGCACCGCCGCGACACACATTACCTCTCTCCGACGTCCCGGCCGTCGCCATGACGACCGGGACGTCACTTCCGGTATTTTGGGCCGACCGTTGCCAGGGCAACGGCCGGACGCCGAAAATAGGCTGTATGCGCTCCGGCAGTAGCCGGGCGCATGTGTGACAAGCCAGCCTGTGGGCTGATTAATCTACAGGGGCTGTGCTTGATTCAGAGCTAGTGATTGGTGGTCTTCAGTACTTAAGCCAGTGAGGTCTGCAGCCTCACTACCGGTTATAGTTCCTGTGTCCAGTCAGCTTAACCTGCTCCCTGCCTTGTTCCTGTTTTTTGGACTCGCTGCTGATTTCCCGTGTATGACCCTTGGCTTGGATTTGGACTTTGCTTGTGCTTCTTGTGACCCCTGACCTCTGCTTGGACCCTACTATGCTTGCCTGGGTTCTCCCCAGCTGGTACACAATTCACGACCCTCTGTCGGTCTGCGGCCCAGTCTGTCCCCACCATCAGGGGCTCCAGTGAACACCTGACTGATGGAGTAGACTCCGGGTTGTGTTGTGCCGGCTAGAGGGGTTCCTAACATTATAACCGGCCCACACACGGAGACGAGGTTGGAATGGATGCAAGCGGATCCACACTGTCTCCGGCACAAGCCCTAGCAGGCCATGTTGAGTCCTTGTATCAAATGATCCAGGGATTGGCTGAGCGTTTGTCCATTCAAGAAGAAGCCGCGAAAACCTCACAACCTGCTCCGAGTTCCACCTGTGAACCTAAGATGAATTTGCCAGACCGGTTCTCTGGAAATAGATCCCTGTTTCGGAATTTCAGGGAGAGCTGCAAGCTCTATTTCCGGTTGAGACCCCGCTCCTCCGGTTCAGAGCAACAAAGAGTCAGGATTATCATTTCCCTCCTACAGGGGGACCCCCAGTCCTGGGCTTTTCTTTGCCACAGACCAGTCCTGCCATGCAGTCCGTAGACGCTTTCTTTGAGGCATTAGGTCTACTATATGATGACCCGGATCGAATGGCCTCCGCGGAAGCTCATCTACGGGCCTTGAAACAAGGCCGGCGGACGGCAGAGGAATACTGCGCTGAATTTCGTAGATGGTCACCCGACAGTGCATGGAATGATCCTGCCTTACGCAGTCAGTTTCGTCTCGGCCTGTCAGAACAGATTAAAGACTCTTTGGTGCAGTACCCATCTCCTACCTCCCTGGAGGATCTGATGCACCTCTCCATTAAAATCGACAGGAGATTTAAAGAGCGGAAAACCGAAAAGGAGGCATTTTCACCTCCGTCCGCCTTCATTCCTGTTTACACGGATGGTGAGGAGCCTATGCAATTAGGAGCGTATCGTCTCTCTCCTGAGGAAAGAGACAGGAGACGATCACAAGGCTTATGTCTCTATTGTGGCACTAAAGGCCACTTCTCCCATTCCTGCCCAAATAAGCCGGGAAAAGAGCATGCCTAGGGAACGAGGGGAAAGTTCACCTAGGTCTGCAAATTGTCTCCCCGAAAAATGCTGTATTGATCCCTGCACAGCTCACGTTCAGTGCTCGTTCTGTGGACCTGTCTGCCTTCATTGACAGTGGAGCTGCCGGCAACTTCCTTGACATCGGGTTTGCCCGCGCTGCTGGAATTCAGTTGGTAAAACTCAAATCTGCTATTACTGTCTGTGGCTTAGATGGAAGTCCGTTACTTGGTGGCAAGATTTCCTGGGAGACCCCACCACTACAGTTGAATATCGGAGCTCTCCATTCTGAGTCAATAACCTTCTTCCTTATCGACTGTTCGTCGGTTCCCTTGATCCTGGGCCACCCATGGCTTTCCCGTCATAACCCTGTCATGGACTGGGTAAAAGGAGAAGTTGTCCAGTGGAGCTCTTATTGTACACAGTCCTGCTTATCACTGCCTCTGCGTGTGATTCAGTCTATTCCGGAGCAGCTTCCCTCCCAATATCATGAGTTCTGGAATGTGTTTTCCAAGAAGGCTGCTGATACTTTACCACCACATCGTGACTTCGACTGTGCCATCGAGCTTATTCCTGGTTCCAAGTTACCTAAGGAACGCTTGTACTCCCTCTCTGGTCCAGAGACCAAATCCATGCAGGAATACATTGAAGAAAACTTGGAGAAAGGCTTCATCAGGCCATCTAAATCTCCTGTAGGAGCAGGATGCTTCTTTGTATCCAAAAAGGACGGAGGACTAAGACCTTGTATTGATTACCGCGGATTGAATCTTATCAAAATCAAGAACACCTATCCCCTTCCGCTCATCTCAGTATTCTTTGATCAGTTGAGAGGTGCTACTGTCTTCACAAAAATCGACCTTCGTGGAGCATATAACCTCATCCATATCAAGGAAGGAGACGAGTGGAAGACAGCATTCAATATGCACTCTGGCCATTGCGAGTATCTGGTCATGCCGTTTGGCCTTAGTAATGCACCTGCAGTGTTTCAGGACTTGATCAATGAGGTTCTTCGGGACTTCCTTGGTTGTTTCGTGGTCGTCTATTTAGATGATATCCTCATCTATTCCAGATCTTTGCCCGCACATCAGAATCACGTCAAACAAGTTCTACGAAGATTGCGAGAGAATCACCTTTATGCCAAGCTGGAAAAGTGTGAGTTCGAGGTGCAGAAGGTATCCTTTTTAGGTTACATAATCTCTTCTGAGGGATTCTCCATGGATCCAACTAAGGTTCAGGCTATTTTGGATTGGGTGCAACCAAACAATCTTAAGGCGGTGCAGAGGTTCCTGGGCTTCTCCAACTATTATAGAAGATTAGATATTATAGAAGATTCATTCACGGCTTTGCGGACATTGAGGCTCCCATTGTCGCCCTGACCCGTAAAGGAATGGATCCAACTAATTGGTCGCCCCAAGCAGTAGCCTCATTCGAAAGCCTGAAAAAAGCCTTTGTCTCCACTCAGGTCCTTAGATACCCGGATCCAGCTAAGACATTTGTTCTTGAGGTTGACGCCTCTGACATCGGTGCTGGTGCCATTCTATCGCAGAAGGATCCTCATACTAATCGACTACACCCATGTGCCTATTTCTCCCATCAGTTCTCTTCAGCAGAAGCCAACTATGATGTCGGTAATAGAGAACTATTGGCAATGAAATGGGCCTTCGAGGAGTGGCGTCATTGGCTGGAGGGTGCTTCACATCAAATCTCTGTCATTACCGACCACAAGAACTTGCAGTATATTCAATCGGCCAAACGTCTAAATCCCAGACAAGCCCGTTGGTCGTTATTTTTTACCCGATTTAATTTCCTGATCACCTATCGACCAGGTTCCAAAAATGTCCGGGCAGATGCTCTGTCCAGAAGTTTCTTGGCACACCACGTTCCAGTTACAAACCCAGAGCCTATTATTCCTCCTTCCGTAATCCATGCTGGGTTAACCCAGGATCTGAAAATCACTCTTCAGAGATTCCAGAGATTAGCCCCTGATACTACTCTGGAGCAACGTCTCTTTGTTCCAGTTCATCTAAGGAAGGCGGTACTTACAGAGGCGCATAATAGTAGGTCTGCTGGACATCCTGGAATAAACAAGACGTTGGAAATCCTTTCCCGTACGGTCTGGTGGCCATCCTTGTCTGCTGACGTCAAGAGTCATGTCCTGTCATGTGAGATTTGTGCCAGAAACAAAGTCCCTAGGACTCGCCCCGTAGGTCAGTTGGTTCCATTGCCCATTCCTGCAAAACCTTGGACACATTTTTTCATGGACTTTATTGTTGATTTGCCACCTTCTGCAAGACACAATACTATTTTGGTTGTGGTAGACCGGTTCAGCAAAATGGCACATTTCATCCCATTAACCAGGCTTCCTACCGCTCGAGATCTGGCCATTCTCTTCATACAACATATTTTCCGGCTCCATGGACTTCCTTTTGATATTGTTTCCGATCGTGGTTCACAATTCATAGCGCAATTCTGGAAATCCTTCTGCACCCTTCTCGGAATCAGGATCAGTCTGTCATCTGCATACCACCCTCGGTCTAACGGGCAAACTGAAAGGGTCAACCAGTCACTTGAACAGTTCCTCCGATGTTATTCTTCTGAATTCCATGACAATTGGTCCACTTTGCTGCCCTGGGCAGAGTTTGCCTACAATAACTCATCTCACTCAGCTACTCAAACTTCCCCGTTCTACTGTAACTTCGGTTTCCATCCCAGGTCTAATTCTCTATATTCTCTCAAATCTGCTGGTATCCCGGAGATTCGTCCCACAGCTGCTGATCTGAAAGTAATTTGGAGGAAAGTTCAGTCCTCCTTGAAGAAATCCTCATTGTCTGCTAAAAAAAATTCGGATCACCACCGTACCACCTGCTCATTCAAAGTGGGCCAGAAAGTGTGGCTGTCAACTCGAAATGTTAGGCTCAGACAGCCTTGTAAGAAACTGGGGCCTAAATTTATTGGTCCGTTCATGATTACCAAACAGATCAATCCGGTAGCTTTTAGATTGAAGATTCCTGGCTCACTAAAGATTTCCAACACGTTTCATTGTTCGTTACTTAAGCCAGTATTATACCTGAATCAATCCCAGCCTACAGGGCCCTCTGTGGGAAATAGGAACATACCACAAAAATTTTTGGTCCAGAAGATTCTCGACACTAAAAGAGTGCAGGGGCAGGTGCACTTCCTAGTACAGTGGAAAAATCAGGGACTAGAAGAGCGGTCCTGGGTCCCGCGAAGATGGCTTCATGCTACCAAACATTTAAAAGAATTTTTCAAAAAATTCCCTAGGAAACCTGGGTGTCGGGGTTCTTTGACCCCTCCTCAAGTGGGGGGTACTGTTAGACAGTCGCGGCGGCCGCGGGCACCGCCGCGACACACATTACCTCTCTCCGATGTCCCGGCCGTCGCCATGACGACCGGGACGTCACTTCCGGTATTTTGGGCCGACCGTTGCCAGGGCAACGGCTGGACGCCGAAAATAGGCTGTAGGCGCTCCGGCAGGCTGAGTAGCCGGGCGCATGTGTGACAGGCCAGCCTGTGGGCTGATTAATCTACAGGGGCTGTGCTTGATTCAGAGCTAGGCTCTGATTGGTGGTTTTCAGTACTTAAGCCAGTGAGGTCTGCAGCCTCACTGCCGGTTATAGTTCCTGTGTCCAGTCAGCTTAACCTGCTCCCGGCCTTGTTCCTGTTTTTTGGACTCACTGCTGATTTCCCGTGTATGACCCTTGGCTTGGATTTGGACTTTGCTTGTGCTTCTTGTGACCCCTGACCTCTGCTTGAACCCCACTATGCTTGCCTGGGTTCTCCCCAGCTGGTACACACTTCACGACCCTCTGTCGGTCTGCGGCCCAGTCTGTCCCCACCATCAGGGGCTCCAGTGAACACCTGACTGATGGAGTAGACTCCGGGTTGTATTGTGCCGGCTGAAGGGGTTCCTAACACTTGGGTAACATTAATCACATAGTGAATCAGAAATATAATTATTACAGGATATGGTTGATGGCAGAATTATTGACAGGTGAGGCAGACATCTTTTAGATGGTATTTGTCAAATAAGCCTATTACCAGTTAGAGTATGAAAACAAACCCAACACTTAAGCTACCTTTTATGTCAATTTAATAATTGTGATTACTAGAGAACTCACATAATTGAATCTCAACCCTGAGATCCACGGCTGCCACCTCCGCAGATGGCTCCATTGATATTGGAGCTGCACTACAGAGCCCCTCAATTTATCCTCGTTGGTGATGTACCTGCCCCTAAGCTGCTACAAATCATCCATTGTGGCTGTGAGGATGCAGAGCTCTGCTCTAGCGAATGTCGCAGCCCTCATATTTGCAAGTGAACGACTCTCCAACAGTTGGTGCTATGACTGGTTCTCAGTGTATGTATGGACGTACACATGTCATTCGCGGATCCCTTCACTAAGATGTCTGCCTTATCTGTCAATTATTCTCAGTTATCAACCATGTCTAGGCAATTAGGGGTGTGCCAGGCCTCTTGCTAATCATAAACAGGCATTCGCAAGTGAATGCACCTCAATTACATTGTCAAGAAAAAGGGAGGTGGGGCCAGGAGGGCGGTAAATGACAGAGACACAGAGATGGATGGGGAGAGAAGAGATGGATTGAGTGGACTTCAAAGCAGGAGAAAGAGAGGGAAGGTACAGTGGTAATGACCCGAAAAGTACAGTTGGGGGATAGGAGGAGGTCCACACCACCACCTGGATGGTGGAGTGGGTGAATGAAAGGCCATCATGGTAGAAAAGTAGTAGGGGAAACAGTGTCAGTAGAGGAGAGCGAGACTTCAGTCTTAGCAAGAAGGTTGAGAGAGTTAGAGATGAAGAGGCCATGGATGTAAAGCAGTTTATTATGGATGGATCTGGAGTTCCAGAGGGTACAGGAGAAGGGGAAGGAGGTAAGTCAGGAGATATGGATGAGGTTAGCAGTGTTCCTGGAGCATGAGGTGGTGAAGTAGACTAGGGGAGAGGATTGGTATCGGACAGGAGCAAGGAGGGATGGTGAGAGACCCAGAGGGGAGTGAAAAAGGGAGAGGAGGAAAAAGAAACAGGGGCAGAAGGAAGAGGAAGAGAGGTCAGAGTGTAGAGACAGAGGCAAGGAGCATCAATAGGCAACCAGTGGTGAGTCAAACAATAGAAAAACACAAAATAAAAGACTGACTGAAGTACAAGGCATAAACAATACGGTGAAGAAAAAGTTAAATAAAGACTAAATAAAGTACAAGGTAATAACAATACAAAAACAATGCAGTAATGCAATAGCAGGAACAATACCAGGCAAGGAAGCAGGAATGCATGACAATGGTGAGTGTCCACAGGTAATGGGAATTCGGGGTGGTGAGTATCCATAGGAATTGGGGTTATTGGGGCAGTGGTAGAGGGTGATAGACTGGAGTTCAGGAGAGTCCAGATGATTCCTGGTAAGATCTGGTTGAGACCCAGGATAGTTCGGAGAGTTTATGTGAACAAGAACAGATGAATGAGGGGTCCAGGATAACAGTGAGAGAGCAGGGACCAGTTGAGCAAGTCAGGGAAAGCTGCATAGCAGGAACAATGAGAAAAATTGAGCAGCAGGGACACATAGGGATCCAGTGAGTCAGTTAAAGCAGATGGAGAGGCAAGCGGGCATCCAGAGTCATGATCATGATCCAGGTAACCAAGGTTCAGTGCTCTCTTGGTGAACCCAACTGTCAATTTCCTGTGCTGGGCTCTCTGCCCAGTTTTCTTTCTATATGAATCACTGATTCTACCTCTAATGATACCATATGATGGCTCATCCTGAAATATATGCTCCTTTTTTCTGAATATAACAAAGAGGTACCTCATTTACACAATTTTTTTTCCACTCTCTAATTAAAACTCATTTTAGTCCTCTCCCATTCTCTATAATCTAGCCCTCTTGCGCTGGTTCCCCCCTTCCTCAAAATGTCCAGTAAAACCTAATGTGCCATTCTCCTTCTCTTCCGCAGCTACACTGCATGCTGGGAAATGTAGTTCTATCTCTTTTCTGGCTTTCATGAAACCTGTCTGCGGATCTCAGACATGCGCAGTACTGTCTGATTGGGGGTTACATTGGAAAGAGGCAAAACCTAGATCCTATGAAGGAAAAAAGAGATGACTAAACAAAAAATTAACTATCTATAAAAATTTCAGTATTAAACATGCAAGAAGGATGGTGGTGTCGCATTAATTGAAGCCCATATTTATAGATGAAATGAGAGAAGACATAGAAATATAATAAATATAATAACTAAATCAGCATAAGGTGCAATTATGCAAATTATCTATAAACAATCTTTTTTTATAAAGGTCATTAAAAAAGGTGCATCAGTTCATAAAAGTAAAATCAAAGGGCATGGATGGGAAAAGCATACTGCAAAATAAAAGAGATTAAGATTGAGGAGAATTAGTACTACTACTACTACTACTACTAATAGGCAATGGTGAATAGGCACAGGTAAAGTTCAATAGTGAATAGTTTTCCAATGCAAAATTGGGGGGTACACTACTTGTCCTCCAGGGAGAGTCAGTATCATCATCAGCAGCAGCAGGAGCTATTTATATAGTGCTACTAAATAAAAGAGTGGTTTGTCCTGTGCCTGTAATTTTGTCTTTTATCTTTTCACCAGTCTCTAACCATGTACATACTTTTTACTGTAGACCTAGTGCTCTTATTTTTTGTAACAGACTTCCAGTGGAAGTAGAGTAAAGGTAGCAAATTACAGATCTGTCTCAATTCCAGTAATTGGCACAATGCGACGCAGCGTGGATTTAGTTGGGGAAGATCGTATCAAGTAATCTTATTGATATTTATTTGTCTGGGTGACTCAGAAAATAGATCTGTAGCTATTTTCATAAAACCTTTGAAACTGTCTCACAATGAAGACTGATAAATTGCAATTCATGGGATTGGATTCAGAGGTGGTTATAATATTGGTTGAAGGATAGACAATAGAGAGTGGCAGTAAATGGAAAATATTCAAAGGATGGATAGATAAACAGTGAAGTACCCCAATGATCTGTACTTGGACCAGTCATGATTAATATCTTTATTGGTGATATTAGATATTAGATATAGTTGGGAACGCATGGCTTTTTGCGGAAGACACACAGTTATGTAACAGTGTAGAAACCCAGAGGAGGGAGGTTGTGACCAAAATAATTGATGATCTAAGTATATTAGAGGACTAGTCAAGAATGTGTGCAACTATTATTAGTATTATTGTTATCGTAGATTTGTAAGACGCCACAGTGCTCCGCAGCATTATACTATAGTTTAATGCAAAAAGATCATGCATTTGGGTCTTAAAAATCCAAAGGCTGAAATAGTATTAATAATACAGAAATGCCAACAACTGAGGAGAAAATGGATCTAGAAGTTATTATTTCAGGAGACTTAAAAAGGTAGAACTGTTTTGAGATGATTTCGCACTAAGAGAAAGAACTATCCTCATAACTCAATATTTAGGCATTATGCCGTACTTCATATCGAGGGGATGCTCATACAATAAATTAAATTGTAAATAAAGAAGAACCAGAGTTGGAGACCAGAAAATTAGAGCACTCCAGTCCACAAAAAATTTAAATTTTACACTTACCATAGATGCCTGAAGAACCTCAATATGTATAGTTTGAAGTAGAGAGGGGAAATATGATACAGGCTTTCAAATATATCAAGGATTTTAACCAGGTAAAGGAGGAAAACATTCTACACAGGAAATATTAGAACAAAGAACATGCATTAAAACTGGAGATTAACAGGATTTGGGGAAACTTGTAGAAAAATCACTTTACTGAAAGAGTAGAAGATAAATGGGAAAGCCTTCCAACAGAGTGGGGGTTTAAATATGCCTGGTATAGACATATGGCTATATTAAATCTGGAAAAAACACTAAGGATCAAATAGGGTCTGATGTATTTAGGAATAAAATGTGCAGACTAGATGGGAAATGGTACTTATCTACCTTTAAATGATATGTTTCTATGTTATGTGGAACAGTACTGAACACTTTTGCAAAATCCAAATATATTACACCAATTGAACTACTATGATATAGCTTAAGATGTACCTCTTCATTAGAGATGAGCGCACTCGGATTTATGAAATCCGAGCCCACCCGAACGTTGCCGATCCGAGTCGGATCCGAGACAGATCCGGGTATTGGCGCCAAATTCAAATCTGAAACTGAGGCTCTGACTCATAATCCCGTTGTCGGATCTCGCGATACTCGGATCCTATAAATTCCACGCTAGTCGCCGCCATCTTCACTCGGGCATTGATCAGGGTAGAGGGAGGGTGTGTTAGGTGGTCCTCTGTCCTGCTATATCTCGTGCTGTTCAGTTCAGTGCTGTGCTGTGCTGTGCTGTGCTGTGCTGTGCTGTGCTGTGCTCAGTCCAGTGGTGCTGTGTCCTGTGCTCTGTCCTTCTGAGGTCAGTGGTGCTGCTGGGTCCTGTGCTGTGTCCTGTTCAGTCCAGTGGTGCTGTGTCCTGTGCTCTGTGCTTCTAAGGGCATAGTTATTTCCCAATATTCCCCTGTGTTTAAAAAAATAAAAAAAAGTTATTTAAAAAAATACCAAAAACTAATTTTTTTTTTTTTTTTAATTACCACAAAATTTGCACAACCAATCCTGCAGTATAAGCCCATTGGTACTGCAATTTTACCAAGTTCACACATTCAGCAGTAAAAGTCCAGTGGTACTGCAATATTACAAAGTTCACACATTCTGCAGTATCAGTCCAGTGGTGCTGTGTCCTGTGCTCTGTCCTGCTGAGTTCCGTAGTGCTGCTGGGTCCTGTGCTGTGTCCTGTTCAGTCCAGTGGTGCTGTGTCCTGTGCTCTGTGCTTCTAAGGGCATAGTTATTTCCCCATTATTCCCAAGTTTTTAAAAAATAAAAAAAAAGTTAAAAAAAAAAAAAAAAAATTCAAAAAAATATATAATTATAACCAAATTTACAAAACCAATCCAGCAGTATAAGCCCATTGGTACTGCAATATTACCAAGTTCACACATTCAGCAGTAAAAGTCTAGTGGTACTGCAATATTACAAAGTTCACACATTCTGCAGTATCAGTCCGGTGGTGCTGTGTCCTGTGCTCTGTCCTGCTGAGTTCCGTAGTGCTGCTGGGTCCTGTGCTGTGTCCTGTTCAGTCCAGTGGTGCTGTGTCCTGTGCTCTGTGCTTCTAAGGGCATAGTTATTTCCCAATATTCCCCTGTGTTTAAAAAAATAAAAAAAAGTTATTTAAAAAAATACCAAAAACTAATTTTTTTTTTTTTTTTAATTACCACAAAATTTGCACAACCAATCCTGCAGTATAAGCCCATTGGTACTGCAATTTTACCAAGTTCACACATTCAGCAGTAAAAGTCCAGTGGTACTGCAATATTACAAAGTTCACACATTCTGCAGTATCAGTCCAGTGGTGCTGTGTCCTGTGCTCTGTCCTGCTGAGTTCCGTAGTGCTGCTGGGTCCTGTGCTGTGTCCTGTTCAGTCCAGTGGTGCTGTGTCCTGTGCTCTGTGCTTCTAAGGGCATAGTTATTTCCCCATTATTCCCAAGTTTTTAAAAAATAAAAAAAAAGTTAAAAAAAAAAAAAAAAAATTCAAAAAAATATATAATTATAACCAAATTTACAAAACCAATCCAGCAGTATAAGCCCATTGGTACTGCAATATTACCAAGTTCACACATTCAGCAGTAAAAGTCTAGTGGTACTGCAATATTACAAAGTTCACACATTCTGCAGTATCAGTCCGGTGGTGCTGTGTCCTGTGCTCTGTCCTGCTGAGTTCCGTAGTGCTGCTGGGTCCTGTGCTGTGTCCTGTTCAGTCCAGTGGTGCTGTGTCCTGTGCTCTGTGCTTCTAAGGGCATAGTTATTTCCCAATATTCCCCTGTGTTTAAAAAAATAAAAAAAAGTTATTTAAAAAAATACCAAAAACTAATTTTTTTTTTTTTTTTAATTACCACAAAATTTGCACAACCAATCCTGCAGTATAAGCCCATTGGTACTGCAATATTACCAAGTTCACACATTCAGCAGTAAAAGTCTAGTGGTACTGCAATATTACAAAGTTCACACATTCTGCAGTATCAGTCCGGTGGTGCTGTGTCCTGTGCTCTGTCCTGCTGAGTTCCGTAGTGCTGCTGGGTCCTGTGCTGTGTCCTGTTCAGTCCAGTGGTGCTGTGTCCTGTGCTCTGTGCTTCTAAGGGCATAGTTATTTCCCCATTATTCCCAAGTTTTTAAAATATAAAAAAAAAGTTATAAAAATAAAAAATAAAAAAATAATTATAACCAAATTTGCAAAACCAATCCAGCAGTATAAGTCCATTGGTACTGCAATATTACCAAGTTCACACATTCTGCAGTATCTTGTGCTACATATAATGGAGACCAAAAATTTGGAGGATAAAGTAGGGAAAGATCAAGACCCACTTCCTCCTAATGCTGAAGCTGCTGCCACTAGTCATGACATAGACGATGAAATGCCATCAACGTCGTCTTCCAAGCCCGATGCCCAATCTCCTAGTACAGGGCATGTAAAATCCAAAAAGCCCAAGTTAAGTAAAAGTAGCAAAAAGAAAAACTTAAACTCATCTGCGGAGAAACGTAAAGTTGCCAATATGCCATTTACGACACGGAGTGGCAAGGAACGGCTTAGGCCCTGGCCCGTGTTCATGACTAGTGGTTCAGCTTCACCCAAGGATCTTAGCCCTCCTCCTCCTCCCCCCCCCTACAAAAAATTGAAGAGAGTTATGGTGTCAGCAACAAAACAGCAAACAACTCGGCCTTCTAAAGAGAAATTATCACAAATCCCCAAGGAGAGTCCAAGGCTGTTGGTGGTTGCGAAGCCTGACCTTCCCATCACTGTACGGGAAGAGGTGACTCCTTCCACCATTTGCAGCACGCCCTCTGCATATGCTGGAAGGATCACCCACAGTCCAGTTACAGATTTGGCTAATGAAGGTGTGAATGTTGTACACCGGGAGGAGGATATTGATGTAGCTGGGGGTGAGGAGGATGTTGATGATTATGATGCAGACAGATACCAAATTGCCTTTCTCAATTTCTATTTATATTCTAGATTATATAACGGCTGAATAGTTTTCTATTTTACTCCTAGTGGAGAGGGGATCTGATGCAGACAGATACCAAACTGCCTTTGTCCATTTCTTTGTATATTTGAATTTCTAGTTCTACAGTCTATGCAGGCTGCTTTTTTTATATTCAACTACAAGTGTAGGGTGGGAAGGGGGGGGGCATAGATACTAGCCACCAAAAAAACGTGGTCTATTTAATTTAACTTTCTAGCTCCACAGTTTGTGCAGCCTGCTTTTTTTTATCTTCAAAGTATTTACAAGCCTTGCAATCTAAATTAACAAGAGGTAGTGACGTGCTAGAACTCCACCCTCTATATGCTGCAGAGGATGGAGGAGCATCAAAAGGCCATTCAAGCCTACACAGCCACCTACGACATAGGAAACCCTCATTTTCTTCCACATCTATGGCTGCGAGGAAAAAGCTCAGTTTTCCTAAAAGAGGCGCTGGCGGGGATGCTGATAACATCTGGTCCGGACTGAAGGACCTGCCAACCATTGCAGACATGTCTACTGTCGCTGCATTGGATGCTGTCACAATTGAAAAAATGGTGGAGGATTACTTTGCTGACACCATCCAAGTAGACATGTCAGACAGTCCATATTGTTACTGGCAGGAAAAAAAGCCAGTTTGGAAGCCTCTGTACAAACTGGCTCTATTTTACCTGAGTTGTCCCCCCTCCAGTGTGTACTCAGAAAGAGTTTTTAGTGCAGCGAGTAACCTGGTCAGTGAGCGGCGAAGGAGGTTGCTTCCTCACAACATTTACTCTTGGGGCCACTCCACTGTGCAGTCCATATTTAGGTGTATCAGATATTAAACAACGGTGACAGTTGATGCCCAATTTTTTAATTATATTGTTGGCGCTGTAAAAAATTGTGTTCCGGGCACACCACACTACGCAGTCCATACCCTTTTTTGGTGGAATTCTGACCCGTGGAGGGTTTTTTATTATATTGTGGCCTCGGTACCAAATTGTGTACCGGGGCCACCACACTACGCAGTCAAGAAAGATAGATGCGTATCATAGATAAAGTACATTCGGTGTTGTGGGGCAAATTGAAAAATATTCAAAATGCACTGTCATTATCAAAAACAAGAGGTTTTGACACGCTGAAACTCCAACATGTATATGATGGAGGATGGAGGAGCAGCCGTATGTGCAGTGTAATGCAGACCTGTTGAAGGTTTTCTATATATTTTATTGTGGTGCCCAGTGCCCACTACTCTACGCAGTGCAGATACTATTTTTGGGGGTAATTCAGACCTGTTGAAGGTTTTCTATATATTTTATTGTGGTGCCCACTACTCTACGCAGTCCAGATACTATTTTTGGGTGTAATTCAGACCTGTTGAAGGTTTTCTCTATATTTTTTATTGTGGTGGCCAGTGGCCAGTCCTCTACGCAGTCCAGATACTATTTTTGGGTGTAATTCAGACCTGTTGAAGGTTTTCTATATATTTTATTGTGGTGGCCAGTGCCCACTACTCTACGCAGTGCAGATACTATTTTTGGGTGTAATTCAGACCAGTTGATAGGTTTTTAATTATATTGTGGGGAACACTCCTCTACGCAGTCCAGAAAGATACCTCGTTGCAACGTTTTGTACTAAAAAAATTAAAAAATTGTGAGGTGTTAGGTGTTCAGAATAGCCTTTAAATTAGTGGAAATGATTGTTATTGAATGTTATTGAGGTTAATAATAGCGTAGGAGTGAAAATAAGCCCAAAAACTTGATTTTTACACTTTTTATTTTTTTTTCAAAAAAAATCCGAATCCAAAACCTTAAATCCGAACCAAAACCTTTCGGCAGGTGTTTTGCGAAAGAAATCCGAACCCAAAACATCGCGAAAATCCGGATCCAAAACACAACGAGACCTCAAAAGTCACCGGTGCACATCCCTACTCTTCATAAGAACTAAGCACATTTGTTAGCCATGACTGGTACTTCATGAAACCCTGCTGGCACTGTGTTATGAAGATTTTTCTACAATATATTTCAGCAGGATACATTTAAATAATTTAGCAAAAACTGAAGTCAGACACACATTATTAAAATTTCTTGGTTCAGCTTTTAGCTTTTGTTTAAAAACTGGTACCACATCTTCTATCCGCTACTCCTCTGGCACTTGTCCTACTCATGGGTTGGGTACTAAATATCGAGTAAAGAAACCCCGACAACAATTTGTTCTACATAAGAAGAGCGATGGAGTGCTTAACAATAGTGTTTTACCCCAATAGCTTGGATAACAGACTTCACAAAAATGTGGCGCATCAACAGGCCGTCTGAGCAAAATTAATTGAGGAAATCATTTAAGGAGGCGGCGGGTGTACCCACGGTACAATGTTTTTTTTTTATAAACCATTCTACATTGTACCGTCGGTTCACCCAGCGCATCATTAAATGACCACCTTAATACCAGGAATGAGAGTGTCGCTCTCTATAGTGAAGTCATTTTGCCTGGACGGTCTGTTGATGCGTCGCATTTGTGTGAAGTCTATTTTCCAAGCTGCCGGGGGAAAACACTATCAGTAAGCACTCCATCGATCTCCTCATGTAGGGTTAATTGGTGTCAGTGTTTATCTAGTCGGTGATGCGACTACCACCACTGGTTATGAGAGAATCAATAAATATAATAATTTTAAGAAATAGTGGTCTACCAATATTAAACTTAATTCCTTTAGCACATTTGCATAGCTTACATTCGAGCAAGTGCGTTATTTGTCTTAAACTTGTTTAGGCATAACTGAACCTATTTATTCTCTGCTAGGCAAGTGACAATTAAGAATATAGTGCAGGCATGGCCTATCTGTGTCTCTCCAGGTGTTGTGAAACTACAAGTCCCAACATACCCTGCCAGTTATCATCTTGTTATCTACTGGCAAAGCATGCTGGTACTTGTAGTTTTGCAACACCTGGGGGTAAATGTATCAAGGTCCGATTTTGCAAATCCAGCGATTTTATCGTGAGAGTTGAAACTCGCCGATGTATGAAGCTGAGATTTCATGCAAAATCGCCAGAGTTGTGCTTCTGTCAAAATCGCTATTTGCAAAATCGCCAGAGATCAAACTCCCGACTGTTTGCCACTGCAGCTATACAAGTCTCCAATGTATGAAGCTGCGAGTAAGCAAACTCAGGAGAGTTTGCTTGAAAACACGCCAGATACAACACGATGCTTTATAGCAGCGTGTTGTAGAAACACATCACTGTTACACTGCCCTGGCAGTGTTAAAACTGTAAAGAATAGAAGAAAGTTAAAAAAAAAAAAAACGTGGAGTCCCCCCTCTATTCCAGCTTAACCCTAGTGCTGCCTAGCTACTGCTGGTTCCGTGAAAATCGGGGAAAAAATTTGCGTGGGGTCCCCCCATTTTCACTTAACCAGCACTAGGCAAACCAGCCAGGGTTGGCGGCACTATAGCAGTGGGACACGCAGCAGGAGTCCCCCTGCCATAATGACTAACCAACCCTAGACTGTTCAGCCCTGGGCTGGATTCCCTAGGGAGTGGGGTCTGCCGAAAAAAACGAGTGGGGCCCCCCCCTTGAGACCCCCAGCCCAGTGCTGATAGCACTAGGGCTCTTCCTACTACCCCTGGGCTGTGGGTAGTAGGGTAATAACGGCGATAAAGAGTTAAAATAACAATGAAAGCCATTTTCTTTTGTGGAACTACAAGTGCTAGCCAGCCAGGTTGCCCAAAATAGTGTGGCCATGCTGCTGCTTGTATAACTACAAGCACCAGCATACCCACGGCAGCCAGGGCATGTTGGCACTTGGAGAACCACAAGTGCCAACATGCCCTGACATCCATGGCTGGCTGGGACCTGTAGTTCCACAAAAAAAAAGTTAAAAAAACCACAAGACCCTGGTAAACACCACACACATTTAATAAACATAAAAAACCCACAATAAACACAGTAACCACCCTCATTTACACCACATATATTTATTACAAATAATAAAACCCCTAATACTCACCAATAAAGTCTTCTTTCTTTCACCAAAGTCCAAAAACAATTTGTAATTCCAAATGTCCGGCTTGCCCCAGTCCCAAAGTATTTACACCATCGAAATGTCCAGGCTTGTAAATGTCCAAAAATAAATTGTAGATCCAAATGTGCTTGCCCCAGTTCCACAGTATTTATACCATCCAAAAGTCCTGGCTTAATAAAATCTCTTCTTGCCTTCGCCCAGTAGGGGCCCCTTGTTGATAGTAGTCTTCTTTGCTTCGGCCAGGAGGGCCCCATATTTGTACATCCCGACTCTGTGTGCTTGCTTGAAGAAAAACAAAAAAAGCTGGAGCCGCCGCAAACACCTCCTACCTAGTAGGAGGTCCGTTACACAATGAGAGTCTGCTGCAAGGTCTATGCACATGCGCAATGAACTACGCTACTTGCGTAAGCTCTATTTACAGTATTAGGTGATTTCCCCAATAGCGTGCGAAAATCAACTAATACAGTACATAGACCTTGCGCAATGAACGTACGTCCACAGTCACCAGGTGTATTAACCTGTGATTTGCGACTCTGATCTTCAAAATTGCTGGTCATCTCCAGCGATTTGCTAGGATTTCAAACACGCCGTGTTTAGCCAACTCTCCCGTCCTTAGCTGACTCTCTCGTGTTTAGGTGAAAATTTATTTTGCAAACACAATACTCATATTCGAATGGTTGCCATTTTGAATTGCAAAACCCATGGGATGTTGACCTCACTAACATGATAAAAAGCCAGCTACTTCCTTATTTGAGTTGAAAGGGGTTTAAGGAGTTAGAGAGTGTGAGAGAGAGAGAGAGAGAGAGAGAGAGAGAGAGAGAGAGAGAGAGAGAGAGAGAGAAGTGTTAAGGCAGGGAGAGTGTTTTTGGTGTGAGAAGGTTGGTAAAAGTGATTTTTTGTTTGGTTTTGGTTCATTGTCTGCCCTTGTTTGTTGTTTTGTCTGTGCTTGTATTTTTTTAGGTTGTTTGTTTTAGGCTGACGGTCTGATCACTAATTCACAGAACAAGATGGCAGAGGTCTTCACCTATAGCAGCCGCCTTTCCCTTAGAGCTTTATATGCTAACCGGTACTCAGATGCCCATAGGACTTAACTCCAGGCGTAGTGTGAGTTGGTAAAACAGGCCCATAGCGGCAGGCCAGGAGGCTGAATAGAGGGTAGCGGATAGTCAGACGGTATCTGAGGTGAAGGGTCACAAGCAAGCAGAGTGGTCAGTAAACACGCCAAGGGTCAGGGTCACAGGCAAAGAAGCGGAGTCTGAGTTACAGGCCAAAGGGTCAGGGTCACGAGCAAACAGGCAAGGTCCAAAGTACAGGCAGAAGGTCACAACAGTAAATCCAAAAGCAGAGTATCCACAGGAACTGGGTCCAACAAACAAAACAGGAGCAGGTCAGCAAACTTGGTAAGTAAGCGCTATAACCAGCAGGGAGGCTAAGCTTGAATACTAATGCTGGCTAATCAGGGCTTAGCCCTATAACAACACTCAGCAGGAGACTAATTAATAGTGGCTAAATAAATCAGCCCACAGGCTTGATGAGGCACGCCCGACTGCCCTGTATAGCCGGGGCGCAAGCACTGTTAATTCGGCGACGGTCGGACCAACTACAGGAAGTGACGTCCTGGTCATCAAGGAGACGGCCAGGATGCCAGGTGGAGTCAGAGATTAGTCGCGGCGGTGCCTGTGGTAGCCACGGCTCCTAACAGTTTGCTGAGTTTTTTTGTTCATTGTTTTCTGAATTTCCCCTGTGTTTTCTTAGTGTGTGTATTTGTTTGTTGTGTTGTCTTTCCTTTGTGTTTCACTTGTCAGTTTTGTGGTTTGATTTTTTGCCCCCCTCTGTGTGTGAGCATGGTGAGAGGAAGGAGATGTGAGGAGTCTAGGGAGAGTGGGGTGGAGGAGACAGAGTAGATCGGAGGTCAGGATGAGCAGGAGGTAGAACCAGGCCCTTCTGCGGGCAAAACGTAGTCTGTCTGCAATGTACTGTTTAGTTTTGAAGAAATTTGAGCACTTATGCACAATTTAGTGCCCATCTATAAACGCATTTTGGGCAGCCTCGCTGCAAAAACCATGTTTGCTCGCAAGAAACAACTGTGGTTACAATTGACAGAAGCGGTGAATGCAGTGGGGCCCATTAAACGGTCCATAGAAAACTGTTGCAAAAGGATAAGCGATATCAAATGGCGGGTCAAGAGTAAGATGGCTGAGGAGCTACGAGCTGCTGCAGGTACTGGTGGTGTGATTTTGAGGAATATATCAGATAGGGTGAAAAAACCTACAAATAATAATGAATGATATTCAATTTACACCCTTGCCTAAAAAGTTAAAATCCAGAATGTTGGGATATATATTACCCCACACTACTTCACACAAATTCTGATACATAATTTACAGAGTGTGGCCAACACCTTAGAAAACCTTAAAGGGAATATCATAACATAAGCATGAGCTACCTTAGGATGTGTTCATTTACACATCTTTTAACCACTTATTTATTCATCTACTCAGCTTATACAATTTCTTAACATTTTGCCTGTCAAACAGTTAATGTGTTAAGCCCTTTGTGGTTATTAGTATATGTAGTGATTTTGATTAAAAAAAAATGTATTAAGAATTTTTTTTTATTTTAGTTGATGTTTACACTAAAAAAAAATGGTGTAGTGGCCTGTTGTAAAAGTGGACTTTTTCATTATTGTTTTCATAGGTACAGGCGTTGGGCCTCCTCTAGTGATGACATTTACATCATATGAACATGAATTTAAGCAGCTGATCCCCATAGAGATCCTCACGGGGATTAATGTGTGGGACACAGACAGACCTATGTCTCAACAAATGGCTGGTGAGTATAGTATAATGGGGTCACTTTTTAAATTTTATATTTAAACAGTTATCCTGCAGCCTGTGTAAAGGTTTTTTTTTTACAATTCTACACATAAGTCAGAATATTTTTCAATGTGTATTTTATTAGGAAGAGTGATTTTTATGAGTTCACAAAGGAGGAATTTTAATTAAAATTTCACGTGTCTCCACACAGCCTCCGCACAACAGCTGTCAAGTCCAGCGCCAGCAGGACCAGCAGCAGCAACAGTAGCATCAACAGTCGAGCCACATGAGGAATGAGGAAAAGGAGTCTGTAGCAGATAAATCCACCTTTGTTGTATTTGTGAATAAAAACAAGCTATTAATAATTTGCCTGTAATGTTATTCACCTGTATCTGCTAGTGGACAGAGAATGTTAATTTTATTTTGGTTTTTTTGGGTTAAGGAACATCACAGGCACAAGATCCAAGTGTGATTATTCGAGAGACACATAACGCAGATGTTGGAGACCACTAAGGAATACATCTTCCTAGAAACTGTGCCACATGTGCCTGAAGCCCAGCTGCAGCCTGAATCGCCACCATCAGCCGCACCACAACATCCACCCCCAAGCCAACTAGAGTCACAAACTGCACCCACATTGGCAGAATCTATATGCAAATTTAGCAATGTGCAGGCAAACTGGTTGCTTTTCATCAGGACTCAGTGTGGGGAATCCTAAGGATGCTGAGGATTTCGAGTGTTGCAGCAAATGCACAATCAGCAAAGGCGCTTACACAGCTCAATGTACCGCATTGACACTTCTTTGGTCCACATCCATATTGATATAAATAACCAAACAGTGGCAATGCAGGAAATGTCTTCAAATTTAATTTCAGTTTTGTCCCAAATCATGACATGACTCCCAGTGCCCACAACCTCAGCTCCTAGTAGTCTGAATACTACACCAAGCCCCTCATTACCTGCTACTCCTGTGTGGTGCAGTTTCCGAATCAGGGGTGGAAGATGCACATCCAGCAGCCGGGGAAAGTCTCCTGAGCCTGCAGGGAAGAAAAAAAAAAGTTGCTTTTTTTGGTGCAAATTGATTGAGAATTGCAACATTTTGTTAATGAAACGCATACAAGTCAGAGAATGTTTTTTTATTTTATTATTTAATTTATTCTAAAATAAACTGCAAATTGTCTTGACACTCGTAAGTGCAATGGTCTTTGTTCTTAATATGTTTACATGTGCAACCTGGTTATATTATGTTTTGTGTTAACATCTTACCATTAAGAGGAAATGGATAAGAAAAAACACATACACATAGCTTTATAATGTTACATAATTTTTTCCTCATAATCTGTTTTTTTTTATATGAAAGTATATTCTATCATGAAGAAAGTTAAAAAAGTAAATTGCTAAATCACAAAGCATTAGAGTTTTTTTAAAAATCATACTCTCCAGCAAAATTAATTTGGAGTATTGTTGCAAACACCTGCCTCAACCCCTCTGTATTATCCAAATCAGCTTATGGAATGGCCTCTTCTGCTTCGTTACTCTGTAATACAGGTGTTACTGTTTAAATTTGATTTTGGGCAAAATTAACATACATAACATACAGCGCGACAGCACAATATGTCCCACCATACCTGAGTCATAGAGAGGCAGGATGTTTACTCTGTAGAGGCTAAACATTTGGATACTGTTGTGCTCACACAGTAGAGATGGGTGGGCTCGGTTCCCCGAGATCCGAACCCGCCCGAACTTTGCCTATCCGAGTACCGAGCCGAGCAAGCTTGGTATTCTCCCGCCCATTCGGAATCGAAATCGAGGCAAAATGTCATTGTGACGTCGTCGGATCTCGGGGCTTGGTTCTCGCGATATTTGAAATGCATAAATACCCGCCTCCACAGCAATCCATCGCCATTTGACAGAGGGAGAGAGCAGGGTTAGGTCACAGGCTGTATTAGAGCAGGGACAGAGTAATAATTGTATAACTTATTCTTTCAATTATTGTTGCAATTCTGATACCAATTCTATTAGCAACTGTTAGAGCAGGAAGAGAGGAGGATAGAGGAGTCTTTTTTCAATATTTTGCACTACAATTGCTTTGGGGTGTCCCATATTCCCCAGTGTGAAACAATAATTTTTCTGGCTGTCAAAAGTCATATTTAGCAGCAGTATCTATACATTTTTTTGCACTACAAGTGCTTTGGGCTCATTAAAATGGATTCAGTCCACATATGAGCAGAATCAGCAAGCAGCTGCTGGCACCAGTCCTGATGGTAATGTTTCCAGTACGTCATCTGGTAAAGCCTATGTAAAAGTACATAGTCTTTTTAAATCAGGGAAAAAAACACACACCAAATTTTTTTTTACCGTGTTGAAGACAAAAAGAGCTCTAACTGAGGAAAAGATAACTGCCGATGGAAAAATAAAATTGCAAACATGCCATTCTACACATGCAGTGGAAAAGAAAGAATGAGGCCTTCGTTTTTCTCTATTACTGCCAGATCTAAAAAGGTTACTGAGCCTTCTTCTTGTACGGTCACTCGTGAGCAAGCAAGACCAAGTAATTTGGAGTCTAAAAGTGATGCACAACTACTGTTACGCGTGAAAGCCGAGCTGCAAGAAAGCAGTAAGGCATTAGAGGATAATGTATGCTCTGAATCAGAAATGACACCAATCTCTGTGGAGAGTTCATCCACCAGTGGTATGTCTAATCGTGAGCATTCTGATTGTGTACCCATAAAGAAGGGCCCTTTCAGCAGTTCTGCTAATGTGTGCCTGAACAGCCCGAGTGTAGCCGGTGATACACAAATTGAGGATGCCACTTTGGAATTGGAAGAGCATGAGGGGGAGATTTGTATAGGCAACGAGAGCGCTAATGAGGAATTTGATGAGGATGAGGTTGTTTGTGTAAGTCCTGCACCAGTGGCAGCAGTTCTGGCATGTGACAAGAAAAAGGCCATTGTCATGCCTGGGCATAAAACAAAAAAATCCACTTCTTTTGTGTGGAATTAATTCTACCCAAATCGAGACAACAGTTGTATAGCCATTTGTAGTGTATGTCAAGCCACAGTCAGTCGTGGGAAGGACCTTAACCATCTTGGAATCTCATCTATGTTACGCCATTTGACGAGAGTTCACGGCAAAGGGGTAAATGTATCAATATGCGGGTTCTTCAACACCCGCGTGTTCAGCCTCTTCCGCGATTAAATTTCAAGCGGCGCTGCATTGTAAAGGGAAGTTAACCCTTTACAATGCAGCGCCGCTTGAAATTTAATCGCGGAAGAGGCTGAACACGCGGGTGTTGAAGAACCCGCATATTGATACATTTACCCCAAAGTGTTGGGAAAAGCTGAAAGTTCTTCCAAAAAAACTACAAGCACTCCATCATCAGCTAGGACCCTTCGGTCACCGACATCCCGACGGCTACAAAATACACCCACCACACCATCCTCATCAATATCCTCAGTAGCGCTTGGAGTTAGCCCTGCATCCCACTTAGTAAGGCTGGATGACTCCTGCACTATAATTGATTCCTCTGAAGAAAGCGTTAGTCCCACTGCTGCTGCTGTTGCTGCTGCAGGGGGTGAATCATCATCTCAGAGGAAGGCCAAGAAAAAGAGCAGTCCTACATTACAACAATTAACTGTGAAACAATCATTTGCTAGGGGAAGCAAATATGACAGCAGTCACCCAGTCGCCAAGCGAATCACAGACACCATGGCTGCCATGTTAGTGTTAGATCTGCGTCCAATATCCACAATAAACGCGGCTGGTTTTTCACAGTTAATTGAGGTTTTGTGTCCGCGTTACAGAATTCCATTGCGACACCATTTTTCCCGTAAAGCTATTCCACAACTATACCAAAAAGTGTGTACAAATGTAAAGATTGCGCTGAAAAATGCCATTCTGCCCACTGTCCACTTAACCACAGATAAGTGGACAAGTGGAAGTGGGCAAACCAGAGACTATATGGCTGTGACAGCCCACTGGGTTGGTCATTCGCCTTCACCAGCAGGAACAGCAGCAGCATGTACACCACTACGTAACATTTGTCACAGGCAGGCCACTCTTTGTATCACCGACTTCACTAACACGCATACAGCTGACAATTTGTTACGAAAACTAAGAGATGTGATTGATACATGGCTTATAACACTTGGACTCTCCCCAGGAAATGTCATTTCTGGTAACCCCAACAATATAGTGCGAGCATTACAACTGGATGAATTCCATCATATTCCCTGTTTTGCTCACACCATCAACTTGGTGGTGCAGAGCTTCCTACGAAATAACCATGAGGTGCAGGAGATGCTTTCGGTGGCCCGTAAAATTTCAGGCCATTTCAGGCATTCTGCCACAGCATGTAGGAGATTGCAGCAGCAGAGGATGGAGGAACAGCGCAAAGCCATCCAAGCGTATTGCACAAGCCATGACATTGGGAAAGGAGGGGGATATAATTCAGTCTTGCACAGTGGGGAATCCTTTCATTGCTGTGCAAGGTGCTGAAACCATTTGAAGTTGTGACGTGTGAAGTGAGTGCAGACTCTGCTATCTCCAGCCAAATCATTCCTTTAATTAGACTATTGGAAGAGCAGCTTGAGAAACTGAAGGAGGAGATGAAAGAAAGCAATTCCGCAAAGTATGTTGGCCTTGGTCGATCATATACTTAATTCGCTTCGCAATGATCCTCGAGTTATTAAAATCTTGAACTCAGATCACTACTTTTGGCCACTGTGCTTGATCCAAGGTTTAAGACCTACATTGAGTCTTTGCTTCAAAATGAGCGAGATGTGAACTTTTGCAAGGAGCTATTGCTCAGCAAGTTGTCTGCTGAACTGGCCCTTGGCTTGACGACGTGTCCTCCTTCAGATTCTCAAGCAGCTGCTGCTCGTAAAAAAATTAAATTTTCTAAAGCGAAGCAGGGAAGACGCATTTGGCAGACCAGTACAGTTTAACATCTGGCCTGGTTTGAAAGATTTTTCCAAACAATGTGTGACCTTGCCCATAACTCCATACAATATTAGTATTAACATGCAAAGGATGGTGGAGAATTATTTTCAAGAGGTAATTGATATGGAAATGTCAGACAGTCCCTTTCCTTACTCTGAAGAAAAGCAGGCCATTTCGAAACCCATGTACAAACTTGCTTTGCAATACCTAAGCTGCCCACCCTCCAGTGTGTACTCTGAACGAGTATTCAGCACAGCAGGGAACCTAGTCAGTGATCGCCGTAGGAGGTAACTTCCCAAAAATGTGGAGAAAATTATGTTCATAAAAATGAACTACATCTTCCACGAGGAAGACCTTCACCATCAAAGACATCCAAGCACTGACAGTTCTCTAATGGCGGATTCAAGCGGCGATGAATTGATAGTATGTGATGATGACGTACACACTGATGAGGGTGAGGATGAAGCTGAAGATAATGATGATAACATCTTTTTAAAACTTTCTATATAAGTGTAGGGTGCAATCTACCCCCAAATAGGAAAGGGACTTGGGGCATTTCTATATCACGTACAGTCTTGAAAGGCTGCTGTTTTGGCAATTTCTCAATAAGGGTAGGGTGTCATACACAGACTGACCCCAATCTGGCTTTGTCCATTTCAATTTATATTGTACAGTCTATAACGGCTGAATTTTTTACTATTTTCTACAAGTAAAGGGGGACCTATACAGACAGAAACCAAACTACCTTTGTCCATTTCAATTTATGTTGTACAGTCTATAACGGCTGAATTTTTTACTATTTTCTACAAGTGGAGGGGGGCCTATACAGACAGAAACAAAACTGCCTTTGTCCATTTCAATCCATATTGTACAGTCTATAACGGCTGAATTTTTTACTATTTTCTACAAGTGGAGGGGAGCCTATAGAGACAGAGAACATGTCACGGTCTGCCTCCGTGAATCCTGCTCCAGAGGCGGCGCTGCCCTTAGCGCCTGCTCCAGAACAGTTTCCAGTCCATGCGGTTCAGCCCGAGTTGCCTGTCCACGCGGTTCAGCCCGAGTTGCCTGTCCACGCGGTTCAGCCCGAGTTGCTTGTCCACGCGATTCAGCCCGAGTTGCCTATCCATGCGGTTCAGCCCGAGTTGCCTGTCCATGCGGTTCAGCCCGAGTTATCACTTGGTGCTGTCTGCTTTGAGGCTTCTCACAGTGCTGTCTGCCCTGTGGCTTCTTACAGTGCTGCATACCCCGAGGCTTCTCACAGTGCTGTCTGCCCCGAGGCTTCTCACAGTGCTGTCTGCCCCGAGGCTTCTCACAGTGTTGTCTGCCCCGAGGCTTCTCTCAGTGCTGTCCCTGCCAAGCCTGCCGCCCTGTCCGGGCCTGCTGCCAAGCCTGCCGCCCAGTCCGGGCCTGCTGCCAAGTCTGAACCATCCATTGCCGAGGGTGCCAAGTCTGAGCTACCACCTACCTTCAATGAGGATATACAGCAATTTAATGCCCTGATTAAATTTTTTATATCCTATTTACCATCAGTACCTGACCTCCTAGATAACCAATGGAAGCAACTATATTACCTGTTATCCAACTTTACAGGAAAAGCTTTGGAATGGGCAAACCCATTTATTGAGACGGATCACCCCATCTTATTGGACTTACAATCCTTTACTGAGGCAGTTATCAGAAGGTTTGTAACACCTCCTGCTATGCCATCTTGCGGGGCCTCTGCATTGTCAGCTATACCACCTAACTCACCTGGCCAAGAGATACCATTGTGCTCCTCCCAGTTGGCTCAGGTCCCAATCCCGAGGAAGTCCCGTAAAAGGGGAGGACGTAAAAAGAAAGGAGGTTCTGCAGTGCTTCAACTTCCATCTGGCATGGTCTCCTTTGCCTCTCCACCCATGGACGAGGTATTTTCTGCCGAGCACCCAATTCTGGACTATGATTCAGATAAACTCAGACATTTTTGGCAATTGGGCATCTGGAATCCGCCCTTTAAAGGGGGGGGGGGGTACTGTCACAGTCTGCCTCCGTCTGCTTTGCATCATCTCCCTTTTGAATGCTGCTTGCATCCTGCAGTCCCTGTTTGTTTTGCACTGTGCAGTATTTGTGTTCATTTTATGTGTTAGCAGCAGTACCTCTGATCACCAGAGGTGCTGCAATTGTGCCTGCCTCTTGTGCTTTAGGAGTTAACCTTCCTGTTCACTATTATTCCTTGCACCTGGGTGTGTCCTTCTTATACTTGTCTCTCCCAGCATTCATTGCTGGTTATTGTTGTCCCATCCTGTTGTTCCTACCTTCTGCTGTGCTTGTGGTTTCATGCTGCCTGGATCTCTCTATATCACTGCTTACCTGCTATCTGGGAGCTCTCCATATTACCACTTTCCTACATCAGTCATCTACCCAGTATTTATACCTGCATTTTCCTGTATATTCAGTATTACACCATAAGATTGTTATTCCAGCAATAAACTTTGTGTGTTTTCACCTCATTCCTGGCTCCTGAGCTGCACTTTGTATTTGAACCGTGACAGACCAAACTGCCTCTGTCCATTTCAATTTATATTGTACAGTCTATAACGGCTGAATTTTTTACTATTTTCTACAAGTGAAGGGGGGCCTAGAGAGACAGAAACCAAACTGCCTTTGTCCATTTCTTTATATATTTAAGTATAAGTGTAGGGTGAAATATACACCCAAAGACGATGGCTGCATTGCCAATATGCATAGATGGAGAGGAAGACAATCTGGTTTGTGTGTAGAATTAATGACGGCCTACCAGGAATTAAACTGTTTTTTTTTCATAATTTATTAGCTTTACAATTACATTACTTATCCAAGAAACAGGTGGAGCACTTAATTTGGTTATTTTAGGCCCCAAAAAATTGATTTTTAAACAAAATTGCAAAACAAAATCAAACAAAACCAAAACCAAAACACGCAAGGGTGGGTTTGCCAAAACCAAAACCAAAACCCGAAGGTAATCCAGATTCAAAACCAAAAATAAAACACGGGGGTCAGTGAGCATCTCTATCTCACAGTGACTCCCAATGCAAGCATCCCCTAAAAGCACCTGGCCTGCTGTCACTCACCGGACTGTGAGTGCCATTTCCCGTGTGTTCAGGAACCGTGGCCGTCCGCCATCCTGAGGGTCTGCGCATGTGCAGCCCTTATCAAGCCTTCAATACCTGTTGCTTTTAATTGATTGGATGATCAGGCAACCCTCCCTATTTAAACCACCTGTGATCATTACCTGGTTGCCTGATCTTGGAGTCTCATTCCCCATGAGCCTCTGAAGGTGTTCCTGTGTTCCTCGTGTATTCAGCTTCTGCTGATTCCTGTTTACTGCTATTGTGGTTGCCAGACCACTTCAACTCTCCTGTGTTCATCGTGCCTGCACTCAGCTGATTCCTATCCGCTGCCTCCGTTACTACTACAGAGTTCCTGCTCACTTCAACTCTCCTGTGTTTATCGTGCCTGCACTCAGCTGATTCCTATCCGCTGCTTCCGTTACTACTACAGAGTTCCTGCTCACTTCAACTCTCCTGTGTTCATCGTGCCTGCACTCAGCTGATTCCTATCCGCTGCCTCCGTTACTACTTCAGAGTTCCTGATTGTCTCAACTCTCCTGTGTTTATCGTGTCAGCTCTCCGCTGCCTCCGTTACCACTACTACTGGATACCAGACTGCCTCAACTCTCCCGTGTTCATCATGTTTCCAGTTTCACTTACTACTGCTTCCTGAGTATTGCTTCTTTGATTCTGGATTACTGCTGTGCGCTGCACCAACCTGATTACCGCTTCCACCCTCCAGTGGTCTCTCCTCCTGCCGGCCTTCAGCCTTCAGGTATCCCTGCACGTCGCTCTGACAGCCTGCTCTCCTGAACCGCGGTATGCATACTTTCCATTGACTTTGCTTTTGTATTGCATATCCATCTGGACTGAGTTGTGTTCTTCTCCGGAGCCTCCTATCCACTGAAGCTATTGTTACCATTGATTTTGTTTTCTATTGCCTGGATTGCTATTGAGACTTTGTATACTTCAAGCAGCGCTGGTCAGTTATTGTTGTATTGTGGATATCTTAGTGGGATCAAGTTCTGTGTGCCCCGTGTATACTCTGCTTTACATTCATCTCCTCGTGTCCCTCCTCACATATATATAGCAGTGGTACAACTTGCTGATGCAGACCACTGACTCCTGTTCCCTGTGACACCTGTTTCAAGTATCCTCGCACATAGCAGTGGTACAACTTGCTACACGCAGACCACTGACTTCCCCGTTACCTACCTTCACCTGGATTCCATTCCTTCACTATAGACAGCGGTACAACTTGCTATACGCAGACCGCTGACTCTCACTACCTCCTCGCTACTCCTGGACATTCCTCCTCACTATAGCAGTGGTACAACTTGCTATACGCAGACCACTGACTCTCCTTACGTTTCCTTGTCCATCTGGATCCTTGTGTACATTCATCTACTCATTACCAGTTGCTGCTAGTCATAGCCTTTCCTTGAGCATTCTCTCACCATCTGCTGTTTCTCCTGTTCCGTTGTCACCCTGCTACCAGAGAACCATAATACCAGCTATATTACTCTGGTAAGTCCATCATCTGGTGATATCCTGGGCAAAGACTCCTAGTGCCCGTGACACCTGCACAGCCTACGAGGACCCTCCTGGTGCTCGGGTTCCTCTATCCCTATACGTTCATCCTCCATTTCCTCATTTCCTTACACAATACCCGACAGTCAATTTTCCATAATCTCCATTTTCTAACACCCTCACATGAATGGAAATTTTATGGCCCTTTTATAATCATCAGCAGGTTTCATAAAACAATGGGTGATTAAGAATGTATGCTTGTAGATAAAAAGGCACAGTTTTTAGTTTTAAAATGTACTACTTTCAAAATGGACCCCATTGGAAAGTTGTAGAATAATTGTATGTGATACGACACCATAGCCACATCAGTATTGTATTACTATATTTTTAATGTACTTAAAATGCAGTAGATTTTGTTATTTTTTTTAAACATCCCCTATAAATATTTTTTTTAGTACTACACTCAGGTATAAGTCCATTAAATAGTCCAACGTCTAAAAATTGTTAGATTGGTTGGCCATTAAAAAGTAAATCAAACTATGCATTAATCTTTCTTTGTGACTGCTGTTATATTAACATTGTTCTACAGTGGATGTGCAGCAAATATTGACCCTTGAAAGGGCAACAGCAATGGCACTGAAATTCAAAATAGTCACCACAAAACACAAACAGCTGACTCTGTTGCAAATGTTTTGTTGAAAAGAAAATGCGTGGAGTCCTCCTGTCCGAGCACTATTGACCCTAGTGCTGCCAGCTTACTGCTGGTTGCGTAAATATCGGGAAAAAAACTGCGACGGGTTACCCTGATTTTCAAGCAACCAGCACTAGACAAACCAGCCGGAGTGGTTGGCACTATAGCAAGGGGACATGCGGCAGGGGTCCCCCTGACATAATGACATACCAACCCCAGGCTGTTCAACGCTGGGTTGGATTCCCTACAGAGTGGGATCAGCAGGGCCGGATTAAGGGAATGGAGGCCCCTAGGCTAAGGGGGCCTCCATTCCCCCGTGAGGGCCCCCCACCCGTGATCCGAGCCGCCCCTCCCCCCCCCCCCGGTGATCCGAGCCGCCCCCCCCCCCCGGCACTTACCTCCTTCTCCTCCTTCCCCGGCGCGCTGTACACTCTTTACTGAGGAGATCTCGTGAGAGTGAGACTCACGAGATCTCCTCAGTAAGGAGACTACAGCGCGCCGGAGAAGGACCGCAGTGAAAGTGCTCAGCAGCACTGATCGTGCCGGGGAGCCCCCGACCCCGACCGATCAATACTGCTGCTGAGCACTTTCAAGGGCCCCCTGGATGCCATAGGCCCCTGGGCTGTAGCCCAGTTAGCCCTATGGTTAATCCGGCCCTGGGGATCAGCAAAAAAAAACGAGCGGGCCCCCTCCTCTAGGAAGACCTAGCTGAAAGCACTAGAGCTCTTACTACACCCCTGGGCGGTGGCTGTTACTTTAATAACGGCGCAAATCAAGTTAAAAAAACAAACGGATGCCATTTTGTTTTATGGAACTGCAAGTCCCAGCCATGCCAGATTGCCATAAACAGTAAGGGCATGCTAATGCTTATATAACTACAAGCACCAGCATACCCATGGTCAGGTCATGCTGGCACTTGGAGAACCACAAATGCCAACATGATCTGACACCCATGGCTGGCTGAGACCTGTAGTTCCACAAAATTTTTTAAAAAAAAACAAACCACACCCTCATTAAAACCACACAATTTTATTAAAGATAAAAAAACAATGAAAAATAACACAACCTTTTTTTTACCCCATTCAATTAAATAACAATAATAAAACCCCAGATATTCACCAATCTGGCTTATTCTTCTTTTGTCAGCAACTTTTAATCCAATGTGCTTGAAAGCAATGCCCTTAAATATTTTTAGATCCAAATGTCCATGCTTGTAAATATCCCAAATAATTGTAGATCCAAATGTCCATGCTTGTAAATATCCCAAATAATTGTAGATCCAAATGTCCATGCTTGTAAATATCTTCGGTTCTTCTGGTCATCAATACCCCCCAGTTGTTTGCATCCTTCTTTTTTCAGACCACAAGGGTCCCTATAATTGTACATCCAAATTTGGAACATGCTTGAATAAAAAAATAAACCCAATATACAAACGACATTATTTCTGCTTGCACACTGTACAAACAGCCCGACGCTAGTGAATAGAATACAGCCATGAGGTCTATTTATACTCTATGGGGAATTCCCGCGCTGTCATGGGTATTCTGCATAGAGGTAAATTTAAAATGTGATGGCAGATTTGTAGTTTTAAGTAGGGTCTGTCCTAGATCAACTCTATATTTCAGTGTAAAAATAAAGCTATCAAGTATTTGTGTGATACATGATAAAACAGCCAGTATTTATCTTATGTGCAATATAAAAACTAATTGGCACCCCTTGCATTTTAACATAGTTTTGACCAGGAAAAAATGTACTCATTTTTTTGCCTTTACTTACTGAATCAGGCCCATTGTGTATGAATCAGTAACGGAAAAGAATACAGCAAACTGAATCTCTACCTCAATTAATATAATAGGAATTAAAACAATATATCTACAAGAATAATGCATTCAGCGGTTTTCATATATGACTGTTTTGTATCACTTGTCACATTACACTATTATTGCGTTATTTTTTATAAATTAAAGATTTTAAAATAATTAAAAATAAAGATTGTTTATAATATAAAGAGTAGTACAATCTTCTTGCAAACCATTACTTTATTAGTGACAGTATGTGCACTAAAATGAATAACCTCTTTCTTCTTACTTTTTTGTACGAAATTACTATAGCTAGCATTACCCTTCTGCAGGAGCCAATGAGAAACGGTTTCCCACACGGTTGCTTGTGATTGGCTGTCAGGAACTCTCCATTACCAGCCAGTAAATTAGCTCCAATGTTAGCCGACCTCTAAATAGTTATACACAGATCACTATGAATACCACATTGTCATTACTCATGTACTGACTTCAAACACCAGACTGTTCAAAAATGCGGCCAGTACTGATCAGTAAAGATCACTATTTTAAAAGTCTGCTATTGCTGCATTCACCTTCCATTGGACACAATACTAGGGAATACACCAGATTCGACTGCCTAAGAGCACATAATGAGTATTTGGCCAAGGACCTAGCTATATATCAGTGCCTGGATGCTGCTAAATGTAGTGATTGGCGGGGGTCCATTATCATTGGTAAAGGGAATTATTTAGTAAAACTTATTTTTAAGGTGAAAACTCCCTTTAAGACCCTGCTGTTTATTGAAGGCTTATGGCACCCTTGGACGCTATCAGTGGCACACCAGGGTGTGAAGCACCCTGGTTCAAAAACACTGCTCTAGGTAGAAACAAAGAGCAACTTAGTTTATCTATACACAGAGGAGTGCTGACAAATTTTAGCCCAGGGTGCATGACCCGACTCAGCAGCCTATTTTAATGATAAGAAAAATGCAGGTGGCCCAGTGACCCAGCCCAAGGTAGCCCACTATGGGACTAGCCCATAACACCTTTATAGACAAATGATATACCACACCCACCCTATCCAGTTCTGACTTGTATTTACTGTATGTTTAACTAGCTGAAGTACCCAGTTTAAATCTTCAAGTTATTAAGTTAGATGTAACTGTCAACCTTTTCAAAATAATTTTAGCAACTTAGCAGCTCTTCAAATACACCCATGAGGAGGCTGCCCAGTGTCATTTTTGTTTTTATATTATATGTCACCCAAATCTATCCAGTTGAAGGCCCAGAACCAGCTCCCCGGGTCAAAGCTCTGCCCAGCGTGCACTAACTGGAGGTCCGACCAGGACCCTACATCCCCCCCCCACCTAAAGCCTGGCCAGGATCCAACTGGGCCACCCTGCATTGCTTTCATCCCAATCAGTGCAAGGGTGTCTGAATGCAGGCTTAGAACACGCTCCCCAGGGCAAAGTTCTGCCAAGCGTACACCAACAGGAGTTCTGATTGGGGCCCTAATCCCCCTAAAACCTGGTCAGGATCTAACTGGGCCACCCAATCAGTGCAGGGGTGTCTGAATGCAAACCGGACACACAGACCAATGATTTTTATATATAAGATTATGAATTGTACCACTTCATTCTCCCAGTTTAAAGGCATATGTTTGAAAGCATCAAGGGCTAACAAAAATAAATCAAGTTTAAATGTAAGCAACCCAGCTTTATACAGGTCCCTTTTCTATTATCAATCCAGACATCATGACCAATAGTGCTAACTGAAATAGGCAGAAGACCTGCTGGACGGAGTTATACACTGACCTACTAAATTCTTAGTGTGTGTGGAAATTTTTTTTAGAAAGGGCTGAAATTTGGTATACTGAGATGTTTTTAAATTGTTAATTTAATTTGTTAATTGTTAAAAGTGTTTATAAAGATTTAAAAAATATATATATATATTTCTTGAAGGAGAAGTGACAGTTGGGAGTGGTTGGTGGTTGCCAGGGGTGACAGTGGGGAGTGGTTGGTGGTTGAGGCCTGGGCTTTGGCCCAAATGCATGACAAGAACCTTTTTAACACCTTAAGTAGCTTGATTTGATTAGAATGCTTGAGTATCATGCACGGGTTAACTTGTATATATATATATACATCTAAAGAAATTGCAGTTTAAGATTATATGGATCATGTAAAGTTGCTTTTCTAGCATGGAAAAGCTGACATAAATGATGAATCCCCTGCTCTGTATGTGTTGCTTTGTTTCATGTCTCTATAGTGACAATCCTTTATTTTCTTTAGCGTTGATAATATCGGCGCTGTTGCCCCTCTGTGCTTTTTCAGTTACAATGTGATGTATGATTTCCATTGTTTCTTGTGTAAATTCTCACCTCCATTAAAACTGAGGTGACCACCAGTTCTTTTGTCTACCTCCCCATGTAAGCTTCTTGTTTAAACAGTATTGTTACCTTTGACCAGGAGATGAATGTACACACTAGTAAATCTATGACAATACTGCCTGGGGGATAAAAAAGTAGATCAACTCCATATTTTTAGTGTAAACATAGCGGCATCACACCTAGCAGCCCTGTTGTGTAATCCATAGAAATGTCAATAGAAATAGATTTTTTTGCTGTTTAAGATCAGTTTCCCACAATGGATAAACATATGGAATTAATGGAGCCGTCCACTGAATGTTTTGTTTAAATTAATCCCCCCTATTGATAATGATTTTTCAAACACTTAATCCTCTCTCTGCCTCCTAAGGCTCATACAAATGGGTGCCAGTAAGGTGCTCTTAGTGCATTATACTGAATGTGCTTTCACCAAGCTGTATATGCTCAGAAAATTAGGGTTCCTGAACCCTGTACTAAAAGCTCACTCTATATACATGGGCTCTGTAAAAGTGGGTCAGTCTTTCTTTTCAATCATAATGCCTCAAACACATGGGTGGCAATAAGATTCCAATAAGATATCCAAAGAGTGTGCCCCATTCAAAGCCCTCAGTGCAAAACATCACAGATGCCTCATCAGTATCTATCAGCAGGAGGCCTTGTGCTTGAAAACAAGATTTAAACTAATCATCTTCTCTGCAGCACTAAAAATTCACTGCTTGATAGAGCAAAATGTCACTAGTCTAGTCTGCCTGTCAATTGTAATGAATAGGGGAATAGTGAAAAGAGGATGTGAAATCTTGACTATCTTTATAAACTCAATTGACATATGTGAGCTGAACTCTATACCTCACATGTAGATTACCATTTGCTGACTTAATTCAGGTGGACATTTATATAACATAAAAATTGTATATTTCAAAATAAAGACATACTTTAAAGTTAAATATGACAAACCACCAGGAGCATGTGACAACTATGGACTTTCTATCTACAGCGAAATCATAAGACTAAAAAGTAGCTGTGTCCAAAGCATGAACACATACTACCTCAATACAAACCCACCTATCAAATTACAACATACACCCTGCCTCCAGATATGGCATCAGTCCAATCTCTCCCCCAACCACCCCTCAGGCCAAACTCCTCATCTTCACCCTAAACCACATCACCCCAAACAACTTTCTTCCCCTACTTAAAAAACGTGTTCATCTGAACTGCTCTAAATATCTTACCATCTCCTCTCAGCTCAGTGTTTTCTACTCTTTCCTCACCTACAACTCCTCCTTCCTTTCTTCTCACTCACCAATTTACCAATTTAGTCCACATTTTGGGCCAACCTATATCATCCAACACTAGGAGGTCCAAGACATGGGCAACGTTAGCTACAGAACCCTGGTTGCAAGAGTTGATAAGCTCCTGTGGTGCTGATACTACTTTTCCCTGTGGATTCAGCCTACTTGTAGTGGGCAGGCCCAATCCACTAACGTAACAGGATTATACCAGCACCCATGCCATTTCTTAAACTAGCTTGCAACTTGGGCCTACTTGTGTTGGACACCGGAAGGCCCAAGCTGTGGACTACATTAGGAACAACAATACCATTACAAGGGTTGTAGCGTGGTCTGGGTGATGATACTAGATCTTGGATCCTGCCTACATGCAGCATCCGTTTGAATGCCCCAGCTGCATCCTAAATTAGTATTAACAACCTTCCTCCTGAGTTGGGGTGTAGTATTTATTTTAGAATACAGCTTAGGAAAGATAATATTAGACACAAGTAGTCGCACGGTGCTGCCTAAATTAAATGTACCACCTTGGCCATTGTTGGGGTTCAAGTAGTGTACCAGGGGTAGTGGGTGGGGTGGCGGGAGCAAATACCAAGGGGCATATTCAATTAGCTTTTGGATTCGCGGTAACGCGCCGAAACGGCCGCAAAACGTAATACACGGTACCGCAATAACGTGGAATTTCGTTCGCAGCCCATAGGGTTGCGTACGAAAATCCGCGTTAATGCGGTACCGTAATACCCGCAAGAATGCGCACTTTTCGCGGTAACGCGCGTTACCGCGAATCCAAAAGCTAATTGAATATGCCCCCAAATGTTTAATAAATAGGAAACATTCGCTAGTGGCATTCTAATGCATATTTGCTGAAGTCTTAGAAAGCTATATTAATTATTTATATTTTAAGCTAGTGGGTGCTGTGGAAGCTTTTTTTTTATAGCCGTAGAGTTTGGCCCCCACTAGAAGGCCTAAAAAAAAGATGGTATTAAAATGTGACTTGTTATAAAAAAAATCTATTGGATAGTAAATACAGCCTTGGAATGTTCTTGTTTGATTAACATATTATCTATTTTCTTTCAGATTTGCTTAGTGAATACATGTTTTATTTATTACCTGTCCCACTTTAATGTAAATAAGAGGGGGCACAGCGCCATTCATTATTACATTAATATATGTTATGTGTATTGGCTGGAAAGCAAAACTTAAAAACAATGATTTTTGCCTTTAAAAAAAAAATGTTAAAACCTTTCCTGTAACTTGTTTAGTTGCAGTTCACTACAGTTCTTTAAAACCAAACAAAATTCAAATGCTGACATGTTCAGAAGGGGGCAGCATTGGCATCTTTAATGCAATGTCTAGCTGTAGCAGCCCATTACGTTTTTTTCAGGAGGCAATCATGGAGTCACGCTTATTATTTGGATAAACAGCACCTGCAAGGAGATACCCACCTGATAGTCACATTCATAACAGACACTTGGAAAAGAAGTGTGAGGCGGGGCAGGAATATGTGTAGCTCTGGCACTGACTTGCAACTGGCATATGTCAGGTATTTGTACAAGGATTTGCATGCTGTTATCAAAGCAAGAATAAGCTTCATGTCAAACTGGATAAACTGAGAAAGTGAGAGAGGAAAGGAAAAGAAAAGACATACAGTGGAAATAGAAGACTGAAAAATAAAAGAAAATGTAAAGACTGAAGAGTGCAGCTACCTGTTTTCCTTCTGATTTTAATTTAGTTTGAACCATCAAATCAATGAGATTCTAGCCAGAGCAACACATTTTCTACAGAACTCCCTTTTTCACATACATACAGCTGTACCCAGAAGTTCTAGGCACACTCAAACAGTGGAGGAACTACCGCAGGAGGTGCCTATAGCTGGTATAGCTCCAGTACCTTCAAACACTATGATGTAAATGCAAGTGCAGCTAAGCCGTAACAGTGCTTCACTGAGCATGCTCCGAAGTAGACTGCATCGCCAGGCCCCTCCTCCTAAGTTTGCTAAAAACCTGGCGCTGTAACAGAAAATTAGAAACAAACTCCAAGGGGTAAATGTATCAAGCTGAGAGTTTTCCGGCGGGTTTGAAAAGCCAATCAGACTCTAGCTATCATTTCTTTACTACATTCTAAAAATGCTAGCTAGAATCTGATTGGTTGCTATAGGCAACATCTCCACTTTTTAAACCCGCTAGAAAACTCTCAGGTTAATACATTTACTCCCAAGAGTGCACAGTCCATTAAAGAAATGTAAAAAGGCAGGAATAACCTCAACAAATCACAACACGCATTATTTTACCATTACACACAGCATCTTGTCAAGTTGGATTTGTGCAGTCTCAACCGATGTGGCAATATAGATAGCAGGGACCACCAGCTGTCAGGTGGGAGAATAACAGCCCTGGGATACCTTGGAGGTAAATGGAAGATGTTACAAGTTCACTTATCCCTGCAGGCAATCGAAAATAAATTGATAAACATGACATGTACCATTAACAATGCTTCCAGATATGTTGCAGTACTATAGGGAAGCAAAATTTAGCAAACCTGTCATTGTATTAATATTTTAACTTTACATATGCAGAACAGCATTGCTCACTATGAGAGACTCCACTATAGATACCCACAGTCAGCAAAAGCCGAGGTGGTAGAGCAGGTATAAGTCAGTATATAATACCCATTTGCTGCCTTCTAAATATTGGTGTAATGTGGTTTCACATTCTTGATTATGTTGAACTGTAAAATAGAGTTATTTAGTCTATTATCATATTTTTTGCTGGAATCTTCAGGTCAGCATTATTTCAGAGTGGTTCATATTTAACTTTATTCGATAAATGGACATAAAATCAATCAAACTTATAAAACGTGGGTAGATTACGCACTCTATTTAATTCCATGAAACTGTGATATATACATGAAGGGAATATATAGGAGGAGTTTCAATTACCGGTAGTGTGGCCGTGCGGACATCGCGCTGCGCACATTGCTGGTAAATTATTGTAGGAATCTCAAATTATTTTTTTTTCTCACCTCTATGGGGTGCGAGGAAAAATGAAACGAGATTCCAGCCAGAACATTGGTGCGAGGTGTCTCCACGGACAATTCGTCAAATTGAATCTCACTCACTGGGGCATATTCAATTGTTGGCGTTATAGCCAAAATGAACGAGCCGCTCGCACTATTACTGTCATTACGGTAATAGTGCGCGTAAATACCGGTATTACGGTACTTTTCTCGCTGGATTTTAGCTCGCGGCTCAGGGAGCCGTGAGCTGAAATCCAGCTTACTATTACCGTAATACCGGTAATAGTTTTTCCGCGGCGGAAACCGCTGAGAATTGACTGTGCCCCACTGAGTTTACTTTCGAATAACATAAATGCTCACCATTATTATTTATATCAATATAAACTCCTTAAAAAATATTAGGTGTGAAATATTGACATACTGTTAGCAAGTCCACATCTCAAGGGCCTGACTGTTTTGTTATCCTAAATAATCACAGGTGTGTTAGTCAATGAAAAAATCATTGTGTGCCACCTTTATGATTAATTGAAGAATCTGACCTTTAAGACCTGGATTGTACATTCTTCTATTAGGTGCTTGATTCTGTATGATGTGATGTTTGAATTGTCAAACAAGTTCTTGACTCAGAACAATAACATATTATTGAAAATCTTTTGACAGGAAAGCACAATGCTGAGGATACCACTTAACAGGATTACATGTCCCACTAATTGATAAGCTGCAATCTTGTGAATATTGTTGCAGCTTCCAAAATGTTTACCTCCACTAAGGGTCATTTGCGAAGAAGAAGAAGAAAGGAGCAGCTGTAGACCCATTGCATAGTTTGTGCAATTGTGCCTGGGTACATAGGTCAGTGGAACAAGATGGCCAAGTTTACATTTATACAGGTAAGGAAGAGGAGTTAGGTTGAGTAAATGTGTTAGTATTGAAGTATGAAATAGACGGTTCATTGCACCTCAATGAGTGATGCCGAAAAGAGATTTCATTTTGTGAAGAAAGATCATGCAATGAGAGAAAGAGTGTGTATTTTTAGGGATGCTCCTTGCCATACAGAGAGGTGCACATCCACTTCCACTCTGCATAAGGACTGTAGGTTGGCACCAGCTCAGAGCTGATGATCTTTGAGTCCATCATTTACTTATAATGGGTGCACTTCAATCAATGCAATAAATCTCCCAAGAGTGGAACGTAGACGTTGGACCTTGAAGCTCACTGGGTGCAAAACCAAAGTTTTTTTCTGGTGCTCACTGGGTGTTTTTCATCATTTACCTCCATTGTGTTAAGCAACATATGCTTTTTAAGAATTCAAGATAAATAAAACTATATATGTATTCATTTGACATTAAATAAAGCATCCACAAAATTAGTTTTATTTTTTTTAAAAAATGATCATTTGTGTACAGGTATATTGGCCTAGTATCAATCCCATGTGTTGTACTAAGATTTTTAACACAATAAATGTAATTGGAAATTGTAAACCATTGTTTGTAAAGAACCCATATGCACTTGTGGTCCTACTTGTGTTTTTGAGCATTTTAGGATTCTGGACACTGGCTGCTTTATTCACCTTCGTTTACTGCACATTGATGCATTGGGGAAGCCTAGGGGACTTCCAATGATCTCCTAAACATGAGTAAAAATTCAATTGACAACTGTATGTAAATGATTCACATTTAGTTTCACTGGTGTCTATACTTGTGTTTTTAAAGTAAAACAAACGTCAGTGGGTATAATGCCTGAACAGTTAATGAAATGTTGGTAAGTTTTAAAAAAAAATGATTAATCCTTAATCATAGTGATATTGTAGGAAAATATTTCAGTAATGTAGCAGAAATTGTCCCTTAGTGAAGTAACTAGTTGTGTTCTATAGCAAACTCTTTTTAAAAACATTTTCTTTTTCCATTTGTATACAGAAACAAGTAGAGTGGTTTGGTCAGTCACCCAGAGAAAATTACAGAAAGTTTTGACTGAGAAATATACTCAGTAATTGTAATAATATAGGGCCTGATTCATAAGGTTCTTAAATGAAGAGGATTCTCATTTCAGTCTCCTGGACAAAACCATGTTACAATGGAAGGGGTGCAAATAAGTGTTCTGTTTTACACATAAGTTAACTACTGCCTGTTTTTTCATGTAACACACAAATATCAACTTTAAATTTCAGTGTACAAATAAGCTATCAAATATTTGTGTGTTACATGAAAAAACAGGCAGTATTTAACTTATGTGCAAAACAGAACACTTATTTGCACCCCTTCCATTGTAACATGGTTTTGTCCAGGAGACTGAAATGAGAATCCTCTTCATTTAAGAACCTTAATGAATCAGGCCCATAGATACTAAGGATAATTTATGGAATGTGGTACACTGTAAATGCCATGCAAATGCTGCTATGAAATACTAAAAATCTATTGTGGACTGAGTGGATATATATATATATATATATGACCATTTGTGACAGTATAGAGCGTGTTTCACTCATGCGAGTGTTGCACTGTGGCACCCTACCTTCCACACTGGATTGATCCAATCTAAATGCACAGATGGTCTATGACAATGCTCAGTATGTGTGTGAACAAACGTATACACAAATCCACTAACTTAGGCACAATCATACATATAGATGAATGCACTGTTGCTTTTAGAAACTGACTCTGAAACTGAAATAGTCTACAGTCTAATCTTAGTGCAAAAGGTTTCCTTGAGCATTTCAACACTTACTAAAGCAGTCACTTTTAAGACTTCTCATGTCATATAGAATAAATACTGCTCAGGATGGGATCCAAGGAGCATAACTAAAGTAGAAATGACTGACATTTATAGGTAAGAGCACCTAATCCTGATACCTCCTGACTGGTAAAGTCACACCCGCTCATAAAGATGCCAAAGCAATACCAAGCACAGCAAAACTGTAATTACATCTAAACCATCTTTACACTGTTTCCAAGCCCTGTAGCAATATTGCACAAATGTTTATATTCAGAGGACTCATCTTCAGAAACATACAAAATAAGATGATAAAATAATGTTTTCGTGTTCATTGAAAGACCACTATATTTAGTCTTGAAGACAAGTGGGAGAGAAGGTTTCGCAGTTAATAGACACATTTGTCAAATTCAGGAATGTATAATTAAAGATAACCAAGAGGTCAGGTGGGAGGGTGGAAGATTAAGAACTTAAGAAAGTTACCTCTATCAACTGGAACACCTACAGCAAGGTCATAGCTTAAGTAATCATACCCGGAGACAAAGAGAGACATTTCATTGGTAAAATCACATTATAATCATATTATAATTTAACTCTCTTAACAAAACAGAGTTTGATTTGTTTTAAATTTAAAATGAAGTCTCTCAAAGAACAAAAGTAGCTTATTAAGCTTATATGCTTTTAAAACAAGTTAGATGTGTGCAGAGCTAGGTTAAGGCACTGGGGGGCCTTATGATGTAATATGTTTACCATTGTAGACAAATACACAGGCAGTACTGTGTGCACTACTGCTTGGTGCACGTACAGTGTGAAGCCGGACATACCCCCCAACTGTCCTTGCAGCCAGATCAAATTCTGACTAAGCGAGACAGTCACCCAAATTTGGGACCGCTCCACCAGTTGGCAGACTGTCCTGCTCTCTCCTAACTGTTCTTTTTACTTTCACCACCTGTGACTGCTGGTTTTTATAGTTGCTGCTTGTCTCGATCCTGGAATATTGAGCGCTCTATTAGGAAAAAAGTACATGAAATTTAGAAAACTCCAGCCAGCCCTGGCATTAAATCAATAACACCCACGTTTAGGCCTCCCTCTAACCCCAACATTACATTAATAGTATACACATTTAATAAATAGACCTATTTGTCTCTCTCAGCCCCAATAATACATTAATAGTATTTTCGTTAATATAACCATTTCCCACAACCATCCCCAGCATTAAATAATTCATATTCACATTTAATAAATAGCCCTCCTCCCCAATCTCAGCCCCACATTCAATTACTAGTCCCAAACCACCCCGGCTTTAAATTAAAGGTCCCATCACCCCATCTTAATATAATAAGCCCCAGTTTTAAATGAAATAGCAACACCAATAAATGACCCCCTGCTGGCAGCCACTTAGAGTACCTGGCCCAGCAAGGCCCCTGACAGAGGGGGCCCAGGGCACATGCCCCCAGTACCCCCCCCCCTGCCTTAATACATCTCTGGATATGTTAACCTTGTAACATGGATCCCTGTCCTCACACAGTCACAGGAGAGGACAGGTTGCTGCATCCCACATGATCTGCACACCTATCTCCTGCTGCTGTGAACATTCTGATAATCTGATTGCCTACAATTTGTTCTATCCTCGCCCACTTCAAAACTGAATACACACAGACGAACAAGAGATAAAAACTGGTACTTCACTAGTCAGGAGTTCTTGCAGTCACTTTCATCGCTGAAGAAAATATTAGTCTGCTGAGCCAATTTTATTCCACTACAATTACATAAGGTCTTATTAAGGTGTGTCTGATTCTTGTATGTTTGCTGAATTCCAGGGATTCCAGACCTGAACCTTCTGACCTGATTTCTAGCCATTACTCTTAACCCCTGACTATTAATAACTACCCATCACTGAAAATACCAGATATCATAACTTGTAAGCCCCTAAGTAGTGGTAGGCTCTGCCATATAGTGAGTGGCTGGTTCATCTTCTTGTTAGAGGTGAATATGACTATTTTAGTGATAAGCAGTAATTGCTGTCCTCCCCATCATCTGACATGTGCATACTGCCAAAGGGAAGGACGCCTTGGTCAATCCAAGATGGAAATATTTGACTGGCCATCCTGCTTGGTGTGATCTAAAGCAGGGTGCCCCAATCAGTGCCCTCTGACAGATTTTGCACATGTGCAGTGAAGCCACTTTGGGCATGTGCCGATCCCTCATACCCCTTATTTGGTGCTCGGAATATAAGGTGGTGAAAATAAAAATCAGCACAGGCAGGCTGGTGGGGTGACCCAGTAAGCACGGACCTTTCCTGAGACAGTAGCTGCTAGCAGCCTGCTATATAATTAGTTATTGCTATACTGCTCTATTTTTCTTTCTTTCAGTGACCACCAGTTAGCTGAAATTTTCACTGAATGATTAAAAGCTAGATAGCTAGTAACCAATAATAATGTATGTTACCAGCAACTCTCAGCTATATTGGTGGCATGAAAGCTGCACCGTGGTAAAAGGTGCTGTAATGGGCACACAGAGCTATAATGTTTACTGCAACATGGCAACAGTACTGTATAGTAAAACACTCAGGGCCTCATTTACTATCAGCAGCAAAGCAAATAAAGGAGCGATTTTGCACCTTTTCACAATAATGTTCCACTGGAGGTGCAAATTTAAAAACATATTTAGAGCTAGTAGGCAGCGTGTCCTGGGTCAACTTTAAATTGCAGTGTAAAAATAAAGCTGCTCAATATTTATGTATTACATGCAAAAGTAGTCAGTATTTTCCCTACATGCCGAATAAACCCATGCATTTGCACTACTTACATTGAACATGGTTTGTTCAGCAGCACATTTGCTCCTCTTTTTTGTTTCGTTCCTAAATCTAAATGAGGCTTTCACAGGGCCCCATCTTTCTAGTATTATCAAATATATATACCGGAAGGATGTTTAGAAAAAGTGCCTTACTCTGCCCTATTATGTTATAGGAGCTGCCGACTTACAAGGTAAATCCCCAATGGGGGCATTGGAACCCCTTGCTTACACAAATCAACATATACGTTTGCAAGCCTCCAAACCATACATGCCTACTTTCCCGGAAAGTCCGGGAGACACAACAATTTCAGGTAGTTGTTTTAAACCATGGGGAAAGTAATAATTTCTCCCGTATCCTGCCCACTTTCTAGTGATATGGGCGGAATGAGGGCCTCAATGATGCAATTTGCTGCAAATAGTGTAATTTTGTTTCTGCCCCCCACTGCTCAATAGTGCAGAGATGGGGCTTATACAAATCCATACCCATCCTCCCATTTACTTGCCACTTGACCTCCCTTGTGCGATTTTTAAAGTCGGCAAGCAAGCTCCAAGCATTTGTCCAAATGGGGCAGTGTGTGTGTGTCGCAAAAGGGGGCATAGTAACACAATGTGGTGGCTTGTCACACCTTACTTCTGACTGTTTAGAGGTATGCACTTGTATAAATATGGAATATAAATTATTATTCTATAAGTAATTTTAGATTTTCAGAAAAAATTGATTTTCCTTTACTAATTTAGTTCTCATGAGCAAAAATAAAATATGAAAATCCTAATTCCCTACAGTGTAGTATACATTAGTAATCACAAAAGATTAACAGTGTTACAAGTATTACCAAGTTTGCATTCAGCTTCTCTGCTGTGTAAGATGGTAAATTAGTGTATGCACATTGTTTGGCATGATGTGAGAACAGAGGATTAGCGCCCACAAAGCACTGTGCCAGAGTTAAGCTTGTACATTTGAAAGGTGTTGCCAAACACAGACATGTTGATACATTTTTCTCACATAATTCATCATGCTGCATTTTAAAGACAGCTATATCCTGGCTCTCAGCGATTCTAGTCAAAGCACTGTACAGGCATGCCCCCTGCAGTAAAATACCAAGCCCTTTTTATATGTATTGCAGTTGATTCCCAACAGACAGGGAACAGAGACCAAATTTTCATCAAGACTGTTTGCCCTGCTGTGATCGTTACCAATTGCCCATTGATGTAGAGCCCCCATTGTCATTACTAGTGCTCATGTGTCGCATATTTGCTTAAACAGTAAGCTATGAATTATAAACAGTTTAATTAGTAGGACATGGGCTGCTCCGATAAAGACACCCTTCTTTAAACTGTTGCTGCAGACACCTATGGATTCTTCTGAGTTACAAACAACACTTGAAGCAGAGAAAATGAGGTGTGTTCTATTTTAACACAAATGGCTGACAGGCTATAAGAAGAATCTTGGTTTTAACAATTTTTCCTTGGTTTGTTCCTTCAGGCTGTTATTTATGATTTACATTCCTGCACAGTCTCATAGACTACCATGGAAACCACAGTCATGTGGAACATGATGTAGTGAGCAGAGAGGCTCTGGATGCCCCTCTGAACTCTGTCTGCTTTGTATAACGTAAGATCCTCCCTATCCATCCCCCCGCTGCCTTCACATGACATCCTGATAGCTGTGAGCCTGTGTGTGACTAACAGCTTTTCTTTGTGACCTATAGAGAGATTTTGAAAAGGAGATAATTATTTGTAGGTGGACAGCTAAGAAAAATGATCAGATTCATTCTTAACAACTTGTTATTTAACTAAATAAAGCTTTCTATGGGGGAACTCTGTGTTAACTGTCCTTAGATGTAGACAGAAGATAAAAAGTCCAAACATCTTTCAGTACCAAATTATAACTCAAATATTGCACTTTACAGCAATTTTCTGGAATCTAAAAAAATTCAGCTCCATATTTCACCAGCATCTTCCCATTAGTCCCAGCGATATGTGAGCATTTTAGAAAATTCCTTAGCTGTTGGAATATTTCTAACTGCTCTGGAATATGTGAGACCTGGCATATCCACTTAGAGCAAGGATTGCATGAGGAATAGCAAAAGCTAAAATAGTGTGTCGTATGGAGGAGGGCTAGGATTATAAATTGGGGGGAAATTAATAATCTAAAGAAGAAAAAAAGCCTAAATTATATGTAACAATCTATGCCTGTGGGATATCTGTGTTTGTTTGTTTAACCACATGTTTCTATTCTGTGTGTGTCTGTCATGCTTCAATGCAGGAAACTGGAAATCACAGCTATGGAGCCCGGGATAGGATAAAAGAATAAGATTTTTATTGAACAGGTTTAAATCCGAGAATACTGGAAATGGTACGAACCGAGTATTGTAGATAGAAGCTGAAAACTGGTAGCAAAAAGGAATACAGCACATGCAGGTGGAATGGCTGAGTAGGGCTGCATGGTGGTATAGTGGTTAGCACTTTGTCCTCACAGCACTGGGGTTATGAGTTTGATTTCTGACCATGACATTAGCTGTGTGGAGTTTTGTATGTTCTCCCTGTGTTTGTGTGGGTTTCCTCCAGGTACTCAAGTTCAGTTGCTTGGCTCATGTACATGTAACGATACTAGTGGTATTATCTGAACCGGTGGTATTATCGTTAACCAGGTCGGTACACAAGCAGGTAGTCAAACGTTTGCCGGGTCGGTACACAAGCAGGTAGTCACAGATGCAAGGAAATGTAGCAAGTAGCAAGAGCTGAGCAAGCAGAGTACTCAAGCACATATCAGATCCAGGAAGTGCCTATTATAGGCCCAAACAGGAAACAGGATCCAAGATGGTTTCTCCTTAATGCTATTCTGGCCATCTTGGATAAGGGCAAATCTAAGGTCCTATCACAAACGGAGCTGAAACTCCTTCAAAAAGGACTAAAATCTGCCCCTGCCACTAAACCCAACTTATTCAATCTTTTTTGTTGATCTTAATAGGTACACCAGAACCCTTAGTAGAAAGCGATATTTCGCCTGCAAAGCAATTAAAAAATTGGAGATTGCTTCACCCATAATTTTAGATACGAATGATCAATCGGCTTTAATGTGTTTGGAATCACTTCAAACTGAGAATGTTGAGATAGATTCCAACACTCCTGTCCAAATGTATAATGTTAATTCTCCGACCCATATAGGGAAATTTAAGGCAAAATCAAGCTTCTATCCTCTACAATACAAGGGCCCCCTGATAAAAAGTTTTTATAAAAAGACCATGGAAGACTTTAGGGTGTTGTGTGAGAAATCTGTTGATCTGATGTCTGACGTTAATATCATCATTAAACCGGCTGATAAGGGGGGGGTTTCGTAGTTCAAGATAGATCAGATTATATAGAGGAAGCTATGAGACAACTTAGCGACACTCAACTCTATATGAAATTGGATAGAGACCCCACCTTGACATATCAGCAAGAGCTAATGTGTTTATTGGATGACGCCCTATTAGTGGGTGCAATTACGAAGGAGACATTTAGTTTTCTGTATACGCAATTTCCCGTGGTCCCTACATATTACCACTTGCCCAAAATCCATAAGACCCTTTTCAAACCACCGGGCAGGCCCATTATCTCGGGTATTGGGTCTTTGACCACTAATTTGTCCTCATTGGTAGATTTTTATCTTCAACCGATTGTTCCCACTCTGAGATCATATATTAAGGATACCACCAGTTTCCTTAGGATGGTACAAGATTTGCCATGGAAGTCATCATATCACTTTCTCACGTGTGATGTGGTGGGCTTATATTCTAATATTCCACACCCTTTGGGGCTCAAGGCAGTCAAGTTCATTTGGAACATTTGGAATCTACATTTTGCAACTTTTTGCTATTAGCAATTCAATTCATCCTCCATCATAACTATTTTATTTTTGACTCTGTATACTACCTACAGATACTGGGAACGACCATGGGGAACAGGTTCGCCCCAAGCTATGCGAATCTATACATGGGATTATTTGAGGAGGAGTATGTGTGGGATTCGATATTCGGGGCGAACCTGGTCCCCTATGGTCGGTACATTGATGACCTTTTTTTCATTTGGGATGGGGATGCACAGTCTATATCTAGTTTTGTTACACATCTGAATTTTAACCAATATGGATTAAAATTTACTAGTAGTCATCATGGTTCCAGTATTAATTATTTGGATGTTACTTTGAAAATCCATCAAGAGAGGGTTGTTACTGAGAATTATTCGAAAGAGGTGGATTCTTGTAGTTTTTTACATTTTAATAGCAGTCACTATAGACCCTGGAAGGTAAACATATCTAAGGGTCAGTTTCTCTGCATGAAGAGGAACTGTTCGAGAGAAGAGGATTTTATAATGCACTCGGCTAAACTTTATGACTCTTTTGTTAAATTGGGTTATCCTTGTCATGTTTTAAACAAGGCATATGAGGAAGTTGTGAGGCTTGATAGATCTAGCCTCTTAAAACAACCGTTGAAGTCACAATGTGATGATAAATCTCTGGTTTTTGTCACTCAATTTAATAGTCATGCGAATGATATCAAGCAAATTGTAAAAAGGAATGCCTCTTTATTGGAGCTAGATGATCATATCGGCCATCTCATAAAGAAAGATCATATGACAGTGTTTAAAAGATCTAAGAACCTTAAAGAAAAGTTAGCGCCCAGCTTCTTCAAGGGGGAAACCATATCACTCCCTGTAGCCAAAGTCCCACATGCTGAGAGATGGCTCAGCAGAGAAAAGGGATATTATAGATGTGGCAAATTGAGATGCATCTCATGCAAATATGCCGACCACAGAGCCAAAGAATTCAGATCCTTTACATCAGGCGATACTTTCCCAATTGAAAAGATTTTAGATTGCCAATCAACATATCTGATCTATATGATTAGTTGTAAGTGTGGCATGCAATATGTTGGCCGCACTATTAGATCTTTAGGAGTGCGGTTCTTAGAGCATCGCCGAAACATATTGAAAAGAGTACAAACTCACACCCTGTCGGCACATGTGAATACATGTCAGGGTAACAGCCTGACAGGTTTGACAGTTAGAGCTATTGAGCAAATGGACATCACAAAGAGGGGAGGTGATAGATTTAATATACTGTGTAGAAGAGAGGCCTATTGAATCTTCATGCTTAAAACTTTGTCACCATGTGGTCTTAATGACTGTATAGAACTAAACAACTTTTGAAGAGGTCCAACAGTCATGAATTATGTTACATCCATTATATTTTTGCGGGTATGCACTCTTGTATATATTCTTTTCTCTAGAGGGGCTAAATATCCTCTGGGGATGGATGGTATTTCTATAGCTATTGGGGATCATTGGCAGTCATGTAGTTCTCATTTTTGTTATTATATATGAGTATATATGCATATATTGTGTGGGGATATTGGTATATATATATCTGTATAGTTTTATTTACCCTATAGTGTAACTGATATAGCGTAATTCTTATGGGTATTGCCATTGTTATTTTACTAGTAGGAGCCGAGACGCCACATTTCTATCTACTCTACATGACTATTCCATAGGCGTCTGTCTGGGTTAAATACGATAGGATGGTTCCTGATTAGGCTATGCTAATAACATATGGACGTACGGGCCAAGCAGAGTGTGATCCATCTGGGTCTGATAATGAACAATAACAAAAAATTGTGGCAGATAACTTAGTTCTTTTGAACAATTTGGTCTGAGTGTCCTTTTACATATATTATTGTGGACAACTCAGTTAGTCGTATAATTTTATAGATTTAAGTATGGAGACTGAGTCAACTATGTGAATTTTCCTATGGATTAATGTCCACTTAATTGTAGATTTACTTTCATATTTATTTGGTATTTATATTATTGTTTGATAAGTGTATTTTTAATGTGTATTGAGAATGTGTTTTACGAACAGAAACCTCTTTTTTATATTTATATATGTGTTTATGTGTTGATGCCCTCACGTATCTCTGAATCACCACAAATTGGCTTAATGAAGGAAACCTGTGAGGTCATGTGACCACTTTGAAAACAAGGTGCCAATTGGAGGATCATTAGACTTAGGGGTTAAATACTAAGTGGTGAGGACATCAGGAACATGCTTCTGATGAAATGGCAGGCGCCGAGAAACGCGTCAAGCAGTTCTGTATCTATGCTTTGGAGAATACATGATTTATACGTTTGGCACGGAACAACCCCGGGGTTTTATGATTGATAGCGCTTGGAGAAAGACTCAGCATATTCGTCCGGGAGCACGAGGACGGGGATCATCAGCTATACGCTGATTACAAGGGCTGGTAATATATTACATCCAGCACATATTACAAGGCACCTCTTCTTACGGAGAAACATTGTTGCGAGGTACTGTGTTCATATTAACATTTTCTAACTGCACAACAGATGGCATGTGTCATTCAGTGGATATGATCTGAATTCATGTGAAGCGACCCGTTAATACAGCTACTAAATGCATGTATAGTGGTGCGTGTGCACACTTAAGAACAGCTGATCACACTTATACACACTACCAGAAGACGACTGTTTGCAGGAGATTATTACTACTCTTTGGCTGTTTATATGGGTAGAATTCCATGTTATACCTTAATTGGTTACATTTCAGCTGACTCAATATATAAGGGTTTCGTCCCTACCGCAAAGCGGCTGTTATTTCATCTTCCATGTGACTCAATGGACTTATAGCAACATATTACCTCGTTTATATAATATATTAAGAATCTAGAGATGATACTTATGAGTAAAGACCATCTCTAATCACCAGCGCTTCAATTTAATACCCTGAATAAGGCGTATTTGCTGTTATATATGCATTGAATGCTTTTTTATCTTTATGCCCTGTGGGGGTGTTTATGGCCATAACCACTGTGTATATAATTGTGCATAATATTTTATTAAATTTATATTTGTGTGTTTTACCTAGCGCTTTATCATCTTTTCATCTTTGTAAATCTAAGGGCAAGTTACAATTACAGAGACCTCTAGTGGTCGGAGGTGCAAATATCAGAGTAATTTCTTACAGTATAAAAGCACTACCGGTGGTACTCACCATCACGATGAAAGAAACTCCGACACTGGTATGGACGACCTGAAGAATCCGAAGCTGACATGTCCGATGAAAGTGGAATAAGAACTCTTTAAAAAAATTATGTTTGGTAGCCGAGACTATGTGACATCTTGCTGCAAGTAATGACGTCACTGGAAAAAGCAACGCGACTATGACAACTGTTAAGTAGGTATAATACGAAGAGATGGCTGTACAATGTATAAGTCTTTAAAAAAAAATTGAACAGGCGGCGCTTCGTTCTATACCCCCTTAAAAGTACTCATAATAGCTTTGCGTTTTCAAATGTCATCATTTACTACTATCGGCAAGTCACATAGTCGCGGTTACCAAACGTCATTTTTTTTAAACAGTCGCAATTACACTTTCATCGGACATGTCAGCTTCGGATTCTTCAAGTTGTCCATACCAGTGTTGAAGTTTCTTTCACCGTACAATCGTACCCAACCTAGCACTACAACCTCATGCTTTCATATTGTCAAGGAATTCTTTGGTGACTTCTAATATTCATATACATTTTAATTTCTTAACTCATGGAATCAACATGGATTACTTTGGGTATTCTTACCACTGATCAACACAAAACGCTCTGTAATATAATGTAAATACTCTGTAGTGTCAAATATTAAGAAACACTTTTTCTTAATTACATAAAAAACAAAAATTGAAGCAGAGAAGCATCCCTATAGTTTTATGCTCACACCACCATTCTTCACGGCATAGTGTTCTTGGAATGACCTGGCAGGAGGAGGCTGGTTTTCTGTAGCCGCCATGCTTTAATAAAATGTGGACAGTTGAGTGATACTCAGCTGCCTCGGTGATACTGTCCGAGAGCAGTAAATCTTAACTTGCTGCTTTGCCCTGCCAGTCACAGGGGATGTGCAAATGTGTGAACTAAAACCCGGGTCTTGGGCTTTCAGTTCTACTTTCTGAAAAAAGAAAACAGTTTAGAAATAAAATAAAAATATTGAAAATAAACTAACAAATATTTTAAAATAATGCCCATCTAGAAAAAATTACAATTGAAATAATAAAGCAATCTTTCAGTCATTTTTCTTCTGCTATTGTCACTCTGAGATGGAGGTTGCAGAAGAAGGCGACACAAACACCATTTCATGAGCCCCTACCACTTTCTGTTGCTGGCATATTGGTAGAAGAGCCTGGGACTTTCTTGTTTTTGCCTCCTAGGCTGAGAGCTGTCAGGCCTCCCCTGCTCGCTATCCAGCAAACACAAATCTTCTCTGTGAGCTTATACAAACTGTGAACAACAAAAAGTGCAGAGAAAGTTAGTTTCTTATTAAAACATAAACTTTATTAAATCAATTAAAATAATTATAAATATAATGTTCCCAAGAATTAGCCTGATTATAACTTGTAGCGAAATATTAAAAATAAGTGTTGAAAATAGATAGACTGATCTACTGAAAAAAATAGTCATAAAATGGCAGATATATCACCAAGCTGCGCTGTGTTCAGGCGCGGGCTGGCATGTTTCGGCCCAGGGGGCGCACAGGCACATCGTGTGTGCGCGGCCGCATCACGTGATTATTAGCGTCAATTACACATCAATATTACCGGCGGGATGCGGTCGCCGGTAATATTGAGAAATTATTTCATCCACGTAAGGGTGATGGGGGGAGGCGGCCGACCCGAACAGCCGTTAGACTGAGCGGCCCAGGTGCCTGCTGCCCCCCTGCCCCCCGATCCAGCCCACCCCTGGCTGTGTTCATGATTGGTTAATATATTATTTTGTGTAAACAATAATATGTAGCTTCTTAATATATTATATTTGTAAAGTCCTTAGTCTGTGACCGACATATTAGCACAAATAGAGATGTCTAAACCACCTAATTAGTCCAAGATTTTTGTTAAATTCAAAGCATCGATTGTATTTTTTCACTGGTGGTAATACATAGAGTTTAGGCTGAAATTAACTTGAGAGAGTATATGAGCCAAAAGAGACATTGCTATTGCTAAGAGTGTAAGAGATCGTTTGCATATAATAATTACAAGTTCTCTGTCTAACTGAGCTACTTGGCAATGAGGCAATATTGAGTTCGCACTACAGAGTGTCAAATCCTAAATAAAGCTTCTATCTCCCTTCATAAATTGGTATTCAGTTTCCCATCTATTGTATTGTTATTAATGGTCAGGGCATCAGGCTATCTAATTAGAACACAACGAGGCGAACGCCGACGAACATTTCGCATACTCGCTTTATCTAGGCAAAAAAGGGCCTTTATCTAGATAGCAAAGGAGTCATCTACTTACTGGAATGCCCATGTGGTAAACAATATGTAGGCATAAATATTCAAAGCCTGCATGTACATATCTCAGAACATCACAGGAACATCAGAAAGAGGTTTGAGGCACACAGTGTCTCTAACCACAACGTTCCAAAACCTTGGAGCAGAGGAGATTATATTAGTCACATATCTAGAGAAGAGAGCAGGTGGATTTATAACCTTAAAACCCTGACACCCTATGGGTTAAATATTAATTTATGAATCCATAATCTTTTATAGTGCTGCTATCCTGATCATTTCATCGGAGAGAGAATATGTGTAAAGACTCTAATGGGTATATTTACTAAACTACGGGTTTGTAAAAGAGGAGATGTTGCCTATAGCAACCAATTCTAGCTGTCATTTATTTAGTGCATTCTACAAAATGACAGCTAGAATATGGTTGCTATAGGCAACATCTCCACTTTTTCAAACCAGCAGTTTAGTAAATCTAGCCCTAAGTCAGAACCCAGAGACGGTGGGTCCAGTGAGCTGCCCAGACATGACCTGATTAGTAAATTGCCTGAAGGGTCATCTGTCATTTTTACGATGACTGATGACACTTTATCAGGGTAAAAGATGGTAATAATTAAATAGACCCCAAACTGATAAAGACTCTGGGTGATCTGAGTAGCAGTGACTGCTCTGGAGCTGAGAAGGCAGAGGACAGCAAGCTAACCAGTGAGTAACTGAGGTGGAATGCATTCTGTTATGGCAAACTGTTTATTTTCCTCTTTTGTTTGACTTTCTATCCTGCTGCTGTGCTTTAGGGGCAAGGGTCCATTCAAAATATTAACTTTTATTTTTACAGCCACAACATATTATCTTTACATACAAAAGTTTAATCATTCACATCAATCCCTGCCACAGTGGTGTTTACAATTTGAATTTCTTTACCACACATACACACTAGGGTCAATTTTGCCTACAGTCAATTAACCTACCAGTTAGGGTTGTCAATAACAGAAAAAAATGAAGGAGCTTCAAAGACATGTTATTATTCTGTCTGCAGTGGGAAAGTGTTTGTTACACAATAATAATAATACAACTTCCTTTAATCATATTAATAACTAATTTCATTCAGTTATGACCCAATTTACAACATTTTCGCTATTTTACGTCGAATAACAAGGGGCATTATTTTGCTAAACCTTTTTAAACTTTCACCTTGCACCACATCAACTGTAAACAGGGAGTCCCAGCTCTTACGCATCCCAACTAGAGATCTGTAACTCATGCGATTCCTTTGTTTGATAAATTAATCCATCATTAATTTACCATACTGTATTATTAAAAAAAATTATTACATTTTTACTTCGCAAAGATAACTTTGAAATCATAGACACAGTACATAAATTGTTTACATACAGTACTTTAATACATTATAGTTTAAGGAGATATGTGTTTTTTACGATTAGTGTTTTTCCTAGATTTAACTACGTGTATTTTGAATGGGAAGGATTGTTTTGTAACAAGCGAGTCATAGATATTATATTATAGTTACCATGGTGACACCATTTTTGGATTACTGTCATGTGACCAAGACTCCCAAACCCACACAGGCGAGTAAGTAATTAATTAATACATAGAGTGTCTTATAAGGAGATACAGGGAAGTGGGAGGTTACAACCCTGAAAAAGTCATGACACTATGCCATAATGCATCAGATGATCTCCCACACGTTGTTTAAGTTTGGCTTCATTTTTGAGGCTGTAGCATGGAATCTATCTGGACACAATCTTCTGCTTCTGTTGAGAGCTCCCCCTTACAGATAAAGGCTAAATATTGATTTTGATGTAAGGATATTTAATCGTGTTTTTTCATTTGTTTATTAAAAGTAGTTTTTTACACATAGGGTCCATTTTGGGCCATTCTTATTGGTTTTAAACTAGACTGCGGTCCCATGGAAAGCCTATTTAACAAGGATAGCTGCAGTTGTCCTATCGCCATCTCAGGATGGTGATAGCAGAGAATATTAAAAGAAAAAAATACTCTACTTACTTAAATTAAGCATTTTTTTCATTTTGGAGCTGTACTAAAATATTTATTATTATGTTTTAGATTTTTTTTCAAATATTAATTTATTTTGTTGTTGAAACTTGAACTAAAAGTCATGGCTTCCAATTCCACTATCCAAAACTGGGTCATGTATGCACAGATACATGCAGGACTCTTCATATATCTGATAGCCAGTGTCACCAGGAAGCTGAGTATCACTAAGCTGCCCTGACAAAATTTTATTAGTAACTTGCAGCTCTACAAGGATTAAAGGACCAAATAGGGTTTGAGGTTGGGTGGGGTATGTGATAGGTAAGACCTAAATGCTGACAACAGTTACAACAATATGTTAAAAGAGACAGAAGTAATCTCCAACAAGGATAAAATTAGATGTTTTGAAATACTGACATACCAGAATTCAGTGACGTCACTTCTAAGGGCTGCAGGTCCTCACATTGCCCCCTTTATAGAATCAGCCCTTAGAAGTGACTTGAATTTCACTGTCAATTCCCCCAACGCACACAGAGTCCCAGCTCTACTCTCAAAATAGCAGGATTAGGGCCTCTTCTGTATCTGCACCAGACCCGCATATGCTCGTAGAGGCCCTGGGAAGCTAGACATTCCATGCCTATTCACCTCATCAATTGAGCAATCTCAACCTTCTGCCAATCTTAGTACTGACTCCATCTATCTATAAGGGTAAAATGTAAATTGTTGCCCATATTTTTGATTGGCCAATGACCTCTGCCTGCCTGTGTGTGCGGTCATCTGTCCATCTGCTGGCTACACTAATAGGTATCCATATGAACCGGACACACAAACCAAACATTAGGATCTGTCCAATATGTCCACCCATGTGTGTGGCCAAAGTGGCATCTAGGACAAATGACAGGTTCAGCCCTTATGAACAACAGTTGCTAACATTAAAAAACAGACACTGTCCCAAGGAGTTTAATTATGCTAAAAATAAATACATATTAAGGACAGACAATACATTTTACCTAATGGTACAACATAGAATACTAACTATAATTCAATACTAACATTTAAAACTAGTTTGCCCATGACTTAACTGAGATAAACATATTTATGATAACAAGTATTATTTACAAAATACAAAAGCACAATCCGTCTGCAAATACCATTTTGTGATCGTATCACCTGCAAATACTCCTATTATAGGCAAGCACATGGATGTGCGAAATTTGCACTACCTTAGATGAGAGGGGAGGAATGGGGTAGCTTTTTGGTAAGTGAAGATTACTGACGTGGAAAAAGTAAATTTAATTTTGTGGGAGAGGGTTACTTAAATAACGGTGTAGAGAGGGTATATTTACAGGTGCATTCCCATAGCTTTTTTTCTTCCCATAAAATGTCATGATATTTGTGCTGGAGATCAGGCCTTGTTTCTGTACCTGCCTTACAACTGTCACATTTCCGTTAAGGGGATTATCCTGTGCCTAGAAATTTACCCACAAACAGCATACCTTGCAATATTTAAAATATCTAAATCAGAAACAGACATGCCTCCTTCAAAAGGAGGGCATGTCCATGTAACATTAGGGGCATGGTCAAATCACAACAGGCACGTCACAAGGACATAGCTATGTACCCGGGGTAGTGTCTAGCCCATCAAAGCCCTAGGCTACCCTAAACACTCTTCCCCTCAAATCACCCTTGCTGCGGACACCATAGATACCTGTCTCTGCTGCAAGGGGCACCCTCTTACCATGGTGAATTAATAAATACATCAGCACAAAAGGCACATTATTTCCTAAGACCATAGGGAGATGTCCATAGAGCTGTGGAAGCATGTAACTCTGCCTTCTGTTTAAATGTATCTGGTAACCCTTTGACTTTTGCACCTTGCTGCCAAAAGCAAATTATTTGCTGTAAGTCTGTTAAAGGGCTTGGACAAACAGACGTCTTTTAAAAATGTGCTTTTTCCTTAATGGCGCATCCGCAACCAATGGAACAGGACACACAAGTGAGCTTTTTAGCAGTGATTTTTCTGTGCAGTGTTCTGTTAAATATAGCATGTGTGTCACTAACATTTCGTCTATATCTCCTTACTTAGCACAATTTTTATTACTTTTTTTAATTTTTACATTTCAGCTTATATCATGGTTTTATGAACATACTTGAAAAAAAGGTATAATAAATCCCGCACAGAAAAAAAGGTAAGAACAATGCAGCAAGACACTGCTTTTTTCCTTTTTTAATAATGTCCTTATAGCCGAGGCTGAACTGTGGCTATATTAATTTTCTTTACCATATTGCAAATTACTGCTGGAACTATTTATGATTGTAAATATTACACCTTCCAGAATATATTTGGGCTATATTCCCTTCTTGCGTTCATTGGTATCCTGTTTGACCTAAGAGAATTGGAAACCTTTAGCCTCCCACTGTCCCTGACCCACACTTGCTGACCTCAAGCCTGTTTCTTGGGTTAATGTTCTACTGATTGGTACAGAGCATGACCCATCAGAAATTCTCTCATGTGCAGATAACTCTTATCATATCCAAATAACAGACAGAAAATCCCACAGACTCTGCACCTCTCTCATCCCTGCTGTCACTGATTACCAGAGGAAGCTCACATTCCTGTTCTTTGATTTTACACACTGACACATCCTTTCTAGACAAGATTATTCCTCATGAAATGTAATATCAAACAACACATTTACATATGCAATGGAATGCTGGAAAAAACAATGAGGTTATATACAAAGGCTTCACTTAGAAATGGGCACATTTTGCAAGAAAAAAAAAAAGTAAACATACTTCCATGTGGTTATGTCGAGTAAAACGTATCTCAAGATGTGTCCAAGTTAAATACAGTAGTATTTGTCCCAAGAGTACAAGTGTGTATGCTTTCTGCTAATGATATGGCAGAGGTGCGGCTTGATAATATAGTTAAATACAAATGTTAAAATTAAGTGGGCTAGGTGTCATAGCAAGAGACAGAATGTTTCGGGAAGAAACACCCCTGAAAAGTTGTGTATCACAACACCCACCTGATTCACAACTCTGGTTAGCCTTTGAAATATATCCCATAGATTGTAAGCTTTTGAGCAGGGCCCTCTTACCTCTCCGTCTGCCTGTATTATCCATGTATTGTTTTATTACTGTGTTTGTTCCCTACTGAAAAGCGCTACAGAATTTGCTGGCGCTATATAAATATGTGTTGATGATGACGATGATCTTTGAGGTGTATTGTCTTATAAGCTAACACTATTATTAATAGGCATTATTTTTACTATTAGCCTTTATTTGTATATCTTGAACATATTCTGAAGCACTGTACAATTGTAGAACTTTAATTCCAGTACATCAGTTCTTACTTTACTGGAGCTTATAGTCTAATTTCTTTACCACAGGCACAGATATAAGCGATACAAGAACACATACCAAGACCAGTGTATTCAAATGCCAATTGACATACCAATATATTTTTGGACCGTGGAAACACCGGCTCCACAGATTGGCCGCGGGCCAATCACGGCGCCCGGCCACGGACCAATCGCGGCGCCCGGCCACGGACCAATCACAGCTCCTGGCCGTGATGAGGTCATAGTGGAGTGCCCGGCCCAGGGATATGGTCGGCGCCCACGTGGAGGCCACGCAGTGCGGTGGGCAGTGCAGCTGGAGAGAGGAAGTCCTGAGAGAGCAGCAGGAGCGGCAGCAGAGACTCAGTCTGACCCCACAGCAGCAGCAGCGGCAGCCGCCGCAGCAGACATCACCAGAACCAGTCCAGACAGAGGAGCTAGTCTGTCTGCTGGAGGCAGAGCAGAGCAGATAGCCGCGGAGCCAGAGCACGGCAGGACCGAAGAGGAGCTACGCTGACGTCGCGAGCGGAGGGCCTAGACCAGGTAAGACCCAAGTGGGGACCAGCTCTCCTGGGCCCACGCCCGCAGGCTATCGGTCACTATTCACTCGGGCCCAGGGCCTTCTTCCTTCGGCCATTAAGTCCGCCCTCCCGTTTGGTAGCTCTCGTTAGGTCACCTAGGGCATCAGGCCCTGAGTAGACCCCATAGGGCGCGAGGCCCTCAGGTCAACCCCCGGCCCTTAGTCCCCATAGAGCACCAGGCCCTGAGTAGGCCCATAGGGCACCAGGCCCTGAGTAAACCCCAGAGGGCGCGAGATTTAGGCCCCTCAGATGGAAGCCTGCCTTTGTTTCCCCCCCTCCCATTTCCTATCAGTATCACCACCTTGGGAGCAGGGTAGGGCAGGAATTCACACACTCTGTATTGATATTGTACTGCGCAATTGAATATTGTATTTGTATTGTACTTTGCCATTGATAGTGTCGTGGGTATTGTACTGTGCAATTGAGTATTGTATTGGGGGTATTGTACTGTTGTGGGTGGGTTTGTACGGTGTAGTGGGTGGTTGGGGTGTGTTGTGTCTCCCCGCAGGGGTCGGAAGGTGGTGTGTTGGGACTGATCGCGGGGTGGACTCAACTCGTCCCCTGGCTGTGCGTACGGTCTGGGAAGGGCAAGTGGGGCGAGCTACGTCCCACCCCAGGGAGAAGGACTGCGGAGGGTCTCCCGAGCCGGGGGGACCGTGACTGCAGCAGAAGCCTCCTCCACTTGACGGGTTCCGCCCGTAGCGACCCTCGGGATCAGGTGAGAACATTTCCTCTCATTACAGGGGACTCTCTAAAACGTTCTTCGGGAGTACCGCCCTCACAGGACCATGGGAAGAAACTAGAGTACTAGAGAAAAGTTATAAAATTGCCTTTTGCAAGCATACCCATTGGTTTATGATTTTTGTGCTAATACATAAATATAGTTTTATTATATGTGGGTGGTCCTATCTAGAACGCCTAAGTCATAAGCAGCAGGTAGCCTGAGGGCAGCGTGCATCCTGACTAATCTTCACCTGCAGCTCCCAAGCTCCTTCCTATTTTATGCCCCAATCAGCTCTAGCTCTTATTCTCTACTTTTTGCCACATAGAACTTCACATGGAGCCCTAGCTCCTATTTAATAAGAGATTAGGCAGTGGGTTACGCTCTGCTGGTCATAAAGCAGAAGATAAGACTGAATTTGATTGAAAACAAGGTAAAGAATTTTTAGGCAGGCCTGGTTAATCACCAGTGTGCTGTAAATTTGTTTCACTTACACTTGTTAACACATATTTTCTAGCATGGGGCACATTAAAAACAAGTGCAACATCAAACCTTTCTGCAGAATTGCGTTGGGCCTGTTCCAGCTTTACACCTACCTTTCAAAAAATTACAAAAAATATGGTCACCAGGGGCTGAACAGGCAACAAGAAAATTTGAGTAGTGGTCTGTCGATGCTTTTGTAGTCTCCCAGGCCAACCACTCTAGTATTTTGTGCATGCACAATCTTCTAGCGCATGCAACCTCTGCACATGTGTGAACTCAGAAGAGTCTTCCACTCTGCTCTTGTGAGCAGTTTAGGGGTGGAATGGACCTGGGGTTATCAGCGATACAAAATGTATTGCCACTTGTATTTACAATGCCAGGGCTCATTGGTGAGCCCTTCTAACTCTGCTGGCAAATGGAGGATCTGACCCCTGTGTGGCTATTGTGTATGCGTGGCTAATGTACGTTTTTCACTGCTTGATAAACTGGGTCACATCGCAGTCCCCATAGAAATCTATCGGTACTGCAGTGACCAGCATTAAACTGGTTAAGGCAGGAGAAATCAGAGATTTCTCCTGCTTTAACCCCTTGATGAATTAAAAGAAGAGCAGCGATGAACAGATTTTTGGCTTATCGCAGCTTAATACATAGACCCTTAGAGGGTCATACACGTGTCTCTTGAGGTGTATCAGGTTGCCTGCCACTAAACTAAGTAATTTGGTGTGGGCCATAGCAGTACCAGTGCTGTTTTCTGTATTTGCATCTCCCACTGAATGTTACCCAAATGTAAGGCATACCATATCATATCGACATACTGTGTATAACTTAAAAACATCCCAGTGTCCAGCATAAGTCAAGAATGATGCCAAATTAGCATGCTCTTTCCTATGCCGTGGCTTCATCTCTGATTGTGGTAGTTGATATATTCTCTGACCCAGGGCCATCTTAACAACATTATGGGCCCCTGGGCAAAGCAGTACACCGGGGCCCCTATATATATATATATATATATATATATATATATATATATATATATATGTATAGAGATACAGATATAGATATAGATATAGAGATAGATAGATGTACTTGCTCAGTGACCCTTGAAGGTTTTTTTTGCAGGTTTTTGCTTTTGCAGGATTATTTATTCTAATTAAGAGCCCTGCCTATGGGGCCCCCTTGCCTGTGGGTCCCCCGGGCACCTGCCCATCGTGCCCAATGAAAAAGGTGGCCCTGCTCTGACCCCTCACCTGGTCTACAGCAAGTACACATGATGATTGCAAAAGAAGTAATAAAAATGCAGTATGAGATGCTGCGTGTTTGACTAGAACTATTTGCCTGAACAAAGAATTTCTGTTTCATAGTCATGCTTGCAACTCTCTAGCTGAGCTTAGAATCCTCGGGATTGTAATGTCACAAGGACAATGTCAGCCTGCTGGCCTAGTGACAGGAGTCTAGAAATAGCTTCAGTTAAAAGACAATGATTGTTTAACTGAAACAAATAAAAGCTTTATTACAGAAAAATATTTATTTCAATGTGGTCATATCTCAACAGTAAGGAAGATATTAAGCATCATTTGAGAACAACTTCTTCATTCAAGATAAAACAGGCTGTAGAATTCTGACTAGAAACCTTATAAATCCAAGCAGAAAGCTCACAGAGGAGCTGTGGAGACACCTTACAAGACAGGTGAATCCGTATGAGATAGTGCCCTGAATGGGGCGTTGAAGTCGAATAACTAGATGAAGTTGTTCTAAATTAATAAATATTGATTGTAATGGTTTTCTGTGCGATTGGTACGCTATGTCATATACTCATATCAGGGTTAAATACGCAATCATACAGGTAAAAAGAGCAAATACACTTACATTCACACCTACACTTTTAAATAGTTCACATTTAATAAAGTCCCAACTCATATTCTTTTATTATTAAGAATTAGAGATTATTTATACAAGGATAAATCTACATTAATGATATTTATGGTTCAGGAGTTAAGAAATGTATGGTGTTTGTTCTTATATTAATCCACATTTACCAGCAGGAATCCGCTATCATGGAGAGAAGCAATTACACATAGTGGTCGCTAGTTATGATTAGTATAAGATTAAATCTTATAGATACTCTGTTAATGGGTTAGTTCAAACTAGATTTTAGATGGTTCATTGAGGCAAAACATGAACACAGCTGTTGGAGTTAGTTGTCCCCACCTTTGGTAAAGGATCGTTTGAACTAATCTATGACCTGCAGTCTACTGGAACATCATACACCCTCAACCAATGAAGAACTTTCTTAGTGTTATCTGTGTATACATTGTGACATCATCACTGCTTTTTTTCCTATGTAAACTCTATATAAACTGCCCACTCATGCAGTAACAGTCTCTTTTTGACCACAGTGTCAAAGTCGTATAATTTGATGAACGAAAGTATATTGGTTAACATTGTTTTGTTGTGGGATTGCACGATACACGTGGCATACTGCGATCACACGGTAAAATACGTACACACTCGCACTACAACATTTAGTTATTTATATTTTTCATATATAGAATGATTCCGATCCACAGTGATTTATGAGCAAATAGTATTTAGTTTATTATTAGTTTATATATTATGATTATATGTATGCTTTAGTGTTATTTAAGGTTCAGGTTATAGGAAATGTGTCATGTCTGATATAATTTTATTCCCCTATTCATCAGCAGTTGTCCGGTTCTTTCGCCGTAAAGGTCGCATATTGCATACTCTAGTTATTGATGTTAGGGAATAAATAGTCAGAGTGATATCAAACTGTAAAATGCTAATGGACTAGTTGTAACTGGTTTCTGGGCGGGAGAATCATCTGGAATGTTGACCTCAGCCTTTGAGGGGGTTGTTTGAACTAGCCTATGACCTGTTTACCCTGGACCCACCTGAAGTCTGAACCTATAGAAGCAAGCCACGTCATCTGCATTGTTCTCTCTGTAACAATGAATGTATATAATCATAGCTGCACTCCCACTAGCTTCAGTCATTCTCTGACCACAGTATTCAAGAGTGAACTACTGTTCACTGGTACCCGTGGGAGCGCAGCGAAGCGCATGCGAACGCAGCGGTATGTATGTATCTTTTGGTATTGGCTGTACTGTACTGTATTATATAATAATAATAATGTATTGAACTGTTAACTTTTTACATCTGCTAAAATAAATTACTTTGTGCCTTGGAAACACAATACAATCGCCTATGCAATGCTTACTTGAAAACGATAGAATTACTTTATTAACAGACTTCAGGATTGATGAGCTGTTACTGGATTCAGTGTGCAAGCGCAATGTATCGGTTATACTTTCTTGTATTTTGTTAATGTAACCTTGGAGCCAACAATTTCAAGTGAAAAACAAATATACATTTTTTTTGGCCACAATATTATGGTTGCATAAGTGTGCACACAACTAATACTTTGTGGTAGCTCCTTTTGTTCTATTAGTATTGCTGTGGGTTTTCTTAATGAATCAACTTCACACACCAGAACTTTGCAATTCTATCTCAATCTTCCCTGCAAAAAACATTCAAGGTCCATCAAATTACGAGGGGGTCTCTGAAGTCATTCCTTGATTGACTTGGATGTGTGCTTTGGATTGTTATTATATTGTAAGCAGTGGTCGAAGTGGAAATTTAGAAGTGGTGGTATGGAAAATGTAATGGGAACGTAAGTCAATGGAATTTGATAGTTTTACATTGAAGGCAGTAGGAGAAATGGCAGAATGGCATACCACCGTATACACCCCCACTTCGACCACTGACTGTAAGGTGAAATTCCTCTTCATCTTTCTAACAAAGTCCAACTGGTTTTGTGCCACAATATCTTAATTTTTTGAAGCTATTAATTCTTCCCTCTATCATGATTAGAGCTCCTGCCCCAGGTGACGAGAAGCAGTCCCAAAGCATGATAATGATACCACCATACTGCACAGTAAATACGGTGTTCTTTGGGCGATAAACTGTGTTGTCTTTACGTTAAACATCTTTTATAATTATGGACAAAATGTTCAACATTGGTCTCCACAGACCATAAGATATTTTCCCACATGGTATGGGGTGATTGCATATATTTATTTAGCCCAGATATGTGCAGAATACATGCAGGGGGTGACCATTTCATGTCAGAAATTCCTGCAGCTCCTTCATTGTTGTCATAGCCCTCTTTGTAGCCTCCCTAGGGAGTTTTCTCCTTGGCCTATCACCTACTTTGGAGGGATGTCCTTATTTTGTCAATGTCCCTGTTGTTCCACCTATTCTCCACTTATTCATGATAGTCTCCACAGTGATCAATGGTGCAAGTAATGCATTTGGAATTTCTTTATATCACCCTCCTGATTGTCACTTTGCTACAATGAGATCCCATAGAGGTTTTGAAAGCTCCTTACGGACCATGGCTATCCCAGTAATCCACAACCATGAAAACTGCAAGAAAATCCTTCAGGAACAGATGATTTGGTTCTAATCATAATCATTTCTTTGCTGGCAGGTGTATGCTAATCACCTTTGACCATGATTTTTGAATGTGAATGGTTAACTCTGAATAGAAAGACTTATTATTATTTTTCCCTCCAAAATTTGAGAAATGTGTTTCTCAATTAATTTTGATGGTCGCAAGGGTCATGATCTATCTTGATTTGATGCTGAGCATTGCAACTATCTGCAATTTCAATAAAGGTGTGTTTCATTTTTATACCCAACGGATGTATATCGCTATATATATATATATATATATATATATATATATGTATACATATATATATATATATATATATATATATATATATATATACATACAAGTTAACCCGTGCATGATACTCATGCATTCTAGTCAAATCAAGCTACTTAAGGTGTTAAAAAGGTTCTTGTCATGCATTTAGGCCTAGCCCAGGCCTCCTCAGGGGAAGAGCGTTACTTCCCGACGCAAGCGCCCTTTTTTAACATGGTTAAAATGAAAAATGTTTGTTCCCCGGGGCGATGTTAGGGTGGGGCGATTTAGGCCCCGCCCCTTTCTGACTTCTGAGGCTGCCGGGGCTGCACAGTATGTGCAGGTCCGCTCGACAGTAACAGGCAGGGACAGTGTGCTGCCCGGCTGCTCTGATTGTGTTTAAAACACAATCAGAGCAGCCGGGCAGCACACTGTCACTGCCAAACGGACCTGCACATACTGTGCAGCCGTCGGCAGCAAACCCCTGCTAGGGGGGGCGATTGCCCCGATCGCACCCCCCTGGATTCGCCACTGTACACATGTGTGTTCATGAGGTAAAATTACCTCACGAAAATGAGTTTGATCCCTCAACTCGTCAATAATGTCAGTATACCAAATTTCAGCCCTTTTTGAGTTTTTTTTTCCACACACACACGCTAAGAATTTAGTAGGTCAGTTAACCCGTGCATGATACTCATGCATTCTAGTCAAATCAAGCTACTTAAGGTGTTAAAAACTCCCCACTGTCACCCCCGGCAACCACCAACCACTCCCAACTGTCACTTCTCCTTCAAGAAATATATAGGTCAGTGTATAACTCTGCCCAGCAGGTGGCACTGCAGTTTGGTTTTTTTTTTCCACACACGCCACTAGCCATTTATATAGTAGATATATATATGTATATATACATAGTCCTTGTATCTTATATCTTGTATCTTATACAAGAATATACACATGAAGACTCTTATCATAGGCTTGAGTAAATAAATGAAATTTAAGAGCACGTTTGGTGCCTTGTAGAGTGGATGCCATCGAGTGTGGAGCCGTCTGGATGAAGTCTTGGAGGTGGAAGTGGGAAGAGGTAATAAGTGAGGCGGCAGTTGTTGTCAGATTGGGGGAGACTATGCAGCCGAATGGAGTGTGGGTAGAGATGAGGTTGGAGATGCAGGGGGCATTATTTCAGAGCATTGTACGTGAGGTTGAGGAGTTTCAATTACATTTTTTAAGCCACATGGAGTCAATGTAGCAACTGGCAGAGAGAGACAGCAGAGATATAGCATCAGGAGAAAAAAAAGGCTACAGTAGCAATAAGGATAGACTTAAGAGAGACAATGTGGGAGTTGGGAAAGCCATAGAGAAGGAGGTTACAGTAATGAAGGCAAGAAATTGCGAAGGGGTGAATACGAGTTTTGTTAGCTTCCATGTTGAGAAAAGGCCAGATCTTGGATATATTCCGTAAGTGGAGGCAAGATTTGGAGGGGGACTATATGTGAGGTTTGAAGGAGAGGGAGGAGTCAAAGATGACACTTCTGCAGTGAACTTGAAGGACAGAGAAGAGGGTAGTCTTATCAACAGAAAGAGAGAGCTGGGATGAGGGAACCCCTGAAGGCATGAAGGCAATTATTTCAGTCTTGGTAATATTGAGTTTAAGAAAGCACTATCTAAGATGAGATGGCAGAAAGAAAGGAGGAGACACAAGAAATAAGAGAAGTTGAGAGGTCAATAGAGGAAAGATAGATTTGGGTATCGGCATACGGGTGGAACCAGAGGTCAAATGAGCTGGCAAAGCCTCAAAGAGAGTAGTTGTAGAGGAAGAAGAGCAGAAGTCTCAAGAACGGATCCTTGTGGACCTTCGACAGGTAAGGAAAGAGGGGGAGGTGGAGTCGGTGTGGAGACTGAAAAGAAGTAGTTGGTGAGATAACAGGAAAACCAGAAGAGAACAGTTTTTTAAAAGTCTATAGATTGGAGGCATTGGTCAATGGTATCAATGCCAGCAGAGAGGTCAAGAATGATAAGAAGGGAGAAGTGTCCTTTAGATTTAGCAAGAGAGAAAGTCATTAGTGACCTTAGCAAGGGCAGATTCTGCGGAGTGGACAGAGTGAAATTCAGATTGGAGTGTGTAAAGCAGAGATTAAGATGAGAGACAGAATGTGAGATGGCTGTTGACAACACATTTGAGAATTTTGGAGGCAAAAGGAAGGAGTGAGATAGTGTGGTAAGTACAGTCATGGCCAAAAGTTTTGAGAATGACACAAATATTGGTTTTCACAAAGTTTGCTGCTTCAGTGTTTTTAGACTTTTTTGTCAGATGTTACTATGGTATACTTAAGTAAAATTACAAGCATTTCATAAGTGTCAAAGGCTTTTAATGACAATTACATTAAGTTTATGCAAAGAGACAATATTTGCAATGTTGACCCTTCTTTTTGAAGACCTCTGCAATTCGTCCTGGCATGCTGTCAATCAACTTCTGGGCCACATACTGACTGATGGCCGCCCATTCTTGCCTAATCAATGCTTGGAGTTTCTAAGAAGTTGTGGGTTTTTGCTTGTCCACCTACCTCTTGAGGGTTGACTAAGTTCTCAATGGGATTAAGGTCTGGGGAGTTTCCTGGCCATGGACCTAAAATTTCCATGTTTTGATCCTCGAGTCACTTAGTTATCACTTTTGCCTTATGGCAAGGTGCTCCATCATGCTGGAAAAAGCATTGTTCGTCACCAAACTATTCTTGGATGGTTGGGAGACGTTGCTCTTGGAAGTGGTTTTGGCTCTTTTCTAAGGCAAAATTGTGAGTGAGCCCACTCCCTTGGCTGAGAAGCATCCCCACACATGAATGGTCTCAGGATGCTTTACTGTTGCCATGACACAGGACTGATGGTAGCGCTCAACTTTCCTTCTCCAGACAAGCATTTTTCCAGATGCCCCAAACAATCTGAAAGGGATTCATCAGAGACAATGTTTTTACCCCAGTCCTCAGCAGTCCACCCGCAAGAGTGCACCGCGTTCTTTCTTGCTCCCAGCGGTCAGAATCTCTGGTGGCCGCTGCCGTGCCTTCCTGATGGCGGGTGCCATCTTGATTTCGAGTCCGCGCATAGGAAGACCCGTTCTTCTACTTAAGACCTCCCACTCGATCCCTATTGGTCCTAATCTACTGGAGGGATATTTAAAACACTTGACCTAGCTGTCAGGTGCCTGTTCTTTGTGCTCACTTCTCTGTAAGTGCTTGGACCTGGTTCATTCTCTCTTTCTGCTCCTGGAATCCTCACAGATTGTGTTTTGGACTATCACGCTGTTCCAGTGACTCCATTATTATTATCTACACTGTGTCACCTCCTTGTGTACATCTGAAATTCAATACCTCCTGTCTGCAGACTACATATTGAACTTCCACACTGTTCCAGTGACTCCATTATTTTTATTATCTAATCTGTGTCACCTCCTCGTGTACAGCTGTAGTTCAGTACCTCCTGTTCGCAGACTACATTTTAGACTTCCATGCCATTCCAGTGACTCTACTACCTGCTATTCTCTCGGTTCATTTATCTCTCAAGTGGATCTGTCTGGTACTTTCCCAAGGGGCTGCAACCTGCGGGACAGGGGCTGTAAAGATCATACCTCCTTGCGGGGGCTCCTGGTGAAGACCACCTGTTCAGTTAGACTCCGCCAAATCAGGCAGATCCAGGGGATCCTAAGATCACCCATGAATTTCGTGACACAGCAGATTTTGTGAAAAATAATTTTTGTGTCATTCTCAAAACTTTTGCCCATGACTATAGAGAGAGAGAGGAATGGTCAAGGTACAGGTTTTTGAGTTTGGGGGAGACGATTGCATATTTGAAGAAGGATAGGAAGGTAGCAGAGGAGAGGGATAGGTTGGGAAGGTGGAAACAGGGCTTGAGAGAGAGAGAGGAAGTAAGAGGAGAAAGGCTCGAGTTGGTAGGTGGAGAGGGGTGAGGAGGATAGAAGGATGCACACTTCTTCTGGAGATACCAGAATGAAAGAAGAGAAGGTGAGTGGTGGTGACAGTGGGAAGCAGGGGATGAAGATTGCATCCACAGGAGAGGACGGAAGGAGGGAGAATGTGGGTAGGGAGGGGCTGAGACTGTGGAGTGAGAAGGGACTGATGGGAGAAGATATCAAGATGAATGAACTTAATTTTGGAGAAGTCAGTAGCAAAGTCAAGAGCAGAGAGTGAGGAGGGGAGTGGGGGGGGGGGGGGTGAAGTGAGTTGAAGGTAGCAAAGAAGCAATGTGGGTTAGAGGATAGGGAGAAAATGAGAGCCTTGAAGTAGGACTGTTTAGAAAGTGATAGGCAGAAATGTAAGAGGTGAGAATGAACTTGAAGTTAGCATGAGTGTGTGACTTGCTCCAGAGCTGTTCACAGGAGCATTTTTGAAGATAGCAGATAAGTGTGGAGAGCCAAGGTTGAGGCGGTGACCAATGGAGCTTGATAGTGACAGTTGGGGTGAAAGTCAAGTGTAGTGGTGAGGGTGTAATTATAGATGGAGACAGTCTGATTGGGGGAAGAATGGATGGTGATGTGGGAGTAGACTGAGACCAGGGAGTAGGTAACGTGGTAGGATCTATGGTATCCAGGTTAAACCTGGTAAGAGAACCTTTAGGTGATGAGGGAGAGGAGGTCCATTGAGTCTTTTTCATGCAGCACACAAATACTTGCTAGCTTTATTTTTACACTGAAATTTACAGTTGATCTAGGATATGCCCTACCCCAACCTTATATCTGTCCCCACAATTTAAATTTACCTTCCTCTCTAATGCAAAAAGGTTTTGCGAAGGTGCAAAGTTACTCATTTCTTTGCTTTACTTTCTTTAATGAATCAGGCCTCCTACCTCTGGCTAACACAACCACAACTTATATATGTATTGATTAAGAAAGGTCATAGATTCATGTGATCACTTTCTGGAGATAATCCCTACTAATCTCAAACTAGAGAGTTAAAGATACAGGGACTAATTCATTAAGGCATGCAAAACAAATGTAATTCAAGCATGCGCACCTCTGTATTCAACTAAAAGTGTTTCCACATTAGAAAACTATGGGGTTTTTTTCCCTATTTTTCCATGAAATACATTTATCATGGTGTTATTAATGTCTACTGTACATAAAATGCATTTTTATAGTTGTCTCGACTGCAAACACATGTTCTAACATACAAACGCTTCATCACTGTCAATCAAAACTTACAGCTGCTCTGTAGTTGTTGCAAGTAATATGCCTATAAATCAAGTACCTTAAAGATGCCCAAAAGTTTGAATCAGACACTGCTGCATGCGCTCATACTTAGCATGTCCTGTACATTGATTACATGCATACGCCTTCTCACTCCTCCGTTCCACCCCTGAAATCGCAGGCTGTCGGAAGAGTCCTTTGCGTTCAAAGATATATTGGATTTACTTGCATCCACTGGCGTATAGTCCGTTTCTGGGCATGCACAGTGCAATTTAACGCAAATATGTGTTAGAATGTTGCACTGTGTATTAAACTATTTTGTGTTAGAATGTTGCACTGTGTATAAACCTATTTTGTTTAAAAAAGTGCATTGAATTATTGCAGCTTAGTTGTCACAAATCTTGCATTTAAAATGTACTCTTCTTTGTGGTGATAAGAGCACACAATACATACCATAGTGTACAATACATATCATAATGGCATACAGCCTTGTCATTCAAACATTGCAATCTCATAAAACACAAAAATCCTAGACCGTAGAATTGCTTTGCTTCTCTATTGATACCCTGAAAGTCAATGTGAAATGTCCTGGCTCTTTATTTTACCTCTGATCTCAAAACACCAAGAAAGATTATCTTTGAGAAGTTTATACTTGAAAGGACATGATAAACATCCTTGCTGCCGCTCATAGCCATTTTTAAACTAAGTGGTCTATTTGTTGAAATGTGTTGATAAGGCTGATTTTCTTTCTCCGCAATTTACCAATTTACCATATCAGGTTGACCATCACTAATTTTGTGTAAGCCACAACTCCAATAATCAACAGTGATGGATGAACTCTGTATTAAGGACTTGATTTAATTTGTGTACAACTTTATAACTGCCATTTCACATGCACAAATGCTGCACATGATGAAGTTAAGCAATGTAGAAAAATTAAAGAAGATTTCAATCTAGACTATAGCACAAAAACTGAGCATAGCAAATCAACAATTTATAATATCTTGAATAAGAAAGATAAGTATTTATTATTATTATTATTAACATTTATTTATAAGGCGCCACAAGGCATCCGCAGCGCCGTACAGAGACAAACAAAATTACAATACAATGGGAGACAGCACAGTACAGTAAACACAGCAACTCAGTAAGCTCAATGCACAGCTAGAGAGGGCGTGGTAGGGGGAGGGAGGATCCGCAAATGACGGGGCCCAAGAAGGAGGGCGCGGAAGACAGGGAGACCCCCAGGGGGGAGGAGGGAGCGAAAGTGGACGTGGAGTATGGTAAGTATCTAGCAAATCAGCAACAACCAGTTTGCCCATGAAAAACAAATGTAGTTAATGTTAGAAAAGTTATCAGAGCTGTAACATACATCTCTGAAACAAGTGTCTGAAGTCACCAAATACCTCTACAATGTGGGGCTGTAGAAATGAAACTCTACAGTTCACAGAGGACTTTAGCAGTACAATTTTAAAGGTTAACTCCAAACCTCCTATTACAAAAAATAGAAAAAAATAGAAAGGCTATATTTACACCAACACAAAGGGGTATATTTACTAAACTGCGGGTTTGAAAAAGTAAAGATGTTGCCTACAGTAAGCAACAAATCAGATTCTAGTTATCATTTATTTAGTACATTCTACAAAATGACAGCTACAATCTGATTGGTTGCTGTAGACAACATCTCCACTTTTTCAAACCCACAGTTTAGTAAATATACACCAAAATGAACAAGTAGTGTTAGCAGTGGCAAGGTGAACCTGTGGAAGAAGGAACAAACTGCAGATGATAAAAAATATATACGAGTGGAAATAGTGTCAAATGTAGAAAATCTAAAATCAGCCAAATTAATTGTCTGATTTAAATCTAATCTGAGCTGATTTCTTGATTGTTCTACAGTTATAATGCCATAAATAAAAAAAATATTTTTTATCTTAAACTGACAGCACAGCAAAATATTATTCCTGCTAGCATTTGATTTATTTTTTCTTTGGTAATTGTAGACATATATGTGAACTTACCCAACATAATACACTGGTGCAAACTATTTTGTTTCTTTTATTTCCTATCACGTACAGACTTGCATGTAATACACCTGGCTGCTTATCTTTGGTCAACAACAAGATCATGTCATATCCTGATGGTACCTCATGTCATATCAGATTTACTGTTCTTATCTTATACCAACATCTTGTAAACAAATCTCCAATTTCCTTACCTAGCAAAACAATACTAATCTATAATGTGACATTCCCTCTTTCTCTTTTTGCCTTCCTGGATGTTTTGACTTCAATGGATGCCATGTAACTACTATAACTTCTGGAAAAGGAGATGGTTATTTACAAAGTACGTTTAAGAGTATGCAACCTCTCAGCAGTTTACAGATTTGAGGGGATGAATTATATCTGCTTTTATTAATTTACTATTATTATGTGTGTGTAATTAGTTTATACAAATTAATTTTCCCAAAAAGTGAAATTACTCATCCCACACTACCTATATATATGATAAAATAGCTTGTTTATGCTTATTACAAATATGTTTGCCCAGAGGATTGAAAACATTACCTTTTCAAAGCAAGGAAAACAGATTCTGCATAAATGTTGCAGTGGGGAAAAATTACACACATACAAAAACTAGACCCCTTATAGCCTAGTGGCTTAATAGGAATTGCAGCTGTGCCTTTTATGTGACTGCGTTGCTCTAAGTGCAAGCATCTTTTTTACTGTGCCTATGGTGTTATGTTCATTTTATCGCTACCAATAAACATTGGCCAATGCGATTATTGTGGTTCCAATGCACAAAGATATTTAATTGCAAAATAAAGCAATATTTACAGCAAGCCATTATGATGCCTAAAAGGTATAACAATAAAACAGGAAAGTATAAAAACCCGAATAAATTACGTATATGTGCTTCCCCTGGGCCCAGGTTCAGATACAGTCATGTTGTCTGTTGTCAGGAAGAGAAAACAATGGCTCAGAGAAGCTTGCTTATATGCAGTTCAAATTATCATAAACAGTGATGATGTCACAATTTTGCACAGATAACACTAAGAGAGGTCTTCATTGGTCCAGGGTTAACGATGTTCCAGTTGTCTGCTGGTCATAGGTCAGTTCATATTATCTTCAACAAAGGGTGAAGGGCAACTACATGTCTTCCTGCTGAATAATAAGCTTTAATATGAGACCAAACTCTTTACCTTTTAGGGGTCCTGAATCATTAATACCTTTAATATAGTTTCATCTATGTATAAATAATCTCTAATACATTTTGCTAATAAATAAATGTGGATTGGAACTTTAACAAATGTATATTTATTTACAAGTGTAAGTGCGAATGTAAATGTGTGTATTATTAATCCGTGCGATTGCGTCATAACACGTGGCGTACTAATCGCAATTGCATGGTAAAACAATATTAAACAATATTAATTAATTTAGTCTACTTCATCCAATTATTTGACTTTCACAATGGGGTATATTTATCAAAAGAACGTGATGTCAAATATTTTCTGTTGCTGCTTGTATCATCTTCTATTGCTGCTATTTACCATTTAAATTTTACTGGGGCAGCTGAGTGATGCTCAGATCCCCGGGAATACTGTCTGGCAGCGGCAAGTGGATACCTATTGTTTCTCCAGCCAAGTTTTGGTCAATGTATGCATGTGTAGGCACTGACTAGGGCTTCCAGTTCAAGATTTCTTCAATAAGTAAATCATTTAGAAATAACAGTAATAAAATATTTTAAAAATATTTTAAAATAGTAATTGAATCGGAGCATTCTGATTAAAAAATTTTATTTTTTTATTTAAATAAAGCCTTTCTTTATATATTCCCACAATTATCACTATCCTGCAATAGCGGTAGGAGGACAATGGTGGTTCTTGTTTCATTGTAAATAGGCTTCCCCTTGCTTTACTGGATGGCCTGGAGAAAGCTTCCACCAGTGATACCACAATCCCATGGCTTTATTACATAGGGAGAAACTCCTGTTTTTGCTGGAGAAAGGGGCGTTCTCCCTTTGTCAAAACCCTATGTGCTTTAAGTGTTACTTTTCTATGGGTCTATTTATCATTGCTGGCTGGTGGGTGGCAGTAAGAGAATGCAACTCCTGTGTTGCTACTGTAATACTTCCTGTAAAGCAAATGCTCACAATACTTACCAGATCATGATACAGTCACTAGGGCATCCAATGAAGGGCTCAATTATCCTTGAAGTCTTGTACCACTTGTCACGGTCTCACCATACTCAAAGTCTCTTCCCATAAACGCTGTCTATAAACACCCTGTAGAGACAGACTCAAAAGCAAAACAACAACAAAAAAGAAGAAGGAAACCAAGTAATACCAAGGTCACTTACCTGGAACATCCTGTTGTCTCAGGGGCAATGTACATAGTCTCTCAGCAGCTGTGGAGGCAAGAAGAACAAGCTCCCCCCCACACGACTGACACGCTAACCCTAGATCCGTGTATCCCACCAACTCTAGTCTAAATATTGCTTATTGACCCTACCAACAACTATGTGGTCACTGCAGTGCAATTACTAACTAGACTAGATGTAGTGCAGTGCCTAAACTAAACTTGACACCACACAAAATAACTGGTAAAATTGCAAGATAATATAATACATGTCAATTAAAAAATATTAAAAATCACACAATACAAATAAAACAAAACAAAAAAATTACACAACAGCAGCCACCTTTAAAAGGAACCTGAGTGCAGGGTGCAGAAAAGCAGGGCAAAACTTACAAAATGGAAGACGGGGAAAAAGAGGTCAATGGCGGTGGGGATAGACCAGGCGCAGTTTCTCAAAGAACTGGAAATGACCTCTTAACTAATGGCAGGTGTTATGTTCATCTTTTCGCTACCAATAAATATTGGCCGCTGTGATCGCTGTGGTTCCAAGGCACATAGGTTTTATTCACAAAGTATATTAAAAAGCAATGTTTGGTAAGCATAAGTATGCGACTGCCAGCACTGACACAAGCTTCTATGAGAACGCTCTGGGATCCAAAAACCAAAGCTCAACAATTTATACACTATACAGTTGTAAAAGTAGTTACATCACAGAGAGGTACTCGACGTGGCATTGGTGAATTCCTTTGGTCATTGTTCTTCAAACTGCCAGGTGTCCTTTCCTCAGGCTCCCGCCTCTAGGCTTGTACAAACTGGTTTTTATGACCCCTGTGTACTGGTTATTTGGTGTATGAAATAGTGATATTATTTATAACTAGCGTTCGCAAGGTGCGAACGCTACACAAGTAACACCAGAAACTTTCTCATAAAATTGTGAGCAGATTGAAACCAAACTTGATGCAATTCAGATGTCAGAAACATTATTTAGCTTTTTCCCCACATTATAATTTATATGAAAAAGATTGTAAAATACATTTTACTAATAAATAAATGTGGATTGGAATCTTAATAAATATGTATTATTTACAAGTGTAAGTGTGAATGTATATGTGTGTGTTATGAATCCATGCGATTGCATCACATGTGGCGTACCAATCACAATCGCACCGTAAAACAATATTAATTAATTTGGTTTACTTCATCCAAGTATTTGACTTCCCCACAGGTCTAGCGCTTGACTTGTCCCCATGGCTTGAATTAGTGTCTCCTTTCCTAGGCTCTGAGCCTAGTTACTGTGCACAGCGGCTATGCCTGATAATATATAGTACAGGCTTTTAGCCTGTAATAACTGTGCCCAAAATAAATATTACTGGATAAGATCTGAGCCTGTTTTAATGTGACCCCAGGCTTCAAAGCCAGATAAAATGCAAGGCAGACTAGAAGCCTGAAATGACCAAATAAAGAATATTATATAACCTACAATTTAACTAATGGAGCCCCTGGACCTTATGCCTAACTAACACAGCCTTTATGCACACAATTGCGCCCACAGGCCTTGTGCCCAAATGTGAAAGAAGGGAGAGTGCAGGCGCAGACCTGTGAGAAGCGTGCCCAACGGCCTCTTCCTCTGCTGTCTCCTACTTGACACACAGGCCTTCTTTCTTGACTTGTTGATCTCTGCTGGTTCTGGCAGTGGTCTTCTGTCCGGATATCCTCGTTGGTCTCTTTCCACCGTCATACTAGCCTTGCTGTTACCAATGGCTAAATATAAGAAGTTGCAAGGGACCAGGGCAGTGACTCAGTGAGCACCAACTGGCTCTCCATGGAGCTCAAATTCAAACTGGCTGCAGTGAGCACCAATGGGTTCACTACTACTGCTACTGATTTGTTTCACAGTAAATAAATTCAAATTATATCTGGATCTTACATCCAGATAAGTTCCTTAGCTGGGCACCTCTTCACACTATGATGCATGCAGATAGCGATAGGACCTGGCGCTAAATGCAGATGCTTGTTAAATTGGGTCTCCATAGAAGTCTATGGGGATTGCAGTTTAAACAAGAGATGCTTGTGCTCGGTTTTCAGAAAACCGAACCCACCTGAACATCGCAGATCCAAGTACCAAGTCGGCTCGGCTCGGTACTTTCACACACCCTCTGAACTGAAAATGAGGCAAAACGTCATTGTTGCATCGGCGGATATCATGAGTTTTGGTCTCTGTGCCATTGCTCATACAAAAACAGGAGGGGTGGTAGTGTTCATATAAGTCTCCAGGGACATTGCTCATACAGAAACAGGAGGGTGGTAGCGATCTTATAAGTCTCCAGTGACATTGCTCTGTGCCATTGCTCATACAGAAAAAGAAGGGGTGGCAGTGTTCCTGTCAGTCTCCAGTCTGAAATCACATTGTTCTTGTCACTCTCCAGTCTCAGTGCCGTTAGTCACGCAGAAACAGGGGTAGCAGTATTCTTGTCACTCTCCAGTCTCCAGTCACATTGCTCTGTGCCATCGATATGGATTCACATCAGTACACAGAAAACCAGAAGCACCAAGCAGTTGCTGGCACTAGTCATGATGATAGTAATCCCTCTACGTCATCTGCTAAAGCCTATGTTTAAGCGCATAATGGTTTTAAGTCAGGGAAACAAAAAAAAAAACACAAAAAGCTTTTACCTTGGTAAAGAAAAAAAGTGGGTTGTTTATATTCTCTCCAGATTCTGGAGAGGTTTAATGAAAATACAAGATTGACACAAATGCATTATTCAACCTCATGTTGCTCTTTATGTAACTTTTTTTAAAAAAGTTTTTGTTACCAATTTGTTACAAATTATGATACAAGCAATGAACTCTGAATGGTAAATGGAAGAATATTATTAAAATACTAAAAGATTAAATAGAAAACAAAAATACTGACGAATAATAATAGGTTAAATATATGCTTCTGTTTTTAATGTGAGAATTGCACTGCGGGTAAACCGTGTGGCTGTTCTTTCAGTGGATAGAGATCGTTTTTTGCAATGTGGATTACTGATTGATGTCAGGTGAATGTGATGTGATGTTTTTAATTTAATCTAATTATCTGTACTCAAACTATATAAACAGGAAAGGGATAATGGGAACATTATCTCTGAGGAAGTTGTATCTATACAACGGAATGCGTAAGATAAGATACTCAGGATTTGGAGTGACCGCTTTTTACATGCAGAACGGACATATGGAGCTCAACAGTTTTTGAAATAGTACCTGGATTTCTTACTTTGCACAAACAAAACCCTCTGAAGGATCTTAGAGCGGGGACTGCTTATGCCTAAGACACCGCAAGAAACCTTAATCATTATTGATTATACATTCATCTAAGGAACAAAACATCAAAATTCCCCCGCTACATGTCTATGTGTAGGAACCAGGATCCTGGTCTATAGAATGAGGGGAGAACTCTGTTTGAAACACACCAGCGACACGCTGTTTAACGGCAGAGTCAGCGTGGACGGAGCGAGTGACTGCGAGCTCGAGACTGGGTAAGCCCACACTCTATACATTACGGAGGATAGTGGTCTTTATTGTAACTTTTAAATCGATATATCGAGTGAAGATACATTCCTTTGATAAATATATGGAAGACCAATTAAATTGGATAAAGACAGTCCATATCCGTATCGAGGACTTTAAGTTTGTGATTATAGAAGCTTTATTAAACCTGTGTATATCCAGCATACTTCTAATCCGAGCTCATTACATCTTGAGCATGATTGAAAGCTTCTGGGAGCCCATATGAACAATTTTTTCAACATTTTTGGTCCATGACCATATATTAATGATACTAATTGGGAACTGATAAATCTACATAGGTGCACCTAATGTATGAGTTTCCTTGTATCTGAAGTAAGAACTTATAGCTGCATGTATTTATGAGTTTTATGTATTTTAAACATTTTATGTAGTTTATTAAAAATCTAGACTATCCACATTGCATTTATGGAGGACTAAGTAAATCTACTGCATTTTTTTCTTGTTTGTAAAGAAAAAAAACACCTGTAATCAAGGCAAATTTAACTGCAGAAAAAAAACCTGCCAACATGCCATTCTACACATGCAGTGGCAAGGAAATAATCAGGCTTTTTTTGTATGAGTGCTAGTTCTGCGACTGTCATTGAGGCATCTTCTTGTAAGGTCAGTCATATCCATGCAAGACCTTGTCATTCTAATTCAAAAAGTGGTGCCCAAATACTTTTATGTGTAAAAGCCGAGCTGGAAAAAAATAGTAAGGCATTAGAAAAAACTGTATGTTCAGATTCAGAAATGACACAATTCCCTGAGGATAGTCTATCTACGAGTGCTATGTGAAAGCCTGACCTTTCTGATATTGTACTCATAAAGAAGCCTTCTTTCAGCATTTCTGCAGATGTGTGGATGAGCAGCCCAAGTGTAGCTGGTGATACAGTAAATGAGGATGCTACTTTGGAATTGCAACAGGATGAGGGGGATATTTGTGTAGCTGACAAGGGCGTTAAAAAGAACGTTTATGAGGATAATGTTGTTTCTGTAAGTCATGTACCAGTGAAAGCAGTTATTTCCCGTGATAAGAAGAAAGCCATTGTCATGCCTGTGCATAAGACCAAAAAATCCACTTCTTCTGTGTGGAACTACTTTTACCCAAATACTGACAACAGCTGTCTAGCCATTTGTAGTCTATGTAAAGCCACAGTAAGTAGAGGTAGGGACCATCTAGGATCTAGGATCCATGTTACGCCATTTGAATAGAGTTCATGGGAAGCTTTTGGGAAAATCAGAAACTTATGCTAAAAAAATAGCAACAATCAGTCCAGCATCAGCCAGCTCCTTTCTCTCACCTAGATACCGGCAACTGAAATCTACACCCACAACACCTTCCTCATCAATATCCTCAGAAGTGATCGGAGTTAGTCCTGCATCCAAGTTTCTAAGGCTAGATGACTCCTCCACTATCCAGGATTCCTCAGAATAATTCTTGAGCGTTAGTCCCGATGCTGCTGCTGCTGGGGTTGGATCTTCATCCCAGAAGCAGACCACGAAGAAGACTACTAGTAGTTTACAACAATTGACTGTTAAACAATCCTTTGCAAGAGGAAGTAAGTATGAAAACTGTCACCCAGTGGATCACAGATGCCATGGTTACTACACTAGTATTAGATCTGCGTCCAATATCCACTATTAATGCAGCTGGTTTTAGACAGTTAATTGAGGTTTTATGTCACTGTTAACAAATTCCATAACAACAACATTTTGCTAGAAAATCAATTCCTCACCTCTACCAGAAGGATTGTAAAAATGTAATTAGTAGGCTACAAAATGCTATTCTACCCACTGTACACTTAACCACAGATATGTGGACAAGCGGAACTGGGCAAACTAAAGATTATATGACTGTGACAGCTCACTGGGTTGGTGATTCGCCTTCACAAGTAGGAACAACAGCAGCATGTACCCAACTATGTCACATTTTTCAGAGGCAGGCTACTCAGTGTATCACCGGCTTCACTAAGAGGCATACAGCTGACAATCTGTTACAAAAACTAAGCAATGCCATGGCTTACCCAACTTGGACTTTCCTCAGGATATGTCATTTCTGATAATGCCACCAATATTGTGAGAGCATTAAAGCTGGCTGAATCCCATCACATTCCTGGCTTTGCTCACACAATCAACTTGGTGGTGCAGAGCTTTCTGAAAAATGTCAGGGACGTGCTGGAGATGCTATCTGTGGCCCGTAAAATTGTGGGACATTTCTGGCATTCTGAACAGCATGTAGCAGCTACAAGGACAATTTAACTTGCCCTGCCACCAGCTGAAGCAAGAGGTGGAAACATGGTGGAATTCCACCCTTTATATGCTTCTGAGTATGAAGGAACAGCGAAAAGCCATCCACGCGTACTCCACAAGCCAGGACATTGGGAAAGGAGGGAGAATGTATTTCAGTCCAGCGCAGTTGTGTAAGGTGCTGAAGCCATTCAAAATATTCACCTATGAAGTGAGTTCAGACACTGCTAGCTTGAGCCAAATGATTCCCTTATTTCTTAATTAGACTTTTGGAAAAGCAGTTTACGCAATTATGCTGTTGTGTGTTTGTGCCATTGCTCTTGCGATTAGTAACTAGTCAGCTCACTGCAGTCTTACAGTTCATTCACAGCACTGTTAGCTTAGCTGTCTTAAACCCATTGGTAGCTTGTTTTGTGGGCGCTCAAACAAACCAAGCACTTCAGCCACAAAAGTGTCATTCCTTGTCGCTGAAGAGCTTGGTACGTTAAACTGTACCTGCAACCCCTCCTGTTTCTGTGTGAGTTTCTTAAACCTTTTTAACACATGCGTAGGAGGGAGGATCTAAGGACAATTTCATCTTGCACCACGTTTCCTTTCTGCCACTGCTGTGTGGCAATGTTTCCTAGATGTGCTGTGAACTGCTGTGTGTTTGTGCCATTGCTATGTCGCTAAGTATCCAGCCAGCTTGCTGGCAAAAGTGGATGAAAATAATATTGTGACCTGTGAGGTGTTAAAAATTGACTGGAAATGACTGAAAATTAGTGACATTAAGGTTAATAATAATGTAGGAATAAAAAAAGAGCCAAATTATGCGATGTTTGGATGTTTTAGCAATTTTCAAAAAAAAATACAGATCCAAAACCAAAACATGCGAGGGCGGCTTTGCCAAAATCACAACCAAAACCAAAACACAAAGTTAATACAGATCCAAACCCAAAACCAAAACACTGGGGTCAGTGAAATCTGTAGTTTAAACAGGATAAGGCAACAGCAATCCCCTATTTTCTCCTGCTTAAACCCCTTGATAAATTAAAAGAAGAGTGTCACGAACACACTCCCATCTGCTGTGACTTTAGGGTGTTTGCTGTATGAGGTCACACACGACTCCAGCCCGCAGTCTCTCTCTACCTATCACACAGGTTAGAGACCTACTGCATCGCCCCCAAACAGCGCTCACACCCTGACACACTTCAGGTTTGCCACCACCTATTGAATACGGGCAATAGGACTCCAATCTACTGTCCCACACTGGCACACAAGGCTTCTAGCTGCTCACAGACTAGCAAGACCCACACTAGCGAACAAAGGGTTAACTCTTCACACCTCCAGACTGTTACACAAATGTAAATACAAGCACACACTAAGCTTGTTAATCAAATGTATCAATCACACACTGGCTTTCAAAGGGTAAACTTGGTTGAAGCTATTTCTTCTTGACAGGCTAATGGATACATAAGCGTATCAAGGATGCATCATATTAAATTATATATTTAATATACAAAAGTACAGGGCATGCAGATAGAAAAAATAATTAATAAATAATTAATAGATTGACATAACATACACAAGCAAAACAGTTCAAAATAAAAAGGAGTGGTATATTCTGGCCAAGGGAAATTGGCTTGGAAGATGGACAGCTTATCAATGTGAATTGATTTCCCAAAGTCTTACAATTTGTTGTACCTGGTTGCAGCCTTTTAAAGTCACTTCCACACCTCTTCCTACCCCCATGGGGTTGTGGCCTGTGACACTTTTTTCAATCACCATTTGCATGTTGACTGATTTACTACCCAATTCCACTATGTGACCTAACTTTTCTGTGGAGCGTCACACAGATTCAATTTTATTATTAATAAATCCCCTATGAATTTGTCCATCTTTTGATATCAAACACTCCCAGATACAGTGTAATCGTAGAGCTTATACTCATTTTCTTAACTTATCTGTGGGGCAGAATTCTGAATTTGACACATGATCTGCCCTTTATCATGCTGTGGAGGAATATGTTGTTCATCACTACTTTTATTGATTTTAAGTGGCATATTTTAAAACTGAATTCTATTTGTCTATATAAAGTATAGCCAAGTTAGCAGATGGGCTCTGTGATCCAGACACCATCCTGAGCGGTTCCTAAAAATATATTCAGGTGTCAAACTCCATCCCAGGCCAGGCTATATCTCACAGCAGAGGCTCTTTGAAGCTGCCCCAGGTGACACTCCTATCTATTCACACTGGAATGTGCAAAGCCATCAAATCAGACTTTCTGTCTTCACATTTTACACTTTAATAGCTCAATTTATCAATGGATTCATTTGATATAACATATTTACACTTCGGTTATGATTTATCCCTTATTTTCCACAATTTTGTGATGGGTTAACAATTATAAATAACTGTAAGTTCTCTCTGTTCACGACAAACAGCTGCAATGGCTATTCTCTGGACCAAACAGCTGTTTTCTCCAGACTTTGGCTCATCACAGCTTAGTAAATAGACCTTTTAATATCACATAGCACAGACCGAAAGAAATGCTAAAGGAGGGGAGGGGGACACAGAGAGAGAGAGACGCTGAAGGAGGGTATTGGGACACAGAGAGAGAGATGCTGAAGGAGGGGAGGGGGGACACAGAGAGAGAGAGATGCTGAAGGAGGGGAGGGGGACACAGAGAGAGCTGGCAAAGAGGGGGGGACACAGAGTGAGCTGGCAAAGAGGGGGACACAGTGTGTGAGCTGGCAAAGAGGGGGACTCAGTGTGTGGGATGGCAAAAAAGGGGATACATAGTGATATGGTGAAGGGGCGCAGTAATATGCTGAAAGGGCACAATGTGATGGTGAAGGGGTCTAAATACATCTTACGTCATTTTGACCCAACTACCTAAAAAACGAGACTACCTGGTAATTATTTTGGCTTAGGGGTGCCTTGGAAAAAATATGGTGACCCTAAGGGTGCCTCGAACTGAGAAAGTTTGGGAACCACAGCTGTATACTATTGGATTGCAATGTGGAATAAACTGGAGCTTAAAGTCGATTTTTTTTTGTTCTTTATATATGGCTTTAATATTGATTTCTGAAATATTAAATGTACAAAGACAAATAGACACAATTAACACAATAATTTTTAGGCATTTTCAGGGTAAGATAAAAAATATAGATCCTCTAAAGCCGACAGTGAATACCTGAAACCTTAACTGCATTACATATTTACTTTTTATTAGACATCTTGGATCTGATTCTTTAAGGCCCAATATGTCTATTTGCGTATAATAAATCTTCACTTGTGCCTGCCCGGAACTGACATAAGAAGAAATAGCGACCAGCAATGTGAACAACAGGAACAGTAATAGGCCATCAGTATAGGTCTGAAATTTGCCCTGCTGCCTTCTAATTAGCCACTGCAAGAGACCAATTAATGTCGCATTCCCTATCTGTCTAAATGTCTGGGAAACCTAGCATTGCCACTCATATCTGATCCAGATCAAAAGAACCACCAGATCTCTCACAGGCAGAACAAAATCAAGATATTTTCTTCTTTAAGATCCTAAAAAATATGTACCAAAGGGAAGGAAGAACTGCTTCAAACATCTTCACTTAATGCATTTAAATATTTAAGCTGACCAAACAGGCTGGTTCTGCTACTCAACCCAATTAAAGACTGTCGGGAAAAAAAATTGTATTTGGCCACATATGGGTGGCGAAATTGGACGAGATTCTATTGCTCTGCACTGAGTAAGAGGGGCTTGACCACTTCCAGAGCACATGAGAGGGTGTTAGGGAAGATGACCAACACAGGCCAATAGCTGTCATGTTTTGACTGTATTGTCAGGCAAGTACGATACCATTTATATACCATTATACATTCAGAGTATTTTTTTCATTGTTCTTATTTTAGAGAACCGGCAGGAATATCATGCCAACTACCCAACATTATCGAAATCATTAGAGTCTGTCCAATATTAGATGCAGGCCTGATGAGCTAAATGTCAGAAACATAACTTGAAATTCTGCTTCCTTTTAACTTACTATTGTCCTTTTATGTACTAGAACAATTGGGAAGACAAACAAGCCTTCTCAAATAGGTTGCAAAATCTTATCCTTGTGACATATAAACTTGCCTGATATAGTGTGGAAACCTTAGGCTAAACACGTATGCACTGAGGAAGGTCCTGATTCCCACAAAGGGAGGCTCTATCCAGAAATTAACCACCGTGTTCTTGGAAGATGCTGACTCCCTGACATATAGGAGACTGACCTGTGTACCTGAACCTGATGTTGGCAATTATGTAATTTATGACACAATCCCTGTGAAGGTACTGTACTACTTTGACCCATTGAATAGCAGAGTATGCCAGAGACGATCCTGTGCTCGATTATCCGTACATGCTAGTTCTGGTAATATTTTGTTCTGTTTGTATCTCCCTTTTTCCTGCATCTTATCATATCTGTAAAATCTGTTTGTTTTTGAGTGTTCAATCCCCTTGCATCCTAATAAATAACTTTTGTGCTTTTAAACCACGCAGAACAAGTTGAACGATCACTTCTATATCTTTAATATGCTCTGTGTTGTCTTTGCGGCAAACATATCTTATAGATTTAAGGCCAAAAATGTCAACCTTGGTGTCATGAACGCCCAGCCTGTCCCAAATACAGCAATCTGAACAGTTGGCCGTGACTGGCATTACCTTAGTAACTTAGCAATGAATACACCTTTTCTGCCACCAGGAAGGATTTATTTTGTTGTCCTTACGTTCACCAGAACCACTTATTAATGTTTCACACTTAAATCGTATACACATGTAGCATGAGCCTCCCTGGGCTTCGTAAGTTCACAAAGATTCACGGAGAACACACTAAATTAAATTTATTTAATCTGAAAAATGGTTCCAAGGCATAGTTACAAAAATGAATAAAAAGACATACAATATATTTGCACAGATAATTTTCAGAAAATAAAATAGGAAATAAAATCAGAGTTACTACTTACTAGTTAAGACCTGATGTGTGAGGGAACACAATTGAGGAATATGGGACATTTCATTTGAAAGACCCCTCATGAGAATGCACACAGTAATGTCTAAAGCAGAAGGTTGTAAACCCTTTTTCACATAGCTCTCTAGACCTTTGGAGTTTAGCTGTCCCAAATGTCACAGGGTTTTGGAAGTGAGCTAGGGATGTCCTGAGGTAGGAATGTTCACAGAGCCTTGAGTTCTCACGTTTACTCCTTCTGCTTGGCTAGATGGTTTTCAACTTTGGAGCTCCTCAGAGATACCTATCTCTCCCTGGTCTGGCTAATTCTAACTGATTATTGACACTTGCATAGGTTTAAACTCATGTCAGTTAGCAAAGCACACGTTGAGATTACATTACAAGGTTACATACAATATACATTGTCATTCAACAGAAAATAACAATCAGCCATTAGATATACTACATAATCGTCACACTTGGTCTCATGTAATCGCTTATGATTGGCTGATTGACCTCTGCAGCTTATTACATAATTCACATGTCCATTTTGACTACTGCAAGAAAGAAGATTCCCACTTGATTTTTAAAAGGGTAAATTCATTTGGAGGTATTTGAATTGAATTATTTTTATATTTATAATGAGATTTTTGCATCAATAACTGTTAAGACAATGTTTTTGTTAGGTTCTCATCTGCAGTGCATTATTCTTCTTACTCAAAAGAAAACATACCTGAAATGCATACTAGGTATGAATGCTGATTGGAGGGCTGCACTTTATAAGCTCTCACTTGTCCTGCATTGCCAGTGAGTGTTACATACTAGCATCCTGGTTCCTGTAACTGTGTTCTGTGTGCTTCTGACCTTTCATCAGTAATTTCTGGTTTTACATTTGTTTGTTTCCTGGTTCCGTATACCTGGCTTTGCATCTTAAAATTTGATGGTTCCTGGCTCTGCTTCCACTTGTCTGCTGACTCCTGATATCTTGATTTTCATCTACACGCTATTCATATAGCTCTATACAGTATTCACAGCACAGACTTCAGTAATTATGATTTGCTCGCTCTGCAGGGCTTCTTACTGATCGCTGGATATTATATTCCTACATTGCCGCAGATACTATGTTATATTCCTCCATTGCCCCAGAGACTGCGTTATATTCCTGCATGCCTCAGAGACTGTCTTATATTCCTGCATTGCCTTGGAAACTATGTTATATTTCTGCCTTGCCTTAGAAACTGTGTTTGTGAGAGTACTGGGCTTTTAGAACCAAAGTTCACTAGGTTGACCTGTCCTCTTAACTTCAGGAATCACACAGGCAAGGAGGAGAATGAAAGATACAACGCTAGCTTTACTTTTTCTACAAAAACACAACAGAGTGTCACACATTACACCAGCTAAACCTGCATTATGGTCACTGTTCTCATCTGTTTCCCTCTTTCTGCATTCACTTGCTGTGCTGAACTGAGCAAGCACACACCTGGGGGTAAATGTATGAAGCTTCGGGTTCTTCAACACCCGCGAGTTCGGCGTCTTCAGCGCTTAAATTTAAAGCGGTGCTGCCTTGTAAAGGGAAAATTTGTGCATTCCCTTGATTGGCTAATTGCCTGTCGAGTCTGTCTATAAGCACCTGCTTTTCTACCAAGTTGCCAGATCTTCAGGTCTACTGTCCTGTTCAGATGTCCTGTTCCCTGGCTCCTGTTTGCTACCTGTTCTCTGGGGTCTCCAGCACATCTATCCGCAGCTTATCACAGCCTCTTTAACTACTCGACTATCCTGTGGTAACGCTCTGCAGATTATTGCTACCTGCTCTCTGTGTCTCCAGCATATCTATCCGAAGATCATTACAGCCTCTGTGTCTACCCCACTATCCTGTGGTAACACTCTGAAGATTATTGCTATCTGTTCTCTGAGTCTCCAGCACATCAATCCGCAGATCATAACAGCTTCTGTGTCTAGTCCACTATCCTCATGGTAAATGCTCTGCCGGTTATTGCTACATCGCTATCAGCCTCCTGTGTTAATCAGCACACTGCCCTACTGTCTCCTAATCTCTCAGCTATCTTGGTATTTCTCATCTGAAGCATCTTCAGTTATAGTCCTGGTTCTCTTTACAGTTTCGCTCATCATCTCCTAGGAGAACCGCGACCAAGCGCACTTACGGGAGCCTCTGGTGAAAACCTCCCTCTCCATTAGACTCTGCGCCTTCTAGAAGGTAATGCCAACGTGAGCAGACTGTACTGGTACTTCTCTGACCCTACTGGTTGTGACACAGAGCCTACGCCTACACACTTTAAACAATAGGTCAACGGATCACCAGTGTTAATAGAAGTCCTACGCTTTTGGTACATGTCAGGGCCTCCAGCTGTCCCTCACTTTCTAACTCTTCCTTCTTATTCCCCATGTGTCTACAATAAGCTCTTTCCCTATCCATCGGGCAAAATTTAAGAACTGGTCTTGGGGTGACAGTCCATGTAACCCTGCGAATTGACGGCAGGTGGGAGATGTAATCTTGGCAGTGTGGCCCGGTCCAGTCACATACCTCCCGACTTAAATCGAGGAGACTGCTGGTGTCATGGGGCCGATCTCCTGGAGGTCTTCTCAGCAATGTACCCCCTTTTGTGGGGTATCATATTCCTTCCCCCTGAGAGATGACAAAGTTATACCCTTGCAATGCCAAACTCCTGCGCATCAAGCGCCCCATTCTCCCCTGATGATTTTTGCCACCAGTATAGCGGGCTATGTTTTGTGAGGACAGTGAACTCCTGGCCATATGGGTAGGGTTGTAATTTCTTTAGAGCCCACAAAATAGCCAGGCATTCTTTCTCTATAACTGCATAGGCCATTTCTCTCCCAATCAGTTCTCATGACAGGTATACCACTGGATGTTCTTGCCCATCCTACCCCACTTGACTGAGAACAGCATCCAAAATGCACCCTGAGGTGTCAGTCTGCACCAGAACCCTTCTTCTAAAATCTGGGACTGCGAGGACTGGGGACTGGGTGAACACTGCTTTTAAAGTCATCAGGGCTTCCTTGCAGGTGTGGGTCCACTTAATCTAGCTAATGTACTTCTTCCTAGTTAAGTCAGTTAGTGGTTTGGCGATGGTACTATATTGGAGCACAAATTGTCGGTAATACCCTGCGTGCCCTAGGAATGCTCGCCCTTGCCTCTGGTTGATGGGTTAGGGCCATTGAGCTATGGCTTTAACTTTGGCTGGTTCCAGACGAAAAGAGGCCCCTCCAACTTGTTTTCCCAGATATTGTACCTCTGCCATTCCTATGTAACATTTATCAGAGAGTATGGTCAGCCATGCTTGTTAGATTTTTTTTCAGGACTTCCGCTACTTGTACTATGTGCTCCTCCACGTTTGGTTAAATATGATTGTATCATCTAGATAGGCCTGAGCGCCTAACTGGGAGATCATCAAATATTCTCTGAAATGTGGCAAGGGCGTTCTTCATTCCAAAGGGTATGGTTGTCCATTCAAACAAGCCCAGTGATCTCTCCTGAGCTTACTTGGTGAGGAGTATTTGCCAATATACTTTGATCAGATCAATAGTGGATACAAACCGAGCGGAGCTCAACTGTTCCAATAATATATCTACGCAAGAGATGGGGTGGTCACCTCATTTGGCTCCGTATAGTTCACAAGAGAAGCAGGTTGTCCTGCCCTTCTTCGGACCAGCACCATCCCTACTGCCCAGGGGCTTTAAACTTTACAATCACTCCTAAGGCTAACATCTCCTCAATCTCAGTCTTGACTTGTGCCAGCACTGTGGGAGTCATCCTATATGCCACTCTCCGGATTGGTTTTGTCTTCCCATTGCCTACATGGTGAGTGGCCAGCTGGGTACAGTCAGACCTGCCAGTGAAGTGAGCCCTCTCTCCCTTCAATACTTAAGATGTCAACTAGGGCTTGTGCTACACTACATGCTCTGCATCTATGGATGACAGCAGCACTGACTCAGGGTAACCGGTAACAAAATTCACCAGGATCAGGATTAACTTCTTACAAGTGTGTAAACACTAATGGGTCTACAATAGTTATGGCTTCCTAGGCAAAAGGTTCTTTGATGACGGTAAGTGGTTGCAACAAAGCTTTTCTTGGACCTTTCCCTATCCTCTGACATGTGTCACAAGAGGCTTTAAGCAGTTTTACTTCTTGGGAGATTCAGGGCTCAAAGAAGTTCACGTGGGCCAGAATTTTGCAAGTTCCAAAATGCCCCATAGCAGCAATATCATAGGCCAGGGCTAGTAACTGTGTCTGGTAGGGTTGTGGTGCCACCAACTGCAAAACCTCCATCCCTGGACCCTGATCTCATGTGTGCAGGACCACCATGTATAACCAGCTTTTGTCCTACACAATCTTACTGCCCATGGCTACCTCTGCCTCTGTGTAAGCTGCACTTCTCAGTTTAGCTAGGAAAGGGTCCATCTGTTGGGCATTTCTGAACTCTTCTTTGTCCACCTCCCCAAGTCTAATTCTGGTATTACATTTGATATGTCAGAGTTAATCACAGAGGGTGCTGTTGACTGGTCACTAGCTCTTGACAGCAGGTAGGTGTTCCCTGGGTCTATATTGGTCCTTTTTGAAGGAGTGGTTCTCACAGGATGGTTGCTACTCTAATCCGTGCTACTGTTTGGATACAATGGGTGATGAGTTCTTGGCCCAAACCATTGTCCAAAATCATCTTTGTGGGCAGTCCCTTTAAAACCCCACCTCCACATGCACATGTCCCAACCCCAGTCCAGATGTATTCAAGCCACATGGGAAATCAATTCGCTGGCCCTCCACATTGGCATTCCTGACATGCTATTCGTAATTAAGCTGGGTCATGTGGATCACATCTGGTTCCACCAGCATAAGGCTCCTGAATCTCTTAACCCTTGCACCTTGCAGTCCCCCACCCAAACATCTTGGAGGTAACTCCACATGTTGCTGGGGCTGTTCTTATCTCTCCCCAAAACCAAGATTACCATGTAGACTCCAATCTCTGCCACATCAGGAGGGGGTGGTGCAGCTTCCATGCCCACTTGGTAGTCCTCCCGAACATACTGGAGACCATCGGACCTGGCGCTGGTCAGGCACCAGGAAATTGTTCTCTTGATCGGGGACACTTCCTCTTCAGGTGACCCACTTTGTTTCAGCAATAGTACTGCCCTTGGTCTTGTTGTCTCCACCATTGATATTCTGCCAAAATTCCCTCACTTAAAGGTGATTTCTCCTGCACCCTCTCTGTTGGACTCAGTCAGGACCCTCCCCCAGCACATAACTGGGTACAATAGGGGCTTTTCATCTGGGTTGACTGGCCACGTGATCATCAGTCAGTTGAGCTGTCTCCTCAGGAGTCTCAGGTTTTTGGTCAGCCAGCCATTCCTGTATCCGCTTCACTCAAGATGCCCAGTTGCCCTCCATCCACTTGCTGCACGCCCTCCTCAGCTAGCTGGCAAACTCTGTGTTCGATAAGACCCGCTTTTTGTTCAGAGTATAAAATTGTACCTGTAAGTCTTCACAGTCACCTTGAATTTGGCCAACAGTGCTTTCTTCATTGATCAAATAGTCCCCATCATCCTGGGGGGTTAACACCTGGTAGGCAACCAGTGTTTTTCCAGTCAAATAAACCCAAGTACCTGGACCATTCCTTCTTCTTGATCTCATGGGCACTCATCAGGTTTTAAAAGACCTGCAGATGTGTGTCAATTTCCGCCTCTCTTTAACGAAAGGTTGGCACTATATCCCAGTTGGTGCCGTCTCCTCATGGCTCATCACCTGCAGTCCCCAGGGCACTCTGATCGGGACCCCCAGCAATGCCTGTATGATTCTTGCTCATTCCTGTGAGGTTGCTCCTTCTCCCAGTGTGCCAGCCAATACTGTCATACTGATTGGGTGGTGTTGGACACTCCTAGTGCAGTGACTGGGTGGCCTCTTTAGTGGTGTCAATGAATCCTCCTCCTACCTTGACTCTTCTATCTCCTCCTGGTGGGCTCTCTCCCATTACATTAATCGGGCCACCAGCACCTCTCGGATTTCAGAGTCTTCATAGATTATCCCATACCTCATGCAAAATCCCTGCAAGCATTGTTTTTTTCGCCTAATAAGTTTTCTCCCTCTCAGTGAGCCTACTTATGTGTGCCTCCATGGCCATCTCTGCAGGATCTCCTACTAGTTCCCTTATCGATACTGGTGCTCACCCTCTGTTGCCTATCGTTCTTATAGAGCATGTTTGTGTCAGAGTACAAGTCCCTGCGCTCTACCCAACATTGGTACAGTGAGATCCCACCGCTACCACCAAAATGTGAGGATACCTGGTTTTTAGAACCGCACTTCACTAGGTTACCCTGTCTTCTTAGTTTCAGGAATCACATAGGCAAGGAGGAGAATGAAATATACAACAATATCTTTACTTTTACTACAGTAAAACAACAGAGCATAAACCTACATACTTTAAGCAATAGGTCAGCAGGTTACTAGTGTCAATAGGAGTCCCAGCCATGTTCCCCACCCACATTAGTGAAACAACAGATCTACAGGCAAAAGGGTCTGTTAACCGGAGGTTCAGGGAGTCCTGGTATCTTGCTGTTCCTTGCCGCATGGCCAACTATCCACCAGTGTGGTTGGCTCCAGGAATCAGTTTCCTCACTCCTGTGGGTGCACCAATTTACCCCGAACCTGGCGAGTATCTCCCAATCAAGTGAAGTTATGACAGGTCCCCAGATGGAGCAACAGCCTCCTTCCCAAGTTACAGGTCTGCTGGTAGAGCACAGAAACTCAACCCAAGTCAACCTTGCATCTTTGTACGCTCCTTTGAGCAGGGCTTTCTCTCCTCCTGTCTTCACCACTTTTAACTCAGCTCGCCAGCTACCCTGCCTTCCTCCTCAAGGACCCTCTTCCCCCGTCCCCTCTCGCTCCCTTCTCTTCCCCCTGGGGGTCTCCCTCTCATCTGTGACCTCCCTCCTAGGTGCCGTTGCTGTCTGACCTTCCCCTCTCCCCTCCTCTCTAGCTGTGCCTTGAGCTCACTGAGTTACTGTGATTATTGTTTACTGTTCTGTGCTGTCTCACCTCGTATTGTAATCTCGTTTGTCCCTGTACGGCGCCGCGGACACCTAGTGGCGCCCTATAAATAAAAATTAATAATAATAATAATAATAATCTTCCAGGAAATCAATTCTCAGAAAATACACACACACATGCCACTCCCTACTAGAGTAGCTCCATGATCAATTTTCCACTGTGTTTTACCCTCCCCCAGGCAAACCCCTGGGTCTCTCCTTCTTAAACATTGGTGGGTGTTGAACCAGGGGGAGTTGGAGTGGGAGTAGAGATTAGTCAGCTTTCCACAGTGGCTCCCCTGTTGTGTTCCTAAAACAATCTCTGGGCCAGTCCTGGGGCAGACAATGGGTAATCCTTTGCTTTCTCCACCTATAGATTTTACGTAGCATCCAGTTTGTCCTGAAATTAACCTCTTCCACTCTTGTGGTATGTGTCAGGGCTTCTAGCTGTCCCTCACTTCCTGTTCTTTCCTTCATACTCCCCCATGTGTCTGCAATAAACCCTCCTCCTAGATTTAAGAATTGATCCTGGGGTGACATTTCATATAACCCTACGAATTGATGGACCGGTGGGAGATGTTATCTTTGCAGTGTGGCCCGGTCCCATCAGTGTTATATTCCTGCATTGTTGCCCTCTAGGATATACCCCAGGGGGTGAGAGTGGTGGGATGGCAGAAGGGGACAGGGCATAGTGAATCGTGTCATTTTGCCACCGCCCCATGCACGCAGGGGGAGGTGCATCACTTAGGCTCCCTACAGGCAGGTTGCGGGAGAATTGCCTGCTCTCTCGGGAGTCCAGGTGACCTACCTGGAATTCGGAGGGTGGGCAAGTATGGTTATATTCCTGCATTTTTGAGATATGTTCATATCAACATACCGATGCAAGTACCATTTTTGTGGATGTCTTTTTCTGTGTATGGTCTGAACACAGATACATCCAACTCAAAATGAGCCCCAGGATGACTAATTGGCAAAGTGGCCATTCTTAATGTTAGTAGTAGCTAGAATTCCTGAGAGTGTGTGTGTTAGCTATTGGGAATAGAATGCTAGAGAACTCTTCCTATTTTCTCTACATTAAGGGCCGCGTCACTTCGGGTTCCTAATGCAGGCTGTTACCAGGACAACAGCCAGGATGCTCTCTCGTTCAAACAACGTGACCCGGCTAAACTAACAGCTGAGCCTGTGCGCATCATTACAATTAATTACAGTCTTCTGTGGCTAATTTTTCCATATGCGCCTCCTTCCTTTTCATTGGTCCCTCTATGTATATAAGGCAGAGAGGGCTTAGCCTCTATTATGTCTGTATTGTAGCTACAAATAAATATTGTCCAATGTTATTAATGTGGTTCCAAACCACACAACAGATTTAATAGCAAAATTTAGCTGAACACAATAATAATATAAAGTACAATTGATACATAAGCTGTGCAGCCCTGAATCCAGGAACAGTCCGTCAATTCTGCTGTCTGTTGGCAAAGATAGACCCTTCCTGAATCAGAGGCTGCTTATATGCTGTTAAGTTTAGAAAAAAACAATCATGATGTCACAAAATATACACAGATAACACAAAGATAGTTCTTCATTGGTTTATGATGTTCCAGTAGACTGTGGGCAGTTTATTTTATCTTCTTCTAAAGGAGGGGGCAACTCACTTCAACTGTTACATACATGTCTGCCCGCCGAAGAACCGCTTTAAACTGACCCATAAGAAGAGTGCTTTTGAGTATTAATCTCATATTGTTCATAACTCGCGACCTATAGATGTGATCGCTACTCTGTTGAAACTGGGTTACTGATGGTTACTGCTGGTGAAATATGGATTAATATGAGACCAAACTCTATATATTTTAGAGGACCTGAACCATAAATACCTTTACTGTAATATTATCTGTGTATAAATAACCTTTAAGTAATTTATTACATAATCGAGTATGAATTCCAACTTTTAGAAAATGTGTATTATTTACATGTGTGAGTGTGAATGTAAGTGTGTGTGTTATTTACCTGTGCATTGCGCCATTAGACGTGGTGTACTAATCGCAATCGCATGGTAAACCAATATTAAATAATTTAGCCAATTTCATCCAATTATTTGACTTCCACAGGCCACGCTTGATAGTGCACAAAACTATCACCTAATTATACTGTCTATCTCAGGATTGTAATGCAATTCTTCATTAACTGTGATACTTTTACTTCTCATTACCATTACATTATCATTCTCAGTATTCACCTAAGTAAAACGTTTTCCACACTTCAACATAGTAGGAACACATCTGACATATAAGCCAACTACTATAAAGACACCAAATATAAGGATAAGGAGCTTACCTATACTAGCAATCATTTTTTGTACCCATTCCCCTAGACCTGAGAACCACATTGCTGGGTTCAACCACGAGAACCATCCTGCTACCTTTTCTCCTATTTCATACAATGAAGAGTTATGGTTCTTCCGGTATTCCCATTTTAACTGTAGGATTTCGTCCATCATCCTCTCAATTATTTCTTTAGGGTCATCTGTATTATTGGTGATGTACATACAACAATTAACACCAAATTGGGTAGCTAATGTTACACAGTATTCACCAGTAAGTAAGTAAGGTAATTTAACACCAACCTATGCTGATGTAACTCCTTCTTATAAGCCTGTAGCTCCTTAACCGTATACCAGAAAGTACATCTCAGTAATATCGTCAATCAATTTAGCCCGGTCTTGTATGCACTTAAATTTAGAGTTACCGAGTGGCCTTGGTAGGGTCTAATGTGGCCATAATTTCAAATCCTGTAGTATCAGTAATTAACTTTGTAGCTACAGGTTCTTTACCTGGAATCATGTTTCTTTTGTCATAGTGTTCATACTGTATGTGTACGTATGGAGGTGATTTTGTTCGATGGATATCAGTCATTTCATCATGTGTTAGAGTCATGATCTCAGGAACCAATCTACTTAGGAAATATATACCTCTGGTACTTTGAGTTAACCATGTGTAAGCCTTTCTCCCGCAATATAATACACATCGTCTGGAAGGATATAAAGCACAGTATGATTGGTTATAACATTGCAGAAAGTCTTGACAAAACTCTCAAAGTCTAGCATCTCCATTTGTTCAAGGCAGGTTTCGGCATGTATGACATTCTGACAATAGCCCAAAGGAACTTTTCCAATCAATACTCTTTACTTTTGTTGACATGCGCTCATCTATGGTGTCCTTCAGTATTTCTGGTAATCGGTACTCTACCAAGTCTCCCATCAATACTAGTGTGACGAGCTATTGTCTGATCAGGTGGTTCAGCTTCCTAATTTTCAAGGTTCTTTGCATGTGAAAAATTCAAGCAATCAATATTCAATCAATTGTGTATTGATCAAGTTTCAAACTAGGGGACATAGTAGTATTATATCTCCCTTCTATTGGTATTATATCTCCCTTCTATTCAAAGATGTTTAGTGGGAATGGTACTAGAGACCACATGTGAGAGCACACTCAGCATTCAGTTTTGTTTAAGACTTTACCCACCAAGGAATGATAATCATCTAAGGGATGCTCGCCCACATCCAAATTACTACTGGACTGGCACCGCTGGATACACCTCTCTTCAGTTAGGGGGTCACAGTAGTTACAGATACAATATTCTTCAGACAATAGCCCCTCACACTGTCTCTGAGCTCCAGAGTTAGCAGACCTTTTCTTTACCCCTAAATTGAATAAGGCAGCAGGCTCTACAGATTGTTTTAACAAATTCTCCTCCATCTCCACCTCATCAGCATCACTACTGGATCCTGTCTCTATCATCTGACCACCATCGCAAGAATAGAATGTCCTAGAAAGAATAAAAATAAGATAAATTCTGGAAACAGAGGAATAGAGAAACCGCCACTCCATGCTGGAATAATAGTCTTTGTACGTACTTAGCTTGGGTGTTAGTAACTGCAGTCTGTAGGTCTCCCGCATCAGATTCACGAGTGACAGATCTGGGGTATCAGCCCCAGCTTTATTTTGTATCTTCTCCGTATTCTTGACTTTTCTGCAGTGGTTGGAATGGATTCAAGTGTCTCTTTCTGTTACTTTCAGAGATGTGGTGCTGGTCATCAACACTTGGTACGGGCCTTCCCAACGGTCTGTTAAACAACCTGAGCATAAGAAATTGCAGATCATGACATATTCCCCAGGTTCAACATTGTGACAGTTAGTGTCTGGCATACCAGGTGACAATATTTTGAGTTTCTGTTGCTGCTGTCTTAGCTGCTTGCTCATCTTTATGAGGTTTTGAACAGTAACTTCATTGTTACATGTTAAATAATCCTATGGACCTATGATCAAATGAGGTTTTCAGTCAAAAAGTATCTCAAAAGGGGAAAAATCAAGAGGTGGTCTGGGACTGGTTCTGATGCTATGGAGGATTTTGCAATCAATTCCCATGAATTTGCACATGATCTGAAAGATATCACCAGTAAAATGAGTACCACTAGCACTTTCTATAATTCTAGGGATACAATATCTGCATACAAATTCCTGAACAATTCTTTTTAACAGTAAAAACAGCCGTATTAGTGGCAGCTGGAAATGCTTCTACCCAATTAGAAAATACTTCAGTACATACTAATACATATTTGAGATTCCTGCAAGGTGGTAAGAGGATGAAGTCAATTTGCATTACCCGAAAAGGTCCGGCTGTAGGAGGGATATGGGATGGCTCTGTTGCTATTCTCTTTCCGACATTTTTACTCAAACAAGTGAGACAGGACATTGTCTTCTTACCAGCTTGAGAAAAAAAGCATGGTGCACACCAGTATGCTCTAACCAGCTTTCACATACCTTCTTTACCCAGAGGAGTCAGGCTGTGTGCTGCCTCAGCCAGGCCTGGGAAATATGCTCTGGGAGCCAAGGGCCTACCTTGTTCACCTCTCTAGAGTCCCAAGGACTCTTGACCACATCCCTTCGCCTTCCAGACCGACTTTTCCTGTAGGCAACACAAATCTTGCATTTCAATTAATTTTTGTGTGTTTGTCGTTTGGAAAACCATCATCTTAAAAAAGTTAATTAATCAAAATTTCAGCGCTTCCTAAACAATTGCTGCTAAAAAATTCCCAAATGACAACAGTACCCCAGTTGTCTGAAAGAAAAAGCTAAAAAGAGAATATGGGAATCAATTCAGTACCATTGGTTCCTCTAGAACCAATACGGACCGATATGGAAAATGGATAAATAATCTCATCCAAATTGGACAGTAAAGTATAACCTTCTGCATTCTGGTATGGGCAACTGCATCTTTTTTATATTGTGAATGTTTTTAATTTATGGGATTTAATGTGTGTATTTATGTTATAATAAAACATGAGAATTTTAAACACACTGCGCTTGATTTTAGATGTTTTATATTGCATGTTATCCCTGATTCTGAGTGGAGTTTGTCCATCTGTTTCTGAAGAGTGTGACTACTGGGATTTTTATCACAAGTACCTTTAGTGGGAAGACTGAAAAAATCTATTCTGTTATTCGTGCATTTAAGTGGAGCTTGTCCCTTTGTTTTGGAGGAGTGAGACTGCCTGGATTTTCATCACAAGTACCCATTATGTGAAAATTGGAAGAATTTATTCTGTAAGTTTATTACCTCGGGGAACAATAGGGTGTGTGATGATTGACAGAATTGCTTCTTCTTCATGGTTTTATACACATACAGTGACAACGTGTAAGCCTCCAGTAGAGAGTTTATTATCGCTTTATTAACTGTAGTGAAAGATTATTTACATTATTCTGTACATGTATGTTTTCACACTACAGTCTTGTAATTTTGTTATTACATTTATTACCTTAGTGTTGTTATACTTTACCGTCCGATTTGAATGAGATTGTCAATCATTTATCCATTTTCCATATTGGTCTCTTGAAGAATCAATAGCGCTGAATTGATTCCCATATTCTCTTTTTAGCTAAACCCATCATCTTGTCAGTTGTCATGTTTACAGTTAATCGAGCTGCCTCTTTGGCAGTTTCGTCTGCCCTACTATTACCCATTGATACAGGGTCTTCTTCATATGTGTGGGCTATGCACTTGATGACGACTACTGCTTTTGGTAATTGTATTGCTGTCAAGAGTCCTTTTATGTGCTGTGAGTGTGCTACTGGCATGCCTGCCACTGTCATAAAGTTCCTAAGACGCCAATAGCGTACCTAGATTCAATGTATATATTATCTGATTTACCCTCTGCCAACTCACACGCTCTTCTCAATTCCACAAATTTGGCCATTTGGGCTAAGTGAAGAAAACCAAGAGGTTCAGCTTCTATAACATCCTCATCATCCATGACAGCATAACCCGTACATAGTTCTCCTGTGTCAGTTTGTCAATGACAATTCCCATCCATGTAAAATGTAAAATCTACATTTTCTAAGGGGGTGTCATGTATGTCAGGTCTTACAGTAAAAGTCTGGCTCAGATTGTCAGGATCTGCCTGCAGCTTTCTGCATTGCATGTTGCTTTGTATTGGCAGCTCGTGCCTTCTAGACTTTGGACTTGTTATATTATGTTTATCTTGCAGTACATATGTTAACCACAGATTATTACTAGGGGTTAACTTGTGTCATGATTTATCTCCTGCACCTGGGTGTTCCTTATTTATACCTGCCTCTCTCCCTCTCCTGTGCTGATCATTGTTGTTTCTTTGCCCTCCTTGTGGTTTGTTTTCCCTGGTGCTTCTGTGCTCTCGAACTCCACATCCTGCTGCTACACAACTGCTCTGGATTTCTCTCTACCTTCTATTGTACCTGCGTCTGCAGTATTCACTGTGCAGTTTCAGCTATATTGAGTTCCTACCATTTACCTGTATTTGCGGAGCAATGAACATCTTTATGCTTCTTCACATCCCGGGCTCCATTGCTGTGATTTACTTTGAAGCATGACACAGATATTCTATACAATCTATCGAATCTGTATACCTGTAAAATTCACCCTCAGCTAGAGTCTCCTCTCCTTCCACCCTTTGCGCATCTTGAGGCACATATGGTATGTATGTAGCTGGTTAAAAAGCATTGCATCTTTTTATAGTGATATTTGCAGGTGCCATCAGTGCTAGTTCCCATTTTGTGAACCTTGATGAGGAGACATGCCTAATTTGAGCAGAATATAACAGCAGACACTGCATGTGGTGTATTGACAGTTGAATCGTATCCTAGTACTACGTCCTCGCTCTTACTTACCAAAAGAGCAGTTGCTGCTACACTTTTTAAACACGAAGGGAGAGAATTTGCCACAGTGTCCAATTGTGCACTGTAGTATGCTATCGGTCTGATAGCGTCACCATGTTTCTGTGTCAAAACACCTGCTGCACAACCATCAGCTTCCATACAGTATAACTCAAAAGGCTTTTCATAATCAGGTATTCTCAAAGCAGGTGCTTTAGTCAGACTCTCTTTAAGGTTAAAGAATGCTTGCTCTTACTCCTCTGTATGTGTAAGAAGTTCAGGCTTTGAGGATTAGATTAACTCCTGCAATGACAAGACCAGAATAGAAAAACCTGTAATCCATGATCTACATTACCCATAGATCCCTAAGAAGGTATGGATCCCTAAGAAGGTTCCCACTGCCGCAGTGTCATGTCTTGTATGGTCTGAATTCTGTCCGTTGTCAGGTGTCTTAGCCCCTAGGTGAGACAGTGTCCCAAATATTTAACCTTCGTCTGACATGGCTGTAATTAATCCTGTGCCACCTTGTGTCCTGCCTGTGAGAGATGGAGCAACAACAGTTTAGTATCAAACACTGATGACATAAACGAATCAGAACACAGCAGCAAATCGTCAACATACTGAATTAGGACAGACCCATTGCTTGGTTGGAAGGATTGTAAACAGTCATTTAAGGCCTGGGAGAAAATTCTAGGGCTATCAATGAACCCCTGGGAAAATATTGTCCATGTGTATTGTACCCCCTTATAGCAGAAAGCAAAGAGATACTGACAGTCAGGATGAAGGAGAACAGAGAAAAAGACAGAACAAAGATCAGTTACCGTAAAATGACTGCCAGATGGACAAATCTGTATAAGGATGCCAGCTGGATTGGCCACGACGGGGAATTGGCTCTCAACTACTTTATTAATTTCCCTTAAGTCTTGGACTAATCTGTAACCACTTCCCTCAGTTATTCATCAATGGGAAAATTGGACTGTTAGCTGTGCTGGATGTACAAATTAAAATTCCTTGCTGCAACAGCCTTTCAATTACAGCATACACCCATAATTTCACCTCTGGTTTTAATGGGTACTGTGGTTTTTTTGAAGCTTGCCTGACAGGTTTTAGATGAACCATTTCAGGGGATACATTTGCCATCAATCCAATGTCCTGTCCATCTTTCGTTCATATGGAATCCAGTATTTGTGATAACATTTCCTCTACCTAAGATGGACTTTGATCTAGAACAGTGGAGTGCAGCATTAGCCTTTTTGGGGTGTCTAGTATGTCCTGAACTTTCCTGGCATATCCAGAAATACACCATCAGGGGTGCAGTAAATAACACATCCCATTTTGCACAATAAATCCCTGCCCAGTAGGTTAGTAGGGACCGTTGCAGCCAAGAGAAATGAATGCTTGGTATGCAGGGGCCCGATAGTAACCTCTGCAGGTTTAGTCAAAGGGTAATTTTGCACTCTTCCCGTTACTCCCATTGCTGGAACAGTTTTGTTAGTAACGTATATACTTAAGGGAGAAGTTATCACTGATCTGGCTGCCCCTGTATCTATAAGAAAAATTTGTGTTATATCAGAGACATCAACTGTCACTGTTAGTTCTTCCTTAAGATTTTAAGTTAATCTAACTGGTTGTAGGATACAGGTATGAATTACACCCTATTGTTGGTCATTGTTCTCCCGCAAAGTATTTGCTGCTAAAATTCACGCGGGCAACTGATGGGAAACCTCTGTGGCTTTTGTATGTCTTCTTTGTGGGTATCTATGTGATTCCCTCCTAGGTGGCCCAAACCTTCTTGTGTCCTCTCTTGTTCTTTCTCCACATTCCCTTGCTAGGTGTTTCTCTTTTAAGCATCTAAAACACCACCCCAACTGCTGTAATTTCTTTTCCCCATAATAAGTGTTCTGATATTGTTGTCATGTATGAAATCCTTCGAATGCTTTGATACTTACCATCATTAACCTTGTGCTCTGTGCTTCCTTCCTTTTACCTATATTTTTGTCATGTTCAAAAGCAGACTCCCTAAGGGCGTCTACCCTGATTCCTCTCCAATTTGGTAAAGAGGTTTGTACCCTAACTTTTAGATGATCCCGGAGGCCATCCATTAGTACTGTACTCCCTGTGATGCACGTCATCTTTTATGTCTGATAACCCAGTGTAGTTGGTCATTGTAGTCAGTGCTCTGGAAAAATAATCTGAAGCAGTTTCACCATCTTTTTGTTTAATAGTGAAAATTTTGCTCAAGTTAACTATTACTGGAAAGTATATGCGCAATTGGAAGGTTTGCTTTATATTGGTTTGATTATCTTCATCGGTTAAGGACTTTTCTTCGTCCAACATACAATCCTTAATAAACTTTTGTATGTCAGTATTGGGAGTAAGACAGGCCCTCAACACTACTCGCCAATCTTTGTTAATTGGCTCATGAGTATTGCCCAAATTTCTGACATTTGGCCAAATCTTTCCTTGGGTCTGGGAAATCCAACATATCTGAAAACAGCTCAAAACTAGTCCATGGACAATGCATCATCATCATCATCATTTATTTATATAGCGCCACTGATTCCGCAGCGCTGTACAGAGAACTCATTCACATCAGTCCCTGCCCCATCGGAGCTTACAGTCTAAATTCCCTAACACACACACAGACTAGAGTCAATGCATTGTTACATGTTTTATGGGGACTACACCATATTTGTCCGCTTTCCCATTAGGAACAGCTATTGTACGGACAGGTTGTAAGCTCACTAAATCACTACATTCAGGTCTAATCGCTGGAAGCACTGTTTCAGTAAAATGGATGTTCCCCCGCCTAATGATTTCTACCTCAATCTATCGATTTCAACCACTGCCCTTGCTGGTGGGACCGCTCCCTTTCCTTTTCTACATGGCACTTCTTGCATATTAATTGCATGGACAATGGCTGAAATAACAGTGGGTTCGTCATCTTCAGAAACATTACCTTGCATACCACTCAATATAGGATATCAATTACTTATGTTATTTTTATTATTTTTTGTATTGGTTGTTCTTTTCCTCCCATCCGCATTTGGTGTGGGGGGGGGAAGGGCGGACTTGCACTAGCTTCTCTTTGCTTCGCAACACTACTTTCCGCTGCGCATGTGATATCACGTCACATACTCCCTTCCTGTTGCCACAGTTTCAAACAGTGTGTTTAATTCTCAGTTTTAGTGATTTTATCAAACAAATTTTAACTCTAATAGTACTTAACACCTCTCAATCAAAACTACCAACTTTAAGAAAGGGTTTCACACATTCATCGGTCCACTTATCAAAGTACGCCGTTGCAAACACACCATATTTCACACTCATAATATACTTTGACGAACCTATAGCCCCTTGCTTAACCCATACTCCATCGACCATCTCACACGTTTGTTTAGCACCCATATGGAAACAGAATCCTCAACGCTTCGCAGTACAAAACTCCAGATAGAGATTTTCTTTTTTGTGTGGCTGTGGACGAATTCTGTAAGCTGTGCCCACTCACCTCTTTTCCACTGTGTACCACTAAACAATACATGTGACTGCCAGCGTACCAAGCAAGGACTCTAACACAGTCACTTTCAACTGAAAAGAATGGAAATTTCAACGTCTAGTGCACGTATGAAAATGGACTCCTCAATGCTTCGAAGCATTAAACAATACTCTGCCTTTCCAGTGACGTTCTTCCTGAGTACTTTAAAACTGGGAGCACTAAATTTTGAATAATACCAGGCTTTCCTCTCACCGTCCACAATTGCATATGCAACATACGTACATATACAACTGTCGCACAGCTTACAGGTACTAGTTATCTGTACACTCTACGATTACAATTGAGACTACCTGTTTTCACTGTATACTACCTTAATTTAACCATATGCTACCTTTATTTAAGCATATACTACATTTTTATAACCTTTACCCTCAACAGTTATACATTCACTTTCTGTATAGAAAAATATTTTCCCAAATGTTGGTAATAACTTCTCACAGGTTTTAACAATTCCTTTCACAGTAAAATACAACAGCAATATCTATCAATACAACAGTTTAAACATGTGGCAAATATAAAGGGAAATATATGGGAAGAACAGTGATAGATAAGGGAAGATCACATTCTACAAAATTTCACGAGAGCTCTAAACTTTGTTTCAACTATAATCCACAATACGAAAGCCTTCATCTCCTGTATTCTGCCCACATTGTTATTATGAAAGCTATTTATCCCCAGTTATTTATATAGTGCCATAATATTACAATGGAGCTTACAGCCTAAATTCTATTCTACACTTCTGACAACAGCCACTTAACCTACCATAATTTGGAATTGGGTGGAAAATGTAGCACCCACAGTAAACCCACGGGGAGAACATACTAACTTCATCAGCAGCAGCAGCTATTTATATAGTGCCACTAATTCCTCAGCGCTGTACAGAGAACTCACCTACATCAGTCCCTGCCCCATTGGAGCTTACAGTCTGAATTTCCTAACATACACAAACACACACACACACAGGCAGAGAGAGACTAGGGTCAATTTAATAGCAGACAATTAACCTACTAGTATGTTTTTGGAGTGTGGGAGTTGAGCAGAGCACCTGGAGGAAACCGACACAAACACAGGAAGAACATACAAACTCCACACAGATAAGGCCATGGTCAGGAATCAAACTCATGACCCCAGTGCTGTGAGGCAGAAGTGCTAACCACTAAGCCACCATGCTGCCTAAACATATCTTCACAAACATATCTCACACCCATGGAGCAAGCACTGTGAGGCAGCAATGCTAATTACTGTGACACTGTGCTGACTAACTATAGGGCCATGAACCAATTGGTGGCTCCTGGCTCTAACACTGAACCTCCTGGTCATCAATGACAACTAGGGGATGTACAAGGGTGACAAGGAACACTGTATTAAGTGGCCACCATGTATATGGCATCGGCCATTTGGGCCCCACCGTGTTCAAGATCCTCATGTTGCAGTAGTTACACTAATGAAAAGGGTACACAACTTGTCATCAGAACTTACTGCAAATGTCAAGAACAATGCATTCATAAAATGCTTACTCTGCAATGTATTATTACAACTGCATCATGACTTACCCAATATTATTATTTTTCTTTTCTTGATACATCTAGGCCTACACTTATAATACAATTTTACTGCTTACTGAATTTGTGTTATTACATGGAAAAGAGATGCTGTCACCATGTCCTAGTCATTGAGTTTTGTGTAGAAGTCTCTGTCACTACTAAAGCAGAAAACAATGTCTCAAATCTGAAATTCCGAGAATTATCTGTCCTGGCCATATGACCGCAAACATGGAGGAACACAGTGATAAGGAGTGAAAGATAAAATGTAGAATGTTATCTGTTCCTCATCTGTCTGCCCTGTTTCATCCCTGGTAAATATTTGTCCTGTGGTGTAAACATGTGTACAACTAGAAATCACAAGGCATTATTGTACTGATAACAGAGATCCATAAAACACAGACCTAAAGACACAAAGGAGAATGTGTCCCTTCCACTTCTGATATAGTGATTCATAGGGCTGAAATAAACAACAGTCTGTGAAGTATATTATACATCTGGAGTAGGAATTTGTGATCTTAAAAGCTAATGCACCAGAAACATGTTATTGATATATGCTAGACCATTAAAACATGCCTTACTCAGCAAACCATATACAAACCAGTTATGTAAAGTGATAAAATGACAGTCTGAAACATTCAGCTGCATACTGCAATTCAAACAGGAACCCACTTAAAAGAAATAAAAAAAAAAAAACACAATAAATATAACCAGCATTTTGAGATTGAGGCTCATGTAGTATTCCATGCATTTGCACCCAAACGTACGCAGGAAAAGAGGAGCACAAGAAAAAGCACATTTACATACAGATGTTCAGTTGGATGGATCTCAAGACATACCCAGCTGTACAACAATAGCATTTGAGTCAGGCATACATCAGAAGTAACAAGTGTGTATACTTTCACCCCACAATAGCATAGAGAAAGCATAGATAAAGGGTAGAAATATGGCTTGACAGTTTTAGTAGTAAATGTGAAAATCACATTTTTAACATAAAATGTAATTACATACGAACAAAAATACAAACACAAAATATAAATTAAATGCATACATCTTTTGTTTTCCAGTTTAAAAATCAAATGGGAATCTTTTTCCTGCAGTAGTCTATAGGGAAATGTCAATTAACTAATGCAAATAGATGGTTATGACTTATAATAAATAATATATTATAACATACACCTATCAGCCACAACATTAACACCAATGACAAGCGAAGTTAATAACATTATCTCGTTACAATGGCACCTGTCTAGGAGTGGAATATATTAGGCAGCAAGTGCACATTCAGTTCTTGAAGTTAATGTGTTGGAAGCAGAAAAAATGGGCAAGCATAAGGATCTGATCAACTATGACAAGGGCCAAATTGTAATGGCTTAATGCCTGGATCAGAGCATCTGCAAAACGCCAGGTCCTGTGGGGTGTTCCCAGTATGCAGTTTTTAGTACCTACCAAAAGTGGCCCAAGGAAGAACAATCGGTGAAACACTGAGAGGGTCATGGGTGTCTATGACTCATTGATGCGCATTGGGAGCAAAGGCTAGCCCGATCCCACAGAAGAGCTACTGTAGCACAAACTGCTGAAAAAGTTAATGCTGGCTATGATAAAAAAAAATGTCAGAATACACAGTGCATCGCAGCTTGCTGCGTATGGGGCTGCGCAGCTGCAGACTGATCAGTGTACGAATGCTGACCCCTGTCCACCTCCAAAGTGACTACAATGGGCATGTGAGTGCCAGAACTGAAATATGGTGCAATGGAAACGGTACCCTGGTCTGATGAATCACATTTTTTTTTACATTTTGTACACAGCATGGTGCATGTGCTCTTGTTTGCCCGGAGAAGAGGTGGCACCAGGACAGAGCTGTAACTAGGGCGGTGGGAGAGGGGCGTAATGTTAGAGGGGGGCGCAGTTTCTGAATATTTTACATTAATTTGTTGTAAATTAAAGTCTAGGGGTGGTTGCAGTTTTCTTTCTCACCCTGGGCGCTACAACTTTAAATATGGCACTGCACCAGGATGCACTATGGGAAGAAGGCAAGCCAGCGGAGGCAGTGTGGGCAATGTTCTGCAGGGAAGCCTTGGGTCCTGGCATTCATGTGGAAGTTACTTTAACACTTATCACATACCTAAACATTGTTGCAGACCAAGTACACCCCTTCATGGCAACGGCATTCCCTAATGGAGTGGCCTCTTTCAGCAGAATAATGTGTCCTGCCACACTGCAAAAATTGTTGAGGAACAGTTTGAGGAACATGACAAGATATTCACTTGGCCTCCAAATTCGCCAGATTTCAATCTGATCAAGCATCTGTGAAATGTGCTGGAAAAACAAGTCAGAGCAAAGGAGACCCTACCTCGCAAATTACAGGACTTAAAGGATCTGTTACTAACATCTTGGTGCCAGATACCATCGGACACCTTCAAAGGTCTTGTGGAGTCTATGCCTCGATGCATCAGAGCTGTTTTGGAGGCACAAGGAGGACCTACACAATATTAGGCACGTGGTTTTAATTTTGTGGCTGATTGGCATATCATAAAGCCACAATGCTAATGATTTAAGTATACTATTAGCTGTAGTGACAATATGCAATTAGTCAATTAGAAATGGCTAGACAGTGCTGTTGATAGTTATCATCATCATTGGACCGACCCTCTAACACCCATAAAATACGCCTCCTGACAGATGTACCTGCGTCTAGGTCTACTTTAGTCGCAATTATGTGAAAACACTCTTACTGTACTTAGTCCACGCTTGCCTGAATATTCTCTCCCCCATTCTGCCTCTTAGTACATAGATGTTGGTGTGCACACACAGTGCGAAAATGTGTGTCTTATGGGGGGAAAAAAGACGTACATTCAACTCTGCATGAGCCCCATTATGCGTAGGGCCATTCAGATAAAAACTTCTTCACTACCCAAGATATGTTCATATTTCTCTTATTCTAAACACAAATAGGTTTGTAAGACCACAATATATAATGTTGATATATACTATTTATATTTAGAATATTTTTCTATATTCTCAGCACTGTGCATTTAAAGAGCAATGATCATACACAATATACTGATTTATTTACTTATTTTTTAAAAAGGATTTATTGAGAACATACAAAGACTATCCTAAAGATAATGGTAAAGAAAAGAAAATGTTGTCCTATGAGTGGCCCTCCAACCTTCAAAGGGGCCACAGAGAGTTCGGAGGGAGAGCACAGCGCACTTCCTCCACCTATGAGTATGCTCTGAAGATCAAGGAGCAGAACGGCTGGGGGGGAGCTCGCAGATGCAGAATCGGCAGGGCCGCGGTTAGCATGTGCACCACTTGTTAACCACTGCTGCTGTAATGTGTCTAATATAGTTTTAAAAATTAAGGCAAACAGGGGCGAGGCCTGAACGCCATCTTACATAGACGCAGTGCTAAAAAGCTCTCACTCCTGAGGCCTTTATACATCACCTTTGGGACCCCTAGGCAACCTACTTGTGGCTTACCTCCCGTCTGAGCCTCATTGGCATTACTGGGCCAGAGGACTGGTCCATTTGGAGCTGTTTCTGGCTCTCAACAGGCTCATGTTTCTGCCCGTTACATGGGCGCAACTGCTGAGTCCCAACTGCCTTCCTTGTTCAATCCAGCTGGTCCCTCCTCTGTTGCCTATCGTTGCTGGACCCCCTCCTGGCTTCTCAACACTGCCTGGTGCTTGGATTTACCTACAGTTTGCAGCAGGGCACTTCTGGTTTGCGGCATGACACTTCCGATTTGCGATTGTGGGGATTAGCGATCTGAACCCCAAATACTGAGGGCCATAATTACCACCCATTATCCGGCCTCACACCCGGCTGGCAACAACTCTAGACATCACAGCCTCCCAGACGGTCACACATCATCTAAACGGGCTGCTGACACTCTGGACCAGTAAGCCACAGATGTGAGTATATAAAAGGGCACATATTAACTATACGCTATAAAGCTCTAACTATTACCAGCATTACAAATATTGGGAATATGGCCCACTGTTGCTTGGGTCATCATTACACGAAGAGATATCTCTCCAAATCTGTGCATCTTTTGCATCTAGGGTGCTTTCATCTAAATATCCATTGGCACCTATCTAGTCCTGCACCCCTCAAGCGGTGGCATGTGACTGCTATATAGTGCAGGGGAAGGACTGCTATCCTGGGGCTATCTCTCTGCTTACCAGCTTGAATCATAACCCCGTGGTTGGCTAATGAATAACTAATCTCGAATGCTGGACTGTGACCTGACCTTATCTCTATACAAGCACAACGCCAGATACTGCGTTTCTCTTCAGGGACCATTGGCAAAATCTCACTACTTACTCTATCGTAAATCTCCCTCTGGGATTTCCTTTATCCCTTATTCTGCGACACCATGCCATCTAAGAAAGTTAAATCTGCTAAGTCGCCTCCGCCTGTGAAATAACTCGGAAGGGGTTCTGCGGCCTCAATCTCCTCAACCTCAGGGGCAACCGGACCCAGATGTGGCCCAAGAAGATTCTCCATTGGTCACCATGGATGGCCCTGTTACCCTCAGATCTATTCAATGTCTCCTGACGGCCTTGAAGTCTGATATCAAATCTGAGTTCCGGGCCACAGTTAAAGAAATTAAATCTGACCTGGTGGAGATTGGCGCTAGAATGGATCGCCTTGAGACCAACCTGGAGAAGTTGGTCTCCTCACACAATGATGTCATTGCTGCTCATGACCAGCTAGAGGAGGAGGTGTCAACATCTCGGGACAAGATCACGAACCTGGAAGACTGGCCTGTTGCAATATCCTGGACTCTGTCTCAAATGCTGACTTATTTGGCTATGCAATGGACTTGTTTCGCACGTTGCTACCAGCGGCATCAGATTCAGACCTTCTTATAGATAGGATTCACCGGTTACCTAAGTCCCACCAGGCCCCAGAAGCTGCCCCTAAAGTTACCTTACTTTGGGTCCACTTCTTTCGCAATAAGGAACAAACCCTGTGGGCAGTCCTCCCTACCTCCCTAAACCAGGAGGCCCTTGGCGATCTCCAGCAATTCCCTGATAGCTCAACTGCTACGCTGGCCAAACGCCTTTGTTCCGCCAAACTACTTCGGCTCTACGTTTGGCGAACATTCCCAATCGTTGGGGATTCCCTACTAAACTCCTTGTCCAACAAAATGGAACCCAGGTGGTGATATCCACTCTGGATAAGGGCCTCTCTCTTCTCCATGAATGGAATGTTCTCATAGAAGAAAAAGCTTTGCCAGCTCCTACCCGGGTTCGAGAGGATTGATCAAGACCCGTTACTTGATGGACGATTTCTTCTTCTCCTGATATGAACTCTATATAAAAGACAGTAGTAGATTCCTTACATGGGTGGGGTACAGTATCCCGATGCTCAGGATACCAACAACCAGTATTCCTAACAAAAAAAACAATTTGTTAAATAATGACCATTATGAAAATACACACTTACCTTGACAGTGACGGTGTGGATTTCCGAAGACTGCTTCTGCTATGCGACGCGTGGTAACTCCGAGAATGCTGCATGCCGGCACTGGATTGTGACGTCAGTTAACCCTAACCCTAACGGTTTAATTAACGTACATCTTTAAATGTGTTTGGCAATATCACAATCCAGCCCCGGCATGCAACATCTTTGGAATTACCACGCATCACATAGCAGAGTCTTCGGAAATCCAAGTCTTCGGATATCCACGCCGTCGTTGTGAAGGTAAGTGTATATTGTCTTCAATCATTTTTTTTTTGTAGGAATAGTGGTTGCCGGGATACCGATTACCACCATCTTACATATCAATGGCCGTCGCAATCTGTTTCGATATTTTGATATATTAGGATAAATAGTTAACTTGTTAAATACTTGGATTTACATGGTTTTACATAGCCTTGCATAGCCTTGCCTCTCTCTTCTGAGGCACGCAACTGTTTGGTTTGCTCCACTCCGGTCCCTCGTGGCTCTGGGAGATAGGTATGGTGCTTGATGCCTGCTGTAGTTTAATCATTTTTTTTTCATGTACGCATAGCAATATCTTGTCATTGAATGTTTACAACAATGTTTCTCTTTAGGCAGGTTGTCTATAATGTTGCTACTTGTGTATTTTATATTGCATATAGTATATTTTACTATTTCATGTCTATTTTACAATTTGATATTCTTGCTCGAATACCCTGAGGTCAAGTCACCCAGGTCCAGTTCCACGTCCCCACATTTGTTAAACTTTTCTGCCAGCCTCATGGAAACAATCACTAGATGCATCTACCCCACTGTTCAAGTTATGTTTAAAGTCGTTGCTCATCTTTGCCAACCTGCACCGTGGTCCAATTTCTATCTATAAATGCCAAAGGCCTGAATTCCACTCACAAGCGCAGAATTGCTCTCAAATTATTTGCTATACATAAAGCAGATATTGTTGCTGTCCAAGAGACTCTCCCTGCATTCCCCCCTCAATTCCACAACAAGAGCTACCCCACCTCCTATGTGGGCTGCTGTCCCTATATGATGTCTGGAGAGTGAAACATCCTGGACAACAAGATTACACATTCTTTTCCCCAGGGCATAATTCATTCTCTCACATAGCTCTCCTGCTTTCTGATAAATGGTCTCTTCAGCGGGTCTCTAACATCTCGATTAAGCCCATCACTTCGGATCAAGATCCGTTGACCTGGTGTTTGGAGGCCCCGGCTAGAGACCCTACACCCCGATCCTGGTGAATGGCCGAATACATCCTTTTGGACACTATGGGTAAACAGGAACTGAGTGATGTGCTAGACTCCTATTTGCAGACTAATACCCCGGGAGACACCTCAGAATTCATGCACTGGTGTGCTTTGAAGGCGTCCATGAGGGGAGCAGCTATGCAAGCAGCTATAGAGTTAGACACATCCAATTAGAGGTACTTGAATACTACGAAGCATAGATTCTTGTATTGGAGCAGCGACATAAGTTCAACCAGTCTGATCCTGTCGTCAAAGCGTCCCTGGCCGATCTTCATAAAAAGTTAAAACCTGTTGCGCTGCTGCAAATTAATAACGCTATAGCTAGGTTAAATAAGAAGTTCCACACCCTCGGAAATCGGGCGAGCAAACTTCTAGCCCATAAACTCAGAGGGAAAAATGCCATTAATTGGATCAAAGTCCTTGCAGGCCCTCACGGTACTTGCATCTATAATCCACCAGACATTGCTAACCAGTCAGCTGCTTACTGCATGCAGCTTTACAACTTCAGGTCAGATGATTCCCAACCCCCAGGCTCTCTCCGCTCATCTTTGCATTGGCGATGAAGCCTTTAGAGGAATGGATCCGGATAATGCCTGCTATCACTGGCACCAAGATTGGAGACATACATCATAATATCTGCTTGTTTGCAGATGATGTCCTCCTATTCCTGACCGAGTCTGAAGCCTCTTTACCCGCCTTGCAGGGAGTTCTCCAGGAATACTCTGAGGCTTCCTACTACAAAATTAACTCCACCAAATCAGAAGCCATGGGAGTGGGAATCTCGCAAGATAGTATTCTTTATCTGCAAGCCACTTACAAATTTCATTGGTGCTCCTCATCACTTAAATACCTGGGGAAATTGCAATTATATAATCATCATCATCATTTATTTATATAGCGCCAGCAAATTCCGTAGCACTTTACAATTGGGAACAAACATTAATAAAGAAATACTGGGTAATACATACATATCCCTCTTCTGAACCATTTTACAGCATTAACTCGTGGATGGAGTTTGAGGTCTCGTGGATCAGTAGGATAGCTGCGCTCAAAATGATGCTATTACCAAAAGTTCTGTACTTGTTCAGGTCCATTCCCGCTTTGGTTCTACTCCAAATAATTAACAAGTTTTACACGAGCGCCTTGAGATATGTCTGGAGAGGCAAGCATCCTAGGTTGATCCAATCACATTTATTTAGTCCCAAGTTAGGAGGTAGCCTTGCTGCACCTGACTTGGAACTTTATCAACAAGCCGCTAGGCTTGATCGGCTTAGGGAATGGATGACTCCCCATCCTCGCAAACCATGGGTTTCTACTGAAGCCCACACTGTTTTTTCACTTCCAATAAAAGATTTTCTTTGGTTGGAGGGAGCGACAAGACCAACCACAGCGTCCATATTGCCTAGTGTAAAAGACTCTTTAGCTAGTTGGGATAAGTTGGTAAGGGTGGTTCAGGACTTCTTTCTTCCCTCCCCTCTCCTTTCCCTTTCTGCTGTGGCATACCTAATCCCAGATCTGCGCTTGGATCTTTGGATTTCCAGGGGAGTCAGTAGGCTATCAGACCTTTATGAGCAGGGTGTCCTAGTGCCGTTCTCCTCACTTCAGGAGCACTTCCAGATTCCGACCTCTGGCTTGTCCTTGCTAAGTTCCCCCCTCGCCACTAGTGAAGCTCTTGACCTACTCAAACTACCACGCTGGGGGTATATCAGCTTGGTACCAGTGCCTTTTAACCACGCCTGAACAAAGTAAAATGCCTGTACAAGTGCAATGGGAACTTGTTCTTGGTCATCCCCTAATGGAGGAGAACTGGGAACGCATTTTTAAAATTATATATAAAATCTCAAAATGTATTAAGCCCTCAGAGATGCTCATAAAAATGATCCACAAGTTGTATTACACCCCGACTGTCACAATATGCAGCTATTCCCTCCCGTTAGGCAGGTAACAGCAAATCAAATGCTGTTAGCTGCCAGGCTGCTGTCAGTGTGGGCACATAGCCTGCTTCTTGAGGAGGTCATTTGAGACTATGATCTGACCACACTAAGTAGTGCACAGAGATGGCGCCTGCACTGACAGCAGCCAAGAGGACAGAGGTGCGATCGGGAGGCGCCTGCCTGGGCTGGACTGGGACTAAAAATCAGCCCTGGCATTTAAAACACACAGGCACACCTGATGTCGGCTCCATGCACAATATTGTTGCACGCTGAAGTGACGTTGCTGGTGCAGTCCAACATGAAGCAACAGCACAAACTTGTGTATCACACTTTGTCTTCTGCCCACCCTGATCAATTCCCTTGTTGTGCAAATCACCTGGAGCACGGTGAAAATACACAAAACTCTAATGTTTTAAAATAAATGTATAATATATATATATATATATATATATATATATATAGTTAAAATACAATGTATAATGTGTCCATGCTACTTCCCCCTGAACCATAAATGACAGTAATTGTTTTGAGACGTACTGGCCACAGTAATTTATTGAACCATAACATACTATATGAAAGGCACATCATCAAACCAAAAATAACTTAAGTATTATAAATAACAAGTAAAACATGTAAAACATAAATATTGCACATAACTGCACTAAAGTACCTATTTACATTTGAAAAACAATCGAAAGAACTGTCATATACATGTAGTTGGACACAAACTAACCAAACCTATTCTGATAATGTTTTGAGCACAGTCACAGATTAACAAGTACCAAGTAGTTTGCTTGATTTACAAAAGCGTACTTTTCTGACTGCGTGAGAAAACATAAAATACTACAGTAAACCCAGGGTTTGATTAAGGGTTCCGGTCACCGTAGGCAAATACACCAACAGCGCCTCCCCCCCAAATGTATAGGAATAATCCCAAATATAAATATTCGGAAATATTCTCCAGCATTTAAATGTAGATTGATTGAGCCATTATCTCTTACCTGTTCTTGCTCTTCTCTCTTGCTGCTTTGTTGTCTTCTTGCTGGCTTTGGGAAATTTGGAGTCCTGTACTGAAAATGCAAAAAATTTATTATATTACAAAATGTTAACAAATGTTAACACCCAGAATGATTAGGCTCATTATTTTAAAAAAACCACTCCGTTATGGCCAGATAACACTACCCCATTGTACAGGCATATATAAGTAATATCTGAACATTTGTAGTCAATAAAATATTAACCTCTACCAGCCCCATCTCACTGGTATTTAATATTCTAGTGATAGTTGAGACCAGAGAGCAGCCATGTAACTGCCACACAAAAAAGATATCATGCCCCCCAAAACTGCTCTATTTTTTGAATACTACCCAAGACATTTCATTAACCCTGTAGTCATTTTCAGACCCTCTCCCCCCCAGCAGACATTTTCAGCCCCTCTCCCCCCTGCAGACATTTTCAGCCCTTCTTCCCTCCCCTGCAGACATTTTCAGCCCCTTTTCTCTCCCCTGCAGACATTTTCAGCCCCTCTTCCTTCCCCTGCAGACATTTTCAGCCCCTCTCCCCTCCCCTGCAGACATTTTCAGCCCCTCTCCCCCCTTCAGACATTTTCAGCCCCTCTCCCCCCTTGCAGACATTTTCAGCCCTTCTTCCCTCCCCTGCAGACATTTTCAGCCCCTCTTCTCTCCCCTGCAGACATTTTCAGCCCCTCTTCCTTCCCCTGCACACATTTTCAGCCCCTCTCCCCCCTTCAGACATTTTCAGCCCCTCTCCCCCCTTGCACACATTTTCGGGTCCTCTCCCCCCCCCCCCCTTGCACACATTTTCGGGTCCTCTTCCCCCTCCCTTGCACACATTTTCGGGTTCTCTCCACACACCCCTTGCACACTTTTTTTTCAGGTCCTCTGCCCCATCCCCCTTGCACACATTTTCGGGTACTCTCCACACCCCTTGCACGCATTTTCGGGTCCAAAGCACACATTTTTGGGTCTTTTCCCTGTGAAAATAAAAGATACTTACCTCAGCAGCCTCTGCAGCCTGCGGGAATCTGTGCGCCCTCTACAGCCAGTCCTACACAGCCATGCATGACGTCCTGACGTCACATCGAGCGGCCACAAACCTGAAGTGCGGGTCGGCTCACAGAGCTGTCGTGACGTGTGACGTCAAGACAGCTCCACCGCGACTACAAAAAATTATTTAATTTAATCGGTGATCGAAGGGAGCCGGACCGGCCCACGGTGCCATC